>NC_089507.1:189670733-189977185 GCF_036850995.1 Saccopteryx leptura
CAACTAATGAACGGGCAGGTGGTTGGAGAGACTGAGAGA
Source organism: Saccopteryx leptura (assembly GCF_036850995.1). Classification (NCBI taxonomy): domain Eukaryota; kingdom Metazoa; phylum Chordata; class Mammalia; order Chiroptera; family Emballonuridae; genus Saccopteryx; species Saccopteryx leptura. Next base: position 189,670,773 of record NC_089507.1, read on the forward strand.
CTTTTCTATTTTCTATAGCCTCCAGGCACCCTGTCCTCTTGACCTGTGCTTGGTTTCTTCCTGCCTGCTGTGGCAAAGTGTTTAAATCAGAGATTGTAGTCATTTATGTATAGCAGGTTCATACTGTGATGCCAGGGTAATTACAGCCAATGGGTAGACTAGAATTTTAGCTAAGTATGAGCTAACTACAGCTAAAAATCAAACATATAACCGGTATAGCAGAAACTTCTATGCCCTTTAAGAGAAATTCAAGTGGATCATTCTGTCTTCTCAGCTACTTTCCTATATCTATACTGTCCCTCATTATTATTTATTAAAATTTAATAAAAATCTCAAGTATATTTTGAATAACATGGGAACCACTAGAAGCATATTATTTTGTCTATAAGAATAACAAACATATTCATAAAAGTGGGAAAGTACCCTTAAGGATAAGTGGAATCACATTGACCCCCCATTTTAGATTAATGTGTGTGTTCAGAAAAATGTAACATTTTTGACTTTCATTAGTTATAGTCTTTCTCCTCTAAAATTTTTTAACAACTATTTTGCATATTTGTGTTTTCTTCATATTCTTGAATATTAGAAGGGTAGTATGGTAAGGTACAAAAGGGGTAAAGGCAATTCTAGGATTGAATCTTAGTCCCACTGCTTACCAGCTGTGGGATCATGTGCAAAATATGTTACCATTCTCAGTTTCAGTTTCCTCATTTGAAAAATGAGGGTAATAATACCTATTTCATCAGGTTGAATAAAGATCAGATGAGGCAATGATGCAAACATTTGATCTAAAGTTAGTATAGTGATGATATTTATTTTTTTTCTTATTAATTTATTCCATTATTCTGCAGCTTGTTTTACTGGATTATAGTATCTAGCTAGTAATCTTTCCTATTTTTGATTACTACCTATGAAGCATAAGACACTATTTTTATTTACTATTCATCTTTGCAAGTTTTAGAAGTGTTTCACTGAACTTCTGATTATATTAATATTTTAGTTTTATTATTGGCAAAAACTGTGAAGGAAAACAGTAGGCATTGTGGCAGACTATTTTCCAAAGACAGCTACAATCATATCTGCCTCCCCATCTGCTTTTGTACAACGTCATCTTGCCTGTCACCCATCTCCTGGAGCCTGGGGTCGAGGGGCACTAAGTCTGATATGAAGATTTGAAGCACAGGGCCCTGGCCGGTTGGCTCAGTGGTAGAGCGTCGGCCTGGCGTGCGGGGGACCCGGGTTCGATTCCCGGCCAGGGCACATAGGAGAAGCGCCCATTTGCTTCTCCACCCCCCACCCCCCCTCCTTCCTCTCTGTCTCTCTCTTCCCCTCCCACAGCCAAGGCTCCATTGGAGCAAAGATGGCCCGGGCGCTGGGGATGGCTCCTTGGCCTCTGCCCCAGGCGCTAGAGTGGCTCTGGTCGCGGCAGAGCGATGCCCCGGGAGGGGCATAGCATCGCCCCCTGGTGGGCAGAGCGTCGCCCCTGGTGGGCATGCTGGGTGGATCCCGGTCGGGCACATGCGGGAGTCTGTCTGACTGTCTCTCCCCGTTTCCAGCTTCAGAAAAATACAAAAAAAAAAAAAAAAGATTTGAAGCACAGTACAGAGAGGAAGTGATGATGTTCTGGTTCCAGGCAGAGCTCTTCAATTAATTTAGCAGCTTCTGCTTTCCGTTTCTTGGAACAAAACCTGGCCACCATGCTGTGAGAAGCCCCAACCACATGGAGAGGCCACGTGGGGGTGCTCTGGTCAGTAGGCCCAGCTGAGCTCCAGCAGAGACAACCGCCAGCCACAGGAGTGAGCCATCTTAGACAAATGGCCCAAAGGCACCTTCAGAGGACTCAAGCCCCAGATGTCGTCCGCTGGCAACCGCATGAGAAACCTTAGGGAGTACCACCACCCTGAGCCCAGATGCCCCACAGAACTGGCCAAAAGAACAGCGCTGTTTCAAGCATCTGAACTTCGGGGTGATGTGTTGCACAGTAATAGCTAACCCTAACAGGCATCGATTAAATTATGTATCTTTGGCCTTGTAGACCTCTCCTGCCATATAAAATATATGAAAAGTGAGTCATTATGATGCTTCTCTGGGAGTGAAGTTGAACCCACTGTTTGCACATGTGAGATAAACCATTGTTATGAAGTCTGTTCCATAGTTAGAAGCCTTTTTAAAGTGTTTGCGAATAAGAGTTGTTCATTCTCACAGTTTTTGAGTGTTTACCTATAATATCAAACTTTCCTAAAATTGACTCTTGTATTTCAGAGGTTTCTATAACAAACGAGGAGAGTTTCTACAAGTATTCCTAAATTATTCATCCCAACGCCACTGTCTAACAAAAAGGCATACAGTGCAAGTCCAAATTATTTTGTTAATCAGTCCTCATGCTCCATAATGAGCAAATAACTTCCTAAAAACATTCCACACCTCTCAAAAGACCCATTTAAAACCAAACATCCTGGTTGTGGCGATATGCCGAAACAAAACAGAAGCTAACAGCAAATACTCAAACATTTTAAACAAGGCTGCCTTTGTTAAAATTATCTACCTAAGTAGATCTAGTGAGCTGGTTACCCGAATGAATTCGAACTTAACATTTTGATACAGTGCTGGCTTTGAGTGTCCAGCCCATTCTGTGAGTGCATACAAACCCATCGTGACTCTGAGGGTCTTCACTCACCTCCCTTCCTTTCCACTTGCCTTACTACTAATGTCATCCAAAAACCGAAGTTCATGTTTTTGTTTATAGGAAGGAACTGCAAAGTATTCTTCTTACTCCAACCCCTGCCCTGTATATAAAGTGCTTTACGGATTCTCTGCTGTGGTTTGCTGCTGAACAGCTGAATGCACACTAAGAACGGAGATGACTAAGTCATTAAAATCTAGTGCCCAGGAAAGCTGCCATACTATTTGTAAAAATACCAAAAGGTTAAGTCTGGTGCATGAATACATACCTGACTATTAAGAATGAAAACATCACATTATACAAATGGGTCTGCTGAAACAAATTCATTATTTTTTTTAATTTAAAAAAGTATTTTTGTGACATGTAAATTAAAGAAAAAAGAAAACTTACCACTTTCTATTTCCTCCTCGTTGTAATCCTCTAAGATGTTAACTGGAGCAGCAGATTCTCCGGCCTCCATCATGCTTTTCAAAGCTTCGAGCTGTTCTAGAAGGAGGAGGGGGCAGATGTCAAACCACTTACAAAACCTGGGCTTTAAGATCCACACTGAGCCCTGGCTGGTTGGCTCAGTGGTAGAGCGTCGGCCCGGCGTGCAGGAGTCCCGGGTTCAATTCTCAGCCAGGGCACACAGGAGAGGTGCCCATCTGCTTCTCTACCCCTCCCCCTCTCCTTCCTCTGTCTCTATCTTCCCCTCCTGCAGCCAAGGCTCCATTGGAGCAAGGTTGGCCTGGGCACTGAGGATGGCTCCATGGCCTCTGCCTCAGGCACTAGAATGGCTCTGGTCGCAACAGAGCAATGCCCCAGATGGGCAGAGCATTGCCCCCCGGTGGGCATGCCGGGTGGATCCCGGTTAGTCTCATGCGGGAGTCTGTCTGACTGCCACCCCGTTTCCAACTTCAGAAAAATACAAAAAAAAAAAAAGATCCACACTGAGAAGGAGGTAAATGAGAAAGGAGATGTGCTGTCCAGGCTGCCAGGGGCTACATTCCCAACCATACTGTCTCACCTCATCCTGCTGGTTGACCTAAAGGAACAGGCAATAATCACATTATTTATGCGTGAGGAATTACCCCTGAAACATAAGAACTGCCCAAATTTCTGGTCAGAGGTTTGAGCGCAGGACTTAGTCGTTGTAAAGGATTGATTTTAAGTCTTGATAACAGAAGCCCATGCTTGGAGGGTAATTCAGGTGAAGTGACAGAAAAGAAACAGGAACACTGAGGACTAACCAAACTTCATGAGAAAGTATTTGCAACTGCTGTACTCAGGGCTATTACTCCCATATACCTATAATAAAACCTGTATAAGTCAGTACGATAAAGACAATTCTAAAAATGGAAAAAGGGGAAATCATAAATACTGGTTAAAAAACTAGTTATCAAAGGCCTACAAATAAAAAATTAAAGTATTGTTTTCTTCTATTATTGGGCATGCATACTATAAAAATGGCAACAGCCAGTGTTAGGAATGTTGCTGGGAAACAGGCAAGTCTCGTATATTACAGTGAGAGTGTAAGCTGGCACAACTCTTCTGAAAGACAGTATAACAAGGTATCACAGTATGAAAGGTGTGGGGGCTCTGACCAACCAACTCTAATTGTACCAATGGATTCCAAAGAGAAGGCCACGCAACATACAAAATGAATATTCAGGCATGTTTATCATCGTTATTGTTTCCATAGTGATGAACATCTATCACCTTGGGACTGGTTAAGTTACCCCATATTCCACAATACATTCTATACTGTGTTTCATACATTAGAATTACAGTTAGTAAAGAATTAAAGTTATATACTTCATTGGTTGAATTCAAAATACTTTTAAAAATTACTACATTTAGCATGATCCCAGTTTTGTTAAAATGTATGCCTGTGTCAAATATGCATGTATGTATGTGTCTACAGTACATGCGTCTTTATGTAAAGTAGATAATTTGTTGTTTTTTATTAGTTTCCAATACGTTTTTGTTGTCTTCATTTTCCAATGGCATTATAACTTTTGTAATAAAAATAAACTATAATTAATATAGTTAAAAACTTTAAATTTAGAATACCTAGGAAAAGACACAATGCAGTCATAAAATAGTCGATGTTACTAACTTATTGAACTAAGAGAAAAATATTTTCAAAGAAAATGTGCTAGGAAAATACAGGGAAAAGCATTTTTATAAAATAATTTCTCAGTCTCTCTCTGCACATACACTCACGCACACACACCGTTGCTCACACTTGCACATTTACCCAGAATCCCTAGATATGTAAGTCACACGAGCAAACTGCAAGAAAGACTTTTCAAGAGGCATTCTGAGTATATAAAATGATAAAATATCAGTTCCTTACACAGTATTTTGATAAATTCCAAAATGCCTCCTTCTACTTTCTTCTCCAATTTATATGAACATGTTGCTCCCACTGCAGAAACTAAACTTAAATGGAAATGTGGCAACTTTGCACTGAAAAGTATCTGTAATATCCTCCCCTCCCAAATCAGTGGTTTGAAAATATATTGCATTCTAGACAGCTGAATTGTTGAAGCACACAATGTATGCCCATTTTCATCCCAGATGCATGTAATTAACTTACTTTGTTCAACTTCAGGTTTCAGTCGTTTATTTTTGATGAGTATTTTTCTTTTCAGGTCATTGGGAGATGGCAAGGGCCTGCCTGGTTCGAGCTAAAAAGAAACAGAAAATGCTGAATTAAGGGTGGGTTGTGCTTCTCCATTCTCATATCCATCATCCCCAAATGAGTGTGGAGGCCTGTGAGTTCTACCATCCATGTCCACTAGATGGCAGTCAGCACAGTTTTATGATTTCCTTCCCCAGTACAAATTAGCCCACTATATCCAACTTTGCCTTAGACCACTGTGGCAAACTTGGCATTCACACAGCCTCCAGGGTATGCAGAGCTGTTCTACCTTCCCCACTGGTACAATCTGGGGTGTTGGGGGAGGAGCTCCTGCCCAACTTCAGGCTTTGTCCCTTTTGCACATTTGATAAAGTACAAAGAATCACTGTCAGCTCAGGTTAGAATCCGCTTTCTCAACTACAAGTCTCTCCTGGTCCCCCAAGTGCTGGGCTGCACAGCAAACCTGTCTGCTCAGTCTGATCCAACCTTAACACTGTGGACTGTGGTTCTGTCAGTTCAATAAGGGAAACAAGAAGGGAAGGGTTTTAATTGCTGAAATCTGACCTTCACTGTGGTTTCATTTGCTTGGATTTATGTCTGCAATGATCTCTAACCCATAGAACTGTGCTATGTCTAGTCAATCCATTCCCCATTCCCCCATCCATCCATCTACATACCCACCTACCCACCGACCCATCCACCCATCTCCCCATCCAGCCTTCCAGACATCCGTTTATTTTCCAAACTAACTCTTATACTATTTATTACATGCAAGGCACTATGCATTCCTATGTCTTGTGTTTTCTCAAATGAAACAGTTTGCTGAAGTTCTGATTCCTTTGGGAAGCCTGTTGTAAACTGGGCCCTTCCCCAGTAATCTCCGTAGCATCTGGATATCTTCAAGAAATATTCCACATATTATAGGCAACCTTCCTATTTTAGTTATGTTTTTACATCTGTGTGCTGTGTCTTATGCCCCGCCCTCCTCCCCACCTCTGGCCCAGCCTACGATTGACAGCTCTTCAGTTCAGGGAGTGGGTCTTACTCCCACTTATGTCACCTATGCTTCTCATAACACCTCTCACGTATGTGCCTATTACTTCACAAAGAACACAGTGGTCATTTCAAAGAAGTGAGCACCTTAGCCCTTAGCCCAACCAAAAAATAAAGTAAATATAACATAAAATAAAATAGACAGAGGGCCTAGAAAGAAAAGAAAAAAGAAAAAAATCAGGGACGTTTCTTAGTTTGGGTTCCCTTCGAATTAGCTTGGGACAAAGATTAACGCACAGGTAGTTTATTTGGGAGGCTGCGGGGGAAGTGCGAAGGGAACAGGGAAGTGATCAAAAGAAGACGGGCTGCCAATCAAGGGTGTGTTATCAGGCAAGTTATCACTCTGGGCTACCGGAGGACGGTCCTGCTGGGGAACCCTGGGCGACAATGGGGAACATGGGCTTAGAGTCATCCCTCCTGAAGGGTGAGGGGCATGGGGGGTGTTAGTCCTCTGGCACTTCTGGCCCAGCTTCCACCCGAGGGCAGAGCAGGCTGTGGCGGCTGGGGGTGGGGCACAGGCGCTGGCAGTCATCTGAGTCAGGCCAGTACAGAGAAACAGGAAGCGATCAGGGGACGTGCACAGGGCGCCCACAGCTGTGGCCTCAGTGAACTGGACAGCCCCAGGGGGTGGGTGCAAAGGATGTGACTATCCTTGTCCCCTATATATTTTTCAGCTTCCATAAATCACTTCTGAAAAAACTCATTGTTCAACCACTCGATGTGTTCAGAAGTTACATGATGCACCTTCCTTCCTGTCAGTCACTGTAATGTTTCTGCTGTCACCTTATGCCACCATGTTGGGGCTCACTGGCTGCTTGTCAATAGTGGGGCAACATTTTACTACTGTACATTGTTTTATACTTTAATTCTGTTATCTGTCTCGCAACTCATAAGATCTGTGACAGGTGGTCTTAACCACTTGGGGTTATGGAGCTTTGTAAAAATGTGATGAACTCTGGAATGTCTGTATAAAAAATTATATGCAACTACAACAAGTTCACAGATCCTAAAGAACCTACTGATGGTCACAAGTTAACAGTTCCTCATGAGATGAAGGAATTAATAGGTCTAAAAATGAAATAGCCTGACCAGGCAGTGGCGCAGTGGAAAGAGCGTCAGACTGGGATGCGGTGGACCCAGGTTCGAGACCCCGAGGTCACCAGCTTGAGCGCGGGCTCATCTGGTTTGAGCAAGAGCTCACCAGCTTGGACCCAAGGTCGCTGGCTTGAGCAAGGGGTTACTCGGTCTGCTGAAAGCCCACGGTCAAGGCACATATGAGAAAGCAATCAATGAACAACTAAGGTGTCGCAACGAAAAACTGATGATTGATGCTTCTCATCTCTCTCTGTTCCTGTCTGTCTGTCCCTATCTATTCCTCTCTCTGAATCTGTAAAAAATTAATTAATTAAATAAAAATGAAACAAAAATGTACATATGATATTCCCCAAGTGTTTATTTTGGAGTTGAGAACTTGAACTTTAGGCTCCTATGACTTCAATCGGTGGACTTCCTACAGCAATAGGGTCCTGTGGCTGCTGAGCCCTGGGTGCACATTTGATTGATCTGAAGAGCTTCTAAAAAACATCATGTACAGGCTTGACCTTGGATTAATGAAATCAGAATCTCTGAGTGGGGCCCAGGTGAAGGTATTTTTAACAGTTCCCACAGGTGGTCCTAATATGTAACTAAAGTTGATAATGACCATGGAGTCTAGACTCTTGGTCAGTGGGTACTTTATGGAATTTTAGGACAGAGATCTCAGAAACCAAAAGACCCCCAAATCTCCTGAATTAAATTGAACCAAATGTTTATTTTAATGTCTCTCTCTACACATTCCTCTGAAGCACAATAGAAGTTTTTTGTACCAACAAATTTAAATAAACATGAAGATCTTTAGCATTAGTGCTCCAGGACTACTTGACCCCCTTAGAAATAAATTTCAAAACAAATCCATTCATGTGAGAAATATGGTTAGCTAAAAATACATACTGGATGTGATTCAAGTGCTTGTTTCAACAGGAGATCCCCAAATAAGTCTTCGCAATATTTGGACATCTTGTACTGTTGATATTTGCTGGAAAGAAAGAACTGGCATTTGTAAATTCAAACATCCATTAACCATCCAAGAAGAACCACTGATTCCTAGGCAATTAAAAACTCCGACTCTATAAAACACACAGTTGCACCCTTGATGTCAATGTAAGCTATACTGTTACATACCACAAACTTTAACCAGTGTCTTTTAAAAAAGAAGTAGTTTCTGCCCCCACACTAAGAGCTGGAAAACAGAATAAATAATGTCTTTCAAGTTCATGAAGTCTGATTTAAAATACATTGCCAAATATTCCAACTCAACGTAACTTAGGCACAGTATCCTTATCTGCTCTTTTGTTTAGAGAGAGCGTCTCTAGAGCACATTAAGATGACTTAGGGTTTTGTTGTTGTAGTAGGAAGTGGGGAGAAATAGTGGATTGCAGTTTTCTTCTTATCTTTATAAATATTTTTTTTTTGCAGAAGACTGACTATGTGTTGCATAAAGCCAACTATGTGCTGCATAAGACCAAACAAACTATTGGGTTATTTTAAAAGATATGGAGCAGGAGTGGGGAATGGGCAGTAGGAAATAACCAGAAGAGACTCGGAGTAGGATGAATCATTATACCTGCAGTGATTTTCAAAGGAGAGAATTACAGGATATTCAGATGTGACAAATGCAGTTTCCTTGATGGCTTGAATAACATCCTTTAAAGATAAAAGAGTGTTAATCAGAGAGAAGAGGAGAAAAACATTTAAAGCACCTGAAACCAATCAGACACTATTAATTTGAGCTTTTCAGAAAGTCAAGTGTGACAATTCTGGTCTGAAGAGCCCGTTTACCGTGATACCAATACAGGCTGCACTCCCTGCAGACAGACCCACGCGCAGCTAATGGTTAATGATAACATTTTTCACCGCCATCTTTTACTTCTCTAAAATTATGGAGCTATTATTCATTGACAAGGTGGTTCACCCACACGGCAGGCTAGTTCCCTGCTCAACAATCTGCTTGGACAGGGTCGGAGTTCACCTTCTGGTGGAGCAGGGGAGCTTTCCACACCGTGGTTCCCACGACAGACCATGGCTCTGCCCCTCCCACCTGAAGGACAAACACGTGGGTAACAGCCTACAGATGGCTGGCAGCTTTATTGACCCTTCTCTGCATCTGGGAACCAGTCTTTGGCTACATTTCATTAATCTGATGAAGACTCCTGTGAACTGAAGTGACATCGACAGTTTCCCTTGTTTCGCTTCAGCCTGGTGAAGGGGGGCACCAGGGAAGAGGGTCTCCCTGGTGAAGCAGGTAAAACGGGGAGGTGCTCCGGGTGCCCCTCTCTGAACTGAGAGCGTGCTCACATGAAACTACTTTTCAGCGAGCTGAGCGTGTCCGCACCATGATCTCTCATAACAGATGCTGACCTCGCTCTCTGCTTAGCTTTGGAAAGCATGGCTGCAAACCCATGCTTCTAAAACCGGAAAATCATATTTGATAAAAATTCCCAACTTTGTTAACCACAGCGCAGTTTCATCATTCAGTTAGCTGGGAAAATATTTTGTAATAGTTTTCTAGGGAAGTCTATTTGAAATGATAAATCCCAGCCCTGGCCGGTTGGCTCAGCGGTAGAGTGTCGGCCTGGCATGCAGGAGTCCTGGGTTCCTGGCCAGGGCACACAGGAGAAGCGCCCATCTGCTTCTCCACCCCTCCCCCTCTCCTTCCTCTCTGTCTCTCTCTTCCCCTCCCGCAGCCAAGGCTCCATTGGAGCAAAGATGGCCAGGGCGCTGGGGATGGCTCTGTGGCCTCTGCCCCAGGCGCTAGAGTGGCTCTGGATGCAACAGAGTGACGCCCCAGAGGGGCAGAACATCGCCCCCTGGTGGGCATGCCGGTGGATCCCGGTCGGGCGCATGCGGGAGTCTGTCTGACTGCCTCCCTGTTTCCAGCTTCGGAAAAATGAAAAAAAAAAAAAAAAAGAAATGATAAATCCCTATTTTAGGTAATCTTGGAGTATTTTATTGAGCACCCTTATGGCCAAGATGGACCTTTAGTTATTTTTGCTTGAAGATTCTTCCCAGGTAAACTGTCCACTTGAGCTGACCAAAGAATCTTTCCTTGAGGACAATCTTGGCTCTGTCCATGGGTTCTTCTTTGCTCACCATCAAGCGGAGGGGGGAAGGTCTTCCTTTTCAGCTGAGCTTCCTCACTAGGCTCCTGACTTCTTAAACCAGGACATCAACCCTTCATGTCAGTTTGGCTGGTGGGGCAGACTCATTGCTTCCCACCTGAACATGCTCTTGGTACTTTTCAGGGAGCATCATGTTGAATCATTACTGCTCAAAACTCACCAACATCTTGGCTGAGAGAAATGATAGACATGGAGTGTTTTGGGTACAGAACCTGGGTGTGTTTTTAAAAATACCTCTGGTGACCTTCCATGTGGAGGCAGGGCTGCAAACTGCTACTCCAGTGTTGCAATCACTATTCCAAGCTACCGACAGAGACCCAGGTACCAGACATATTGGTCAATCACATAATTTCATTTTTGACTTGTCTTTTGACAGGATATCATTGGAATACACTGAGGAACTTTCTAAGAAACCCACCTTCAAATTGTATATAGAGATCACCAAAAGGCCATTAATAAGATGCCTATTGGTTAAACTATAGACTTCCCATCTATGGGAACTGCTTTTCTGGATCAACCGCTCTTGTCTGCATTTTACGAATCCTGTGAATCATCCTGTTTTTCTCCTTGCACTGAATGCTAAAGAGTTTGAAGCCCAATGTGGAGTATGGTTTGACAATTTACAGAACTTCCTGACAAGCATTTATAAACTCTGATCTCTCTATCGTATTTCTAACCGTTATAGGCATTACTGATAATCTTTTACTTTCTGAATTTTATTTATCTTTTCATGACACTTTGAAGTCCTTCTGGAATAATGCAAAATAAGTAAGCAGAAAGAAAGAAAGAATGAAGAAAGAGAGGGAGGGAGGAAGGGAGAGAGGAAGGGAGGGAGGGAGGGAGGAAGGAAAGAAGGAAGGAAAGAAGGGAGAGAGAGAGGGAGGAAGGTAGGTGGAAGGAAAAAAGGGAGGGAGGGAGGGAGGGAGGGAGGGAGGAAGGAAGGAAGGAAGGAAGGAAGGAAGGAAGGAAGGAAGGAAGGAAGGAAGGGAGAGGGAGGGAGGCAGGGAGGGAGGAAGGAAGGAAGGAAGGAAGGAAGGAAGGAAGGGAGAGAGAGGGAGGAAGGTAGGGGGAAGGAAAAAAAGGAAGGAAAAGAGGGAGGGAGGGAGGGAGGGAGGGAGGGAGGAAGGAAGGAAGGAAGGAAGGAAGGAAGGAAGGAAGGAAGGAAGGAAGGAAGGAAGGAAGGAAAAAGGAAAAAGAAAAGAAAGAAGGAAGGGAGAGGGAGGAAGGTAGGGGGAAGGAAAGAAGGAAGGAAAGGAGGGAAGGAGGGAGGGAGGAAGGGAGGAAGGGAGGAAGAAAGGAAGGAAGGAAGGAAGGAAGGAAGGAAGGAAGGAAGGAAGGAAGGAAGGAAGGAAGGAAGGAAGGAAGGAAAGGCAAATAAAATAAAAGACTTTAAAGTAGGCAAGACCGGTAGACTCTACCAGAGAAACCACATTATTGGCACCGTCAGCATTTGAAAGCAGGGAAAGAGGCATGAAGGAGAGACTAAGTGAAGAAACATTTTTATTGTTTCAACTCAGAAAAAAGAGAAAGGAATCAGAAGGTAAAATGCTTGAGAAAAATGAATAATTTGTTTTTTCCTCACCACCTTTATCTATAAGAAACAGGAAAGGCTATGACTCAGTAATTTTAAAACTTACCTTAAAAAGGATATCTGTACACATCGCTTTTCCATGAGTTATTATTGGTTCTTGATCTTCCCCTTTTCCATCCCAACAGTCAAGTTCGACACATCTAGGAACACAGTGAAATTTCAATGTTGGATCCTTCCAATAAAATAGTGTGTGTAGAAATGAAAAGAAAGGACACTAAAATAAGAGTTTTTTTCTTTCTAAAAGTATAAAATGGAATGAATTAAGTGACATGATTATTCCATGGGATATGCAGGTTAAAATCACATTATTCCCTTTATCAGTTTGGTGTCATCCAAATGCCACTGTCAGATTAAAAGACACTTCAGAGATACAACAACTGGTGTGGTTCTGGATGAAATTCTAGTTGTGACAAAGATATAGTAAACAACAATTTGAAGACAACTGGAGAAATTTAAATATGGGCTGCATTTTATATAATGTTAAAGAATAATTTTTAAATTTTATTAGGCGGGATGATGTTACTTTGGCCATAAAAGAAAACGCTCTCCTTATTTCAGCAATTCAAACTCAAGTATTCAGAGATAGATAGAAATACTGATGTAGTTCATTTCTTTAAAAATATTTTCATATTCAAAAAAAAAGCAGGTGAAGAAAATAAGATATTAGTTATTGATAACCAAGGGAAAAAAATCATAATGTAACTACACTTCTTATTTTTCACTTTTAGAATTTTTGTCATATTTTAAGCCTCAAATATTTGCCAATTTCTGTCAAAGGAAAACAATTGTCAAGAATCTTTGTTCTCACAGAATGAAATTTTAGAACTTTTGACATTAAAGCTAAATTTGCAAGTGCCTTCATGACCAATCAGAAACAGCACAACTTCTTAAAATAAGCATTTTGGAAGGTAATTTTGAAAGAATATTTTAAATTGACAGTGGGAAATATCTTTTGACCTGCAGGAGGACTCCAGACCTTTGTGGAACAGCTACCATCCTTCCTTTTTCAGGGTTAAATGAGTATCATTATCCATTTAAGAGAAAGAGCAATGCCCACTTCACTTTGAGTACCACTTCCATTGTTTTAGAAAAAAGGAAAAAGGCGTCATACAAAAATAACAGTAACAACAACAACGGCTCTCTTGAGTCCCTGACCTGCACCCAGCCAGGAGAACCTGTCTGTACATTTCTACTGAAGACTTCCCACCAAATTGCCGGCCGGTGAGATAGGTGTTGTGGGAAGAACTGATGAAGTAGTGAGCCAGAGGATGGTCCATTTCCTGGTAAAGTTCTAAACGATCGAGGAAGACAGGGGCATTTTCATCTGACATCAGATATCTGCAAAATCCGTCACTTGATATAAGGCCTAGGAAAAAGAATAATATCTGAGCAGATTCGTGGTTTTGTTAGATACACATCTCATACCTTACTCATGGAAGTTGAAGCACCTTAAATAGGAGTAAAACGTCTTCACAGCCTCTTTCCCAAGAGCCTTCATTATTCAGAACTTGAACAAAATAGCACAGTTGCACATTATACATAACCTAATGCATAAGACAGGGAGGTCACATCCTGCTGTCATGCCCATGATGGCAGAGCACACAGCTCCCTCAGTTTAGAAGCCCTGTACCAGGAGCTGTGGTGACTAAGGGTCAAGGAGACCTTTGTCTAATTCTGCCTCTGTCACTCACTCCTTCAGCTCCTGAGTCTCAGCTTCCTCTTCTGTCAAACGGGGGAAGTACTGGGAAACCTGCTTTTCAGGACTGTCAGGAATGGCAAATGATACCATTCATAAGATGCGCTCTTAAAAAACTGGAATGTATTCAACTATCAGGCATTACTGTTCTTGCCAGATCAGAAAAGGGGTCAGTGGCCTCTCTGGATTTAAATAATTCAATTTCCCCATCTTATGTAAAAGGCAGGGTATGGAACTGGTACAAAGAGTTTGCAATTGTAATAGAAGTGTGACTGCAAGGGACACTGTTCTTTTCTGTCACACCTTTCTGACACGGGGACAGGACCCACAGTAACTGCTGGATTGACAATTAATATTTCTGCATCTTCTCCTATTCAATCAATCACTGACAGCTTCAGGGTTTTTTTGCTTTGTTTTTACTTAAGCATTTGCAAGTTATAAATTGATGTCAAGTTTATAAAAAAGTACAGAGGATAGCACAATAAATAACTACGGACTTACACCACAGCTGTGTCAGATCTTAACATTCGACCATATTTACTTTATTATTTTCTTTAAAGAAATACAATTATGGGTGCCTTTGTAGTGCCCTGAGAGCCTACCCTCCATTCCATTCAATTCTACCTTCTTACTTCAATGTAGACAATCGTTATTCTTGTCTACGGCCATACCACCCTGAACGCGCCTGATCTCATCTGATCTCGGAAGCTAAGCAGGGTCGGGCCTGGTTAGTACTTGGATGGGAGACAGTCGTTATTCTAGCTTTTGTGTTTACCATCCCTCAAATGGTTTTGCAACTTTACTCCATCTGCATTTATCCAAGCATTATGTAGTTGTAAATATTTAAACATTTAAGCCCTGGCCGGTTGGCTCAGCGGTAGGGCGTCGGCCTAGCGTGCGAAGGACCCGGGTTCGATTCCCGGCCAGGGCACTCAAGAGAAGCGCCCATTTGCTTTTCCACCCCTCCGCCGCGCTTTCTTCTCTGTCTCTCTCTTCCCTTCCCGCAGCCAAGGCTCCATTGGAGCAAAGATGGCCCGGGCGCTGGGGATGGCTCTGTGGCCTCTGCCTCAGGAGCTAGAGTGGCTCTGGTCGCAACATGGCGACGCCCAGGATGGGCAGAGCATTGCCCCCTGGTGGGCAGAGCGTCGCCCCATGGTGGGCGTGCCGGGTGGATCCCAGTTGGGCACATGCGGGAGTCTGTCTGACTGTCTCTCCCTGTTTCCAGCTTCAGAAAAATGAAAAAAAAAAATTTTAAACATTTATATAAAAGCTATCCCACTTTTACATTTGCAACTTGCTAGTTTTACTCTACATTTTCTTGGGACTTGTCCAGTTAATATAAGTAGCTCTTGTTCATTTATGCTTCACTGAATAATGTATAGTATGTACAGTAGAAGGTATAGCAGTCCATATATAAATATATCACAACTGTCCATTATTCAGTTGATGAATATTTAGGTCATTTCTAATTGCAATTAAAGACACTGCAATACATACTGTGCCTCTGCTTCCTGGGCATGTATATTTATTCTAAGAGTAAGTACTATTTTGAGTCACTGGGGTAGATGCAATGATAGAAGAAACAGACAAGCCCCACCTTCATGAAACCCATATCATATGGGAAAGAGAATAAACTAACAAATAAATATAAGTATAATAAATTGTCAAGAAAAGGCTGGAAGAAAAAACTAAGCAGGGAATGAAAGTGATCAAGAATGACCAAGGCACTGTGTTATATTTAGATATGTGGCCAAAAAAGACCTCTTCTGAGGAGGTAACATTTATACATGGGAAGCAAGCCACGTGCGCACCCAGAGGAACCCCATGCCAGGTAGAAGAGTCAGCAAGTGCCAAGACCTTTGCAGGAGGGTATTCTGATGGGAAGAGTCGATGGAAATGAAGTTGGAGGGGCAGCCAAAGGCTCCATCAGTTGGCCTTAGTCTTCCCTTAGTGCCTTGGATTTTATTTTAAATGTGCTTAATAGCCTTCAGAATAACACAATCAGATTTGGTTTTCAAAGATTTACTCTGGCCATTATGTGGAACATAAATTGTAGGCATTAAGTAGAATGGAGACAACTAGTAAAAGGTCAACTGGCATCGTCCAGGGAGAGAGGACATAGGCTCAGAAAGGCTGGTGAAGGTGGAGACGATGTGAAATGATTTATTTAGAATCTATTTTATGTACAGATCTTGCAGGTTTTGTGGATGAATAAGAGGTGATATGAAAGAACAAATCACATTGGGAATAATTCCACGAGTGTTAGGTGGAAGAGCAGGGTAAATATGGCACCAATTTCTAGGCTGGGAAAGGAACAGGTTTGTGGGTGAGGAGAACCAAAACATGATATATACACACATGTGAAATGCCATTCAATATTCAAATGCAGAGTTCTACTACAGGCCTGTAGAGTTTAGGAGTAAAGAGTTTAAGTAAAAAGTCATGTGTGCGCAGAAGAAACTTTAAACCATTAATCTGGATGAACTCTTTAACCGAGTAAGTGTCAATGGAGCAGAGATCCAAAGACTGAACTTGAGCCACTCAGAGTTGGGAAATAGAGAAATTCCATAGGGAACATAGATAGAAATAAAAATGCTGAGCTGTGAGAGGTATATTTTCGACTGTACTAACTACTGCCAAAATATTTATCAAGGTGGTTGTTTATACCAACATATGCCCCCACCAGAAATTTATAAGAATGCCTTCTGTACCATATTCTCACCCATAATTAATGACACAGGTTAAAATTTCTATCATCAGTGAAATGGTGAAACTTTGATTTTTAGATGTGTCAATGATAATCTCATAGACATTTAGGACCAAGCAGGACTTTAGAAATAATCAATGATATGCCTCTATCAGAACATCTATCACACTGCCAAGGACCTGCTGAGTCTTTCTTTTCAATAGATCACAACCACCTGGTTCAGTTTTGAATCCCCAACATTCAGTACGGTGCTTGGCACCTAGTCAACCCTTAACAAACTCTAAAAATGAAGGAAGGGAGAGAAAAACTAGTTGAATGACTACTTGAACCCAACTATCCTATAAGCAGGGAAACTGAAATCGATCCAGGAATATAACTCCCTGCTCAAGGTCACACAGTGACAGAGTAGTAACAAGAGTCAAACCATAGTGCAAAATGCTTGGTTTTCTGCCAGTGCCATTCTCCCTTTCGCTTTCGTCACATGCAGGGTAGAATAAATTATGATACTGAGGATGTTGATAGAAAGGTAAGGAAGGAAGCAGTCTTGCTGAAAATAGATATTTGAGGCCATAGCAGAGAGTGAAAATACAGGACTACACCCAAGAGAAAACTCTACTGGACTTGGAATAATATCAGGGGTGAAATCACATGTCCTGGTGGGCCAGGCATGCGTATAGACAGGTTCTATGAGGGTCCAGAGAATGTATAGACCTTTCAGCCACATTCACTGAGGTACAAAATAAAAAGAACCCTATTTTAAAGAGAAAGGAACCACAGCCACGATACTCATGGGCACAAGGGACAGACAGGCCCTGAACTTAGATCTCTGTTCTCTCTCCACTGAGACAAAGCCAGAGGCACTAGCTCAGATATCTCAAGGCACTCCCTGTCCAGTTATATAAGCATCCTCCTCTCATCATTTGTCGGTGCTTCCCTCCGCTATGGGACCAATCCTAAGTTTTCTCTTCAAGCCTTTTCTTGGTCAAATATCGAAATGGACAACACATTGTTTCCAAAGTTTTACTGAAAAGAGAAAAAGGTTCAAAACCCCCACAGAATTGCTAAATTGATTCCTAATTTCATCGCAATTGCATTTATCTTCCATACCAGAGGTCAAATGATGGGTGAGAGGGTTTATCAAACAATGTATAACGTGTACTAGTTTTAGAAAAATAGAAGGGAGAAGAAGAAGGTGTACATTTTTATAGAAAACGGAATTCTTTTCATAGGTTGCAAACAGAAATTGTATTTGGCATTTTTGCCTGTTAAGCATTATGCAATACAAGCATTAGACAATATAAGAAAGTATGTGGGGGGAAACCGCTATAATGTGTTTAATAATACAACTTTGACCTTTTAATTCAGGCAGCATGGAGAAGTTTTGATGTAACATAAAATATATACCAACGTAGAGCCCCGCCCCCCCCCCAAAAAAGAAAAAATCAGTCAGTTACCAATCCTTGCCTTAGGGAGTTCCAAGGCATTTAAAGATATTTTTAACTAAAAATCCTGAGAACTTTAAAAATTGTATATATTCTTGCTTTTTTTTTTTTTGTAAAGAAAAAAATTGCTTTCACTTTTATTACCTTTTTTCTTCAAGTCTTCATCAGGCTCATACATCTCAATGATCTGCATTGCCCTTTTAACATCATAAAATGGGAATAAAATTTCATTCAGTCGTGGATCTCGTTGATGCTATGATGAGAAAACAACTCCATTTAGGTCGCCATTGCTCGCCTTTCTGGTATTACACACGACTCAAGCATGTAAACTCTAAAACAAGGCCTAGCTATAATAACATATATATAGTTACAAAGGTAGGATTTCATGTCTTACTGTCTTTCTCCCTAAAACATACTTCAAAAAACTCCAAATTTAGAAGTATTTGGTTGGTTGCCCTCACTGAGCAAGAGAGGGAGAACACAGAATATATTTTGTTTTTCTTTCAAAAATGGAAGGATATGTAATATAGTGTGTGTGTCAAGTATACTGTCTTCTCATTTCCAGACCACAGGTAAGATATTTGGCATGAATGTCAAAAAAATGAGGTAAAAAATTTTTTAAAGAAAAAAAACAAATGAAAGCAAAATAAAAATAACCCCAAAATAGTTCAAATATACTACTTTAAGTGCCAAAACAAAGACACTACAAAAATCCTCTAAGACAGGCAAACATCATCTCATTTCAATTTCAATTTTCTTAAATAAGTAAAAGATTTCTTGGGCATTCTGCAAACTTTGTTTTCTGGAGTAAATATTTCTTAATATGGATAAATTTTAATAATGAAAATTAATCAGCACAAAAATATTTACAAGCCAGAAACAATATAAAAATCTGCACTTCAATTACAGTAGTTCAGAAAGTCTATAAAATGTAACTCGGTGTGCCCTGAAAAAACTCCCTGTGCAGAGAGTATGTACATGACTAAGGTACTCAGAGGGTGGTGATGACATGCTTGTCTAATCGGCACTTAGATGCTCGTGGTACTACATGAGGCATCAGGAGCCATGTTATTCCTACAGTCTGCCACTCCAATTTCACAGCAGTGATAAACAACTTCAAATTACTAACCGACTCAGCTACAACCCTTTGTGTGTATGTGTGTGTCTGTGTGTCTGTATAGACCTGGAGGCAGTGGGTCCATGAACTTTTCTTATTGTTCACTGTGGATTAGAGGACCAAACACTGTGACCGGGGTCATCCGTCAAATAAACAAAGCAAACATCAATGGAATAATGGCAGATAAGCAGATGCGAGCAATACCTGGTCAATAGGTAAGAACTTTGGCAACAACTCTTTACCCAAATATATACACAGACTTTGGAAAAACACTATTGAAAATGTATTGAAGAAACAATGGTTAAAAGTTCATATGGATTTCCCTTCCCCATTTATTTTGAAATGATCATTTGAAAAGTGGGTTCCACAGAATGAATGCCTTTGGCCAACAGAACGTTTGATGTAATTTCCTAAAGCACTTGCGGCCTCGCCCGTTCTGGTCCTCCCACCTCCCCACCAAATTGAGTGTTCATTCAAAAGGAATCAATGTCTTTTCTGTCAGTTTCTCCCAATGAAGCATGCTTCTGCTGTCATCTAAGCATTTCCAGCTCACCATAGCCCACATCCATGCACGTGCTAGAGTAGAAACCGTTATGTTCATAACAGGCCTGGAGACCATAAAGAACAAAAGTTATGGGGTATGCAGAGAGAGTGTGATGTGAACCACGGAATGCCAGGCGAGTGAAGGCATGCGACACCTGGTTTAAGAAATGGATGCCACCATGCAGCTTTAGAGCTCACTATTCCAGGAAATAACAAGCACCACCCCTTTGCTGAGGTTACATTGTTTTAAAAACAAACTAACCGATGAACAATAGCCTCTTTCTAAGGCTCATTCATTCTCTCATCTGTCTCTGTAAATAACCTCACAGAAGAAGATGGCTGTGGGATTCTTTTATAGACCCCACCACAGTTATGTGCATGGCTGGCCACTGTATTTCCCTTCCTTATTAAAATTAAGTCTTTTGACTTGAAGATCTGCTCACTGGTAAATAAATATTCTGGACTCATGGAGATGATGGGGGCAAATCCATATGAATTAAAAAGTGAGAGGAAGCAGAGATTCAGCTAAAAAGGAAAGAAGAGATAAAGTTAGGCAAAGGAGGAGAGGGAAGCCAGACATTTTTATGTGCTTTTTACATACCCGTGTGTGTGTATCTAACTTGGTTTCCAACAGTGTGCTCTGAGATTGGCAACAATGGCACCACCCTCAGCTGGGAGCTTGTCAGAAATGTTCATTCTCAGGCCCCACGCCAGTCCTACCAAATCTGATTCTCTCGTGTAGGACCCATGAATCCTGTTTTTAACAAGCCTCTCAGTAATTCTGATGGGCTCCAATTTGAGAAGCACTGTTCTAACATGTAAAGGTATGCCTTTTAAACTATTGAAATACCATTTTTTTTAAAAGTACCTAAGTCTTACAAGGATAGGGAAATGCTTAATGTTTCAGATGTCCTCCCAATTAAACCCTATTAAAATTTTGCCTCATGGTACGATATTCACTAGAACATCCTGCCTATCAGAAGCAACAGCCAAGAAAACCAAGCCCTTAGATGATGTGTCATAATCCCTTCTGTTTCACTCGTAGTAAATGAGCATGAAGAACAGACAACGGGGAACTGCATCTGTTTTTGCATATGCTCCACCAGGTAACATAATCTTTTGCTTTCCCTAAATTTGTTATGTTTCAAAAACGTGAGCTACGTGGTTAGATAGCTCAGCTGGTTAGGGTATCTCCCCAATATGCCAAAAGTTGTGGGTTTGATCCTCAATCAGGGCACATACAAGTATCAACTGACAAATGCAAGAATAAGTGGAACAACAAAAACAACAAATTGATGTTTCCCTCTCTCTTTCTCATTTCCTCTAACATCAGTAAAATTAACAACAACAAAAAAACACGAAAAGGAAATACGGCACAATCTGGACAATCCAAAAGCAGGGGAACAAATGCTAAAATTTGTGTTCAAGTCATAAAATTATAAGTTTTAGGTGAAAAAACAAAGAGGAGGAAGATCATTTCCAGGCAATCTCAGAGTAAAAGAGTTGCAGAGAATTCTGCGCAGACATAAGCACGGTGAGGCTCGTGTTTCCCAGCTCGGAGGGACTGGCCGTTGGTTTTCAGCTGGGGCTCGGGAAGCAGGATATCCAGGACGTTCACCCCATGGTGCCCGGAGCTTTGTAACACGAGATCCTAAACAGGTTCCAAAAAATAGGTCTCACAGTGGTGCCCAAGTGCATGAGCAGTCATGGACATCGCTCCATTACGAGTCCTTACTCTTCTTACGGAGAAAAGGCATTGACTGGCTTCAATCCAAACAGCACTGGGAGAGATGGATGTGGACATAAGTAATATTCACAATGGATAGAAAGAAGTTAAAGGAATCACTGGCAAGGGGAGGTTTACTCATAAGACTTAATAAGCCTTTTTCTTTCTTTGCCTATGCATTAAAGTTAGATAAAGGTGTAAATGAAATAAGAGATATTGGGTCCTTTCTTACAGTCTTTCAACTGAAAAATAAATAGAAAAGAAATTTTAAAAATCAGGTTTAGCCCTAATTCATTGATGTAATATGTGTAATGCAGGGGGGAAGATGGCCAGCGATAAGAAAACAAAGCTAGATCCTTATTATGATGGAGCTAGAAGAGCATTCTGTTCTGTCTTATTTTGATATTTCTCTCTGGCTCTGTCTGCATTCCTCAGTTTTGCAGACCCCTAGTTGTTATCATCTTCCTACGATGTCACATAAAAGATGAAGGTAAAACTAAAATCAATTTAGCTTCTCATTAGGAACAGGAAAAGAGAGGTGAAACAAATGGAGATTGTAATTAGCGCTGCCACATCCAGAGAGCCAAGCGGACTGCAGTGTCCGACCATGACAGCAGAGCGGCCATGAGGCAGCTCATAATTAGTGCCTTCCCCAGCTCTCACAGATGCTTACTTGCTATTTTCATAATATAGATAAAGAAAGTCTCCCTCAGTCTACTGGAAGAGAATAAGTAAGAAACATGGTTGTGGCAAAATTTTAGATCTCAATGGTGGATTTGCATGACTAAATTCATCATGGCAAGTAAGAGAAGATGGAAGCTGCTCTCATATTCTTCCCATTCGCTACTGGCATTCCGAGAAGGGACCCAGGTAATTCACTAGGACAGTGTTTCCCAAAATGTGCCTGCGGACAAATCACCTGGGGATCTTGTTAAACGCAGATTGCAACTCGGCAGAACTGAGTGGGCCTCGAGAGAGTCTACATCTCTAACAAGCTCCCAGAGGATGCCTACGCTGCAGGTGCACGACCACACGTTGAGAAGCAATAAACAAGGAGGTCCTGAGAAGCAGATGAGGAGCAGGTCTAAAGCTATCGGGAAAAGCTAGTAAGTGCAGATGACATGGACAGGCAGGAGGTGGTACAAACCCCTACACAGCAACCAAGGAAGTAAATGGACGGCTGTCTCTCCTCCTTTCCTTCTGGTTTCCTGGAGATACAGATCAATACACTGAACAGAAAATGAAAACAAAACAAAACAAAACAAAAGAGTAAGGAGATTTACACGCTGAAAGGTGGTGAAAAGCAGGATAGATTTTTCTAATAAAATGGAACCTCCTCCCCAATCTAATTGGTTAATCTTGATGTACTTGTGTCTATTGATTTTTGCTTTCTTTATTTTTTATTTTATTATTATTATTATTATTTTTTGTATTTTTCCGAAGCTGGAAACGGGGAGAGACAGTCAGACAGACTCCCGCATGCGCCCGACCGGGATTCACCCGGCATGCCCACCAGGGGCGATGCTCTGCCCACCAGGGGGCGATGCTCTGCCCCTCCGGGGCATCACTCTGTTGCGACCAGAGCCACTCTAGCGCCTGGGGCAGAGGCCAAGGAGCCATCCCCAGCGCCGGGCCATCTTTGCTCCAATGGAGCCTTGGCTGCGGGAGGGGAAGAGAGAGACAGAGAGGAAGGAGAGGGGGAGGGGTGGAGAAGCAGATGGGCGCTTCTCCTGTGTGCCCTGGCCGGGAATCAAACCCGGGACTTCTGCACGCCAGGCCAATGCTCTACCACTGAGCCAACCGGCCAGGGCCTGATTTTTGCTTTCTTGATCATGTTTTCAGTTACCTTTCTAAATTCTCTTACTTATTCAAAGAGTTTTTTCATGTGATAGTTTTTAATATTCAGGGTGTGCAATCACTCTGCAAATAATGAGAGGAGGGCCTTGTCCTTCTGTTTTCACGGGACTCATTTATTTTTCCTTGTTTTATTGCATAATCCGGAGCTCCCTAACACATCGTCAAATTCTGGCTCGTTGAGACTATGGCTAAAGCATTTTGGAAATGTTTAGGTCTAGGTTTTGGGACCCATAGATCTTTTCATTCCAAAGTCTGTTCCAAAAGAGACAGCCTTCTGGAGTGGACATTGTCTCCTGTCATTAAGGGCTTTGAAGACACTTTGCCAAAAGGATGAGGGGCAACTCAAAAGAGAGGGTGCAAGGAGCTGGCAGAACATTCCTTAAGTTTGACAAAGCTTCTTAAGAAGAATTCAGATTTCTGTCTAGTTCTTCCAATCAAGTTCACGAGGGCAGAAAAGGAAGAAGAGATTCTGGACGGGCACTTGGATGAAAAATAAAGGCTGTATAGTTTCTTAGACTGTCTTGGCATCCTTATGACCTAAAGAAACCAACAAGAAATCACACTGATTCTATCAGTCCCATCCCCAAATTAGAGGTACTTTCTTAATATTAATAAAAAGTCAATCAGAAGAAAACATAACTGACAAGTAAGAGCTACTGACTACTGTAATAGTGATAAGTAACAGCTTACCAAATAAGTATTTAAGAAAGAATTCAGATGGCAGAGCAAGACAGTATAGGCAGTCACATCTTTAAAAATGGAATGTTATGTACCTAGACTTACAAGAATGACAAATATAACTCCTGAGTAGGTCTACAAAAACAACCCATACAGGGAAAGGCATGAAATAAGAGCCCATCAACACAGCACCTACCTTCAGACTTCAGAACTATTTCTTTATTTGCAGAGTGAAATGAAAATTTTAATGGACGGCTGGGTGCTAGCTTCACCCCAGTGCCCACAAGAGGCCTTCTGCTAGGAAGTGCCAAACTGTTATTGTGGTAGCTTTTTCCCCTCTCCCCTACAGTGCCCATCTCACCAACACTTCTTTATTTTTATTTAGAAAATTAATTTTAACAGGGTGACACTGATCAACAAGTGTGCATGGATTTCAGGGAAACATCCCAACTTAAGATGATCAAAAAACACCAAGTGTGTGGAGAAGTTGAGGGAAACAGAACAACTTTGTATTTTTTAAAGCAGAGGAGGGGGAAGGGGTTAAGGAGACAAAGGAAGGCGATTGAACCGGTGAGCAATGGCGGCATAAGAATGTGGATAATATCTGGGTAAAGAATATGAAGACAGTCCTCACATGACCAGAAACTAATGGTGTGCGAAAACTTAAACTGTTTTCGAGTGAATTAAATACTGTATTGTGCTGAAAGGCTTATTTAAAATCGGAGGCATCTGTGCGGGTCTACGGAGTGCCTTCTCTTTCCTGCCTCACTGCTTCCAGGTGCTGGAAACTGTGGCTTCTAACATGCAGCCCTGCAAATGAAAAGTCACTGAGCCCTGGCAGAGCAAGAACAGCAAAGTCTCTTTGCAAAGAAGTGGTTTGCCTCTGCAAACTGGCAAATCACAGTCTGCCTGTGTTCTCTTTTTGAAACAACATATCTCAGATATTTCATGTCTGGCTGGAAACTTCCTTTTCTCACATTTTCTCTTTATATGATATAACGGTTAACATAAATGGCTTTGAAACAAACAAAAAAAAAAACACTGGCCACTTCTCACTTAGATTCTTCTTATTCATGTGTTAGGAAAAAAAAATAATTTGCTTTTATGGATTTAGTAAGAGTTTCAGGAGGTTTCACTGAAGACAAAACACTTTTCTTTGTACATGTCAAGAAAAAAGAAGTTAATCCGAGTTGGAATAAAAGTTGCAACCTTTACTTGTTCTCAAATACAAATTTTTATTTTTTTTATTTTCCTTAAGCAAATTCTGCCAACCAGTTTTGGTTGTTAAGTGAATCATGTTCTAAAATCGGCTCTGAGAATGTTATAAAAATAAAAAGTAAAAAATTTAACCTGCAATCCAGTTGACCTAATATGTACTCTATTTTCACCCAGGAAATGTAGTTGTGCTTGTTGTCAAAATATTCTATTTGAACCTCCAAATTTTTCTTACATGCAATCTATTCAAAGACAAAACTACAGCTTTCCAATCCATGCAAAGATATGAGAAAAAGTTAGCAATGGAGAATCCAACTATCTACTGTGGTAAACTCAATCCACTCTCTTTCTATTTAATGAGGTCAAGAGAAATAAAAAATAAGTACCTTAAATATCATCTTGCAAAAACATACACATTTAATGAAATAAATAAAAAAAAAGTCACACACACACACACAGAACCAGAGCTACACATCACAGCAAGAAACCAACGCAAAAGCAGTGTGCAAAGCCGACGTGTAGGAAGTGCGTGAACACACGGGGGCAAGCAGCTGATTTTTGCACCTGGTAAAGCCATAATGGAAAGATCAGCAGGTCAAAAGCGAAGCGAAGGAGGGTGCGGGACGCGGGCATGCAATGAGGACCGGAGGGGGCAAGCCACTGCACACAGACGATATGGAGTTAATGTATGAAAAAGCTTACTTCATTTAGAAAGCTCACTAATTGGTCTACCGTTAAATAATCAGTTTTGTCTCCATTGCTGAAAAGAAATTTATTAGAAAAAGTAAGTTTTTGTAGTTGATGCTATAGTAGGCACGATTTACATGTTGACATTGGTGGATGATCATTCTAAACTTATTTCCTAACCCTGAAGTAATGGTGCGTTCTTAACATGGCCAGACTGTAAGAAGAAAAGAAAAGAAAAAAAAAAAGAATAAAACCCAACAACAACAACAACAAAAAAGACCCTCCCACTAGCTCAGAGAAAATATCTGCAATTCGTTTTCAGCATGACATTGTTTACACAACAACATGTAAGTCATCCATTTGAGGTAACTGGATGAATGAACTTTTCAACAACAAAATAACATTCCAAATCGAATCTAGTTAGTTCACATAATGGGTTAATACCTAAAGGAGCAGGTTAAAATTGTAGGGAGTTAGTAAAGCCAATGCAAAGGGGAAAATAAAAAGTTCCAGGTGCTGCCACTAACTTATGTAAAAGCTTCTCAAAAAAAATAGTGAACTTTTACACGGATCAACTCAGGGGTGAAAATGTAACCCTGACTAGATAGTCCTAGATACTGTCAACTTACAATAAAATACTATGACAATAAAAGTCTAGAAAATCTAAAAGGACAAGGATAACATTGACAGGAGACTTTCTCATCAACAGAACTTACATTTTTTTAAAAAGATCTTCTATATCTGTCCGAGGACAAATCTTTTGTGTCAGTTCATAGAACTTCTCGTAAGTAAATGCTGCAGGCTCGATCTCATCATTCTGCAAAGAATAAAAATGTGTCATAAATCATGGAACGTATTTTCTCCTTGAAGGAAAAGGATCCACAGGGTTATAAAGCAAAGGGGCGGTCCCGTGGGACCCCAGGGCCTCCATGTATGAGTCCTGCTCACAGGAACCCCAGGCCCACTTCCAGCCTCGTCAGGCCATCTGCTGGAATGCAGCACATGGAAACGAGCATCTCCCGGTACCAGGAGACTGGCCATCTTTGTATCTTCAAACCTCGGTACAGCTGGGCTGCTCTGGGATACACCCCATAGGCCCAACAGAAAACGACATTTCTTTCTTCTTTCTCTCCTCGTGGAAGAACACGTACGTACCTGCCTAAAGGGCACACAATCAATCAAGCCGAAGTTTACTTCTGCGGATGCTCTGAACTTTCACAAGGCTCGGGACAACCCTAAAAGATTTTACTTCTCGTACTGAAATTGTTATTTCAAATAGGATGTGTGAAAGCTTTGTCACAGTCAGTAAATTAATTTCAGTTATTTTAAATCTGAAGGGCCATGAACACAAACGGTTTGTGCGGGAAGAGGAGCTTCATAAAACAAGCAAGTGCCCAGCCGTCCTGAAGACCTGAATTTATTAGGCAATTATTCATGCTGACATTGTGCCTGGGAGGCCAGGGTGACAGCCTGCGCTGGAATAAGCTTTCCATAAACTGTGTAAAAGAGTCGTTTCCTTTTCTTAATAAAGTTGACAAAAAACATTTTGAAGTAGAGTATCTGAATTTGAAAATATTGAAGTTAAAATGCCCGGACAACAAAAGGAAGAATAGAAGGAAAATGAAGAGTCAAGTAACCGTATTCTCTGTGTCTGGATCTAATTCTCAGTCTCATTGAGATTGGTTTAATAGATACATAATCTGGCTTATTCCATAGGAAAACATAAATAAAGAAAATGGTTTTAGGAACACATTATTAAATGAATAAATACGTTATGCTAAGTGAAAATAAGTCAGAGAAAGACACATACCGTGTTATTTCACTTACATGTGGAATCTAAAAACAAACAAACAAAAAACCCCCACACAAACAAAACAGAAACAGACTGGTGGTTCCCAGATGGAAGGGAGGATAGGAGGACGGGCGGAAAAGGAGGAGGGACCCAGAAGTACAAATTGGTAATTGCACAACAGACAAGTACAGCACAGGGGCCAGAGTCAGTGATATCGCAGCACCTGTGTCTGGTGTCAAATGCGTACTACATTTATGGGGGGCATCGCCTTGTAAGATATATGAATGCCTAAACATCACGCTGCCCACCTGAAACAGAACAGTGAATGTCAACTGTAACTGAAAAATAAAATAAAATAAAATAAATGAATACCTTTCCACTGGGAAGACCTAACTCCTTGAGTGCTTGAAAGATCACCTTTTCTGTTTTCCCCGACGCGAAGGTTCTAGTAATACTAGAGCAGAAAAGAAAGGGGAAAACAATCAAGTTGTTGTTAATTCTGTTTTCTGTGATGCATAACTCCAAGTAACATCCGGGATGGTGGAATGAAGGCAGAAAGAACAGGAGAATAAAATGACTTCTCACTTCTAGGTATGCTTTACTTCCCAAACTAGCTCTTGCAAGGTCCCTGTGGCCACCTGCTTATTGTGCTAGCGAGACTATTTGATTCTAAGACAGGCCACCCTCCTGAATGTTTGTGAACACCAGAGGCACTGGGGGATATACACTTTTGGGTGAAAACAGTGATACATTTTGACGCTACCAAATTACTCTGGAAGACGGAACGTGGCCCATGGAGGCTAGCTGTAGCAGTGAGCCTCATGCCGACCATATCTAGGTTTGAGGAAAACAAGTGGGTCCCTTTGAACTCAGCCCAGGCCTGTGAATGCCTTTTCCCTGGGTAATGCCCACCACAACTGACAGGCATTATCAGACATATTTTGTTTATTTGTTTTTTGAGCTAAGCACACTTGAGCTACTCTGAAATATCATCTGCCTCAAGGACTGAGGCGTTTATTATGAAAGTGACAGGTGCAGGGGAGAGGGAAGGCAGGGGAACAACTATTCATTGTTTTGACAGAATCTTGGCACTACCCTTAGACAGGGAATTTTTGAATAATAGTGCGGCCTTTTAACTTGCTTGGTGTGCATTCAGACTAGTAAAATGGATACCAACTCAATGAGCATATTTCCTAATGATGATAAAAGTAGAAAAAAAAGAGACTCCTGATGATCAGTACATGAACTGAGGAGAGAACTTGGTACCTTGGAATCCACACCTAGCTCTGAGCCATGCCTTGGCTACCCAAAGAACCCTCAGTCACTCCTTGATTGGTAATTTGTCACCATAATATCTTTAACTGTAAATCACTAGTCCAGCTCCACTTAAGTGAGAGCTTACTGTCATCAGTGAAGCTGGGCTTCAGAATGCCTTCCCAGTGAGCACAGAGAATCTGCAACAGCGCCTCCCTAACCCAACCTTGTCATGCACACGCACTCCACCATGCACATTAACTAGAAGGCAAGCCCCAAATGGAAGCAGGACCACTAGTTAATCTTGATGAGTGGGCGAAAGCACCACTTTAGCGCCAGACTATAAGTTCCCGAAATAGATGGGGAAGAACTGACTTGAAGTAAAAGAACTTCTCTGTGTTCATTCAACGCTTTATTGTTTCATACTTGGTCCAAGAATACTTCAAGAGGTATATTTTCAAGAGTACTTGAGACAGTTGTATTCAAATGTCAGGAGGCCTGTGAATTCTAGCAAATCTACAGTCATGGGAGGGCATCTGCTTGACATCAAGTAAAATGACTTCTAGTGTAGAGGGCACTATTTCCATATTTTCCCACTTCTCTAGAGTTCAATTTAACTGACTTTTATAATACAGAGAGAGAGTAGCTATTCAGTGCGTATTTTTCTTTAAAGTATGTGTTAATGGCAGAGCTACAGGCCTCCAGCAGGATTTGGGATATCTGGCACCTATACTCAGGAGGAAACGCTGTATAACAATCTCAGGGTATCTCAGCTGCGTTGAGCTTCTAGGTTTGAATACGCCTGGCAAAGGAGATGGAAACTTATTGGCATGGTCATGAATGCAGCAGCAGGTGGAGGGCTGAGCTTTTCTGATAAAACAGAATCTGGGTGTCTGGTAGGGGGTAAAGCAGAGAGGAAGGGAAGAGGATATAGAAACAGAATTGTTTTGGCTAGAATTTGGTAAAGCACCAAAAAATAGGAAGTAGAAAAAGAACATCTCACAGGATTAGGAAAGCTCAAGTGTTTGTGTGAAAGAGAAAGTAGGGTGTCTAGTGCCAGAGCAGAGGGAAGTCCACACGGGAATCTGTTAGTGAGGGCAAAGTCAGAGCCCAATAACATGACTGCCCGCAAGATAATAAAGGCAAGTGGCATTCTGGCCCAAAGGGCTCATTCGTAGGCCCATCTTTTCATGAGAGGACTTGGGCAAGCCAATCTCGCTCGCCTCATTCCATAAAAGTGCCCAAACCAGGATGGAAAGTGGGAGAAAGGAAGGGAATAGACCACTGCCCTGAGGCAGTGCCTTTATTCCTTTTGCTTCGGGCATCTTTTTGAATCATTCTTGGGCCTTAAAATGGACTTGCTCAGGGTTGAGGGAGTTGTGGACTGAAGGTGAATTCTTTGAGTTTCCAGTTGCATCAGAGGCGCAGCAGATGCCATTTAACCGGGGTCCTGAGAGGAACACACTGATGACTAGGGACACTTTAGACACATCATTGTGGGGTATTTCATAGAAATATATTTATAAAGGACTGAATTATTTATTTTTTTTTATCAAGAGAGAGAGCAAGAGAGAGAGAGACAGGGGAAACAGGAAGGGAAAGAGATAAGAAACATCAATTCTTCATTGCAGCACCTTAGTTGTTCTTTGATTGCTTTTTCATATGTGCCTTGAATGGGGTGCTCCAGCTGAGCCAGTGACCCCTTGCTCAAGCCAGCAATTTCGGACTCATGCCAGTGATCTTTGGGCTCAAGCCACTGACCCTGGGGTCATGTCTATGATCCCACACTCAAGCCAGCAACCTCAGGGTTTCAAACCTTGGTCCTCCGCATCCCAGGCCAATACTCTATACACTGTGCCACCACCTGACCAGGCTAAAGAACTGTGATTTAGTCAACTCTACATATAGCCTCCTGCTCAAAGAGTATAGCTTAGTGCTTCACAGCTAACAGATGCTCAATGAGATTTTATTGAATCAAAATAAACCACCTTCCCCAAAGGAAATGCTATAAAAGTAAATACCTTTAAGTTGAGCACAGACCTATTATTGTTCTGGTTAAGGTCCACATTCCAGGGGACCTTTTAGGTGACAAGAACACCAATAATCTTAAACAGTATTGGAATCTTATTCCTTGCTTACCCTCAAAGGATCTACAATATATCCAACATTTTTTTGTGTGTGTATGTGAGAGAGAGAGAGATAGAGAGAGGGACAGATAGGAACAGAAAGACAGGAAGGGAGAGAGATAAGAAGTATCAATTCTTTATTGCAGCTCCATAGTTGTTCACTGATTGTTTTCTCATATGTGCCTTGACTGGAGGGCTACAGCAGAGCAAGTGACCCCTTGCCCAAGCCAGTGACCTTGGGCTCAAACCACTGACCATGGGGTTGTGTCTATGATCCCACGCTCAAGCCAATGACCTTGGGGTTTCAAACCTGCGTCCCAGTCCAACACTCTATCCACTGTGCCACTGCCTGGTCAGGCTGTCCAACAGTTTTAACACCATTTTCTGAAATAGTCATAGTCAGGGAAGACTCATGAAGTGAAGCGCTAGCAGAACCAGACCATCCTAGTGGGCAGGCTGGTCCTTTGGGACATGGGTGGATTATGTAGAAGTTGGGTTGCCATGACCATACTGGAAGTTTTTGCCTTCTTTAAAACAACAACTGTCCCTTCAGATTTCTTCTAGCCACAGTCCACAATTATTGTCTGGCTCAATTTCCCAACTCTCTAGACATTGGTTCCAACTGCAGGTTACAAAGAATGGGAGATGGCAAAGATTAAAGAGTGACCCATCCAAACCTTTGGTCTGAGTGAGAAGATAAATTGAGTGTAAGTTTCAGAGAAAGGCAGACTGCATCAGGTCACGTGCATGGATGAAAGAATAGAAGAGAGAGACAAGGGGCAAGACTGTCTTCACTCACCATTCCTGAAACTTCCTGGGTATTAAATTTTGATTAATGCTGAAGAGCAGGGGCCATTCCCAAGCTACGCAGTAACTATGAAGTCAGATCCCTTGTAACATTGTGCACATGCACTAATATACTAATAGTTTCCATTTTAAAAGCTTCAGTATGATAGTGATGAAATGACATTTTAAAAGTGTTTACTCTTAATATCCATTAAAACATTCAGAACAATTTCCACCTAGCCCTTGGCAGTGCGTCCACCAGAAGATTTATCCACTATTTTCTGGCATAGTATCAATTCTCCATCCTCTCTAACAAACTGCCCCCTAATCGCAGATGTCTTGTGTCAAACACCTGTTAATACTGGCAGGCACCAAAGATTTCATGTCCAAGAGAGCTACAGAAGATGACAAAATATCTAGGTCATTTCTCAGGAAAAAAAAAACAGTAATAATTTTGCATGTGAACATGCAAGGTAAAGATCTTCAGAAATAGAAATAGCTTTCGAGATTATATAATAGAGATGTGATTAGTCGGATAGATGCAAACGAAACCGGAACTGCTAGTTCGTAGGGATCTAATCACAATTTATGTCTTTTATACTTTGTCCAGTTCCTGACCCTTATCTGGGAAGAGAAAGCAGGAGAGTGAGATATGTAAAAAACGATCCAACTTAACGTCTCTTTTCTTTGCACGACTATCTGTGGTCTCTAAGTTTGGACTTATTACTTCAATATTAATTTTAAATAAAACGGCTGTACACTTGCAAAGAGCTGTAGGATGCTGGGACACATTAACATAATTGTCCTGCAACTGATCAATAGAACAAAGGACCAGTGTAAAGCCATCAATCAAGGATGCTAACAGGGCTTTTTATAAACTGTAAAGAAGGCATAAAGTCGACTTGCTAGTAAATTATTAAATAAATAAAAAGCAGAGAATCCTACCTATAGATTTATAAAGACCACAACAAATGCTTAAGGTATACATCCCTGTAAGCCATCAAGAAAAGGTTAAGTGTCTGACCAATGATGGCGCAGTGGATAAAGCGTCAACCTGGGAACGCTGAGGTTGCCGGTTCAAAACCCTGAGCTTGCCTGGTCAAAGCACATATGGGAGTTGATACTTCAGGCTCTTCCCCCTTCTCTTTTTTTCTCTTTCTCTCTCTGTCTCTCCCATCTCTGAAATGAATAAATAAAATCAAAAAAAAAAAAAAAAAAAAGAAAAGAAAAGGTTAAGTAAAAAGGTAAAAAGAACACTGTCTATGGTCCATTATGATTTGTATGCTTTTCATTTTCTCATCGATATTTCAGTTGTGTTCATGGGTACTTTAGTCCATGACTGCTATAATACATGGAATGAAGAAAAGCGATGACCTTTTGGACAACTCTATTAAATCTGAAGAAACAATGCTGAGGGAGCATGAAGATGCTCTCCTAGGGATGCAGACTGGAACCTTTGACACAGACGAAGTGGCTGGGCAGAGAGGGAGACCGAGTAGGGTCAGCCGTGGCCAAGCGTGACCAGCACGCCACTGCTGAGCTACGTCTAAATCGAATCCTGTGCAGGTGGCCACTACCCTGTATTCTGGGTGTTATCTGGGTTGATTTTATTTATTCAGTTATCTGTTGTGTGCTGGCGGGCTGCTTTGCTAAAGTGTTGTCCAGAGATGACGTGAACATGAACCCGAGTCTAGAGATTCCTGGAAGAGTAGGTTGGTATCTGGGAAACTTGCTTTTGATTAAGAGTTCAGGGCTTAGGTTCATGAAACCAAACACAGTCCTGGCCTCATGTGGACGACAGCAGCAGCAGCAGACGTTCTGGGCAGCAGTCCAACCTCTGGAGTTTCCACAAAGTGCTTACACAAATGTCAAGCAAAATGATACTAGAGAGTTTGGTAGAGAATTCCCGTCGCTACTATCGTGAGAGCTTGCAACTGTACCCACAGACTATTAATTAGCAAACGCTGAGACCGGGGAGGGAGTGGAGAGGCAGAAATGGAGGAAGCGCGAGGACTCGGAGGGAAAACACGTCAGTGTGAAAGAACACATGTGGAGGATGTATCTGGTTCATGCTCTTCTCACTCTTGATTCCACCCAGGCTTCACTGACATTTTTCTCCTTGTCACCATTATTATCTTGGGCAAGGTGAGGAATCGACAGCTCTGAAGAGTGGGACAGGCCACCTAGGGAGCACCTGGCAAGAAAGCCTGGAGCCACCTGCACTGGGCTCTAGAGGATCAGCCACGCCTAGAATGAGATGCCTTGTCCCGGGGCACCACCCTTACTGAGACAGGCCCTACCTTTCCATTGCAGGTGCACAATTAAGCCTTCTTTAATTTTAGCCAATGGTTGCTGAGGACACATAAGTAAAAGGCATTTAAATCTTAAAAACCCACCTATTGGAAGGTTTTAAAAACTAATGCTATATTCTCAGATATTCTTTTTTTTTTTTTCTTTCTTTTTCCGAAGCCAGAAACGGGGAGGCAGTCAGACAGACTCCCGCATGCGCCCAACCGGGATCCACCCGGCACGCCCACCAGGGGGGGATGCTCTGCCCATCCGGGGCATCGCTCTGTTGCAATCAGAGCCATTCTAGCGCCTGAGACAGAGGCCACAGAGCCATCCCCAGCGCCCGGGCCAACTTTGCTCCAATGGAGCCTTGGCTGCGGGAGGGGAAGAGAGAGACAGAGAGGAAGGAGAGGGGGAGAGGTGGAGAAGCAGATGGGCGCTTCTCCTGTGTGCCCTGGCCGGGAATTGAACCCGGGACTCCCGCACACCAGGCCGACGCTCTACCACTGAGCCAACCGGCCAGGGCCTTCTCAGATATTCTTTAACTTATCAAAGTAGAGTAGATACTGTTATCTATGCTGAGAGAAAAAAATGCAACTTTATGTCCATAAATGATCTTTACATGAGATGAAGTGATTCAAGCTAGGCTTCCAGAATGTGGAGGGCTCTCTCTCTCTTCGCTCTGGTGTCATGAGTGTGGACACAGGGAAAAGAACACACAGGAATGAGAGACGTACCTCCTAACCGGGATTTTACCAGTTGTGTTGGTCATAAATGCCAATTTCATCCAGCTGGAAAACAAAAGGAACAACATCGTTTTTCTGTCAGGGTAAAAAACACTTTACAAGATCATTCATTCAGCAAAGATTTACTTAGTCTGAAAACCAGAGAGAATTATACGCTGTCAGATAAATTTACAGCTGTCGGCTTTATCAAATAAAAATACGGGACTTCCAGTTAAATTTGAATTTCAGATAAACAACAAATAATTTTTCACTCAGATATGCATAGGGTGTACTTATAAACATGATTTATTAAGATCTACCACTTTGTACCCCTCCGGATTTCGGATACAGGGGGTTGGGGTAAGGCCTGCTTTCTGAATTGCAAGAGTACGTTTGGAGCCCGGATTGTGTGCTGAACGGTCCGTGGGGCCGGTGGTCTGTCTTTTACCCTCACAAAGGTGGCTTTTGCAAGTGCATCCCTTGGCCACACCCCCATTTCTCAGTCTCATGCCACAGAGGCTCCGGCTACACCAGCACCCAATTATAGCCCCAGACACGGGGAGTTATTTATCAACAGATGTAGTCTGGGGACACAAAAAGCAGTGCTCGTTACCCAAAAGGCACTTGGGAGCTTGAGGTTCCAGCATCTTCCTGCCCTCAACTGTTCCTTTCACAGAGTTTTTGGGCTGTGGGTCTACCACAAATGCCCTGCCAGGCAACATGAACAGCATAGGTGCGTAGTGGTCAGCTTGCTCTCCAAGGTCAGGAGCATGGAGGGGAAGGCAAGCCAGACATCACCTGGCCGCTTACTAGGCCTCATTTTCTCCTCTGGAACCTTGGCTTGATAACAGGCAAGAACAAAGGGGAAAGCCAGTGAAACTCACTGTTTCTTGAGGCATGTCATCGGACTGACGTTGTTGGCTCTGAAATTGTGTATGATTGATCTCAGGCCATCTACCCATTGCTGGAAGAGAGAGGGGAAAAAAGTGTTATTAGTGAGTAAATCTGCTGGAGCTACTCCAGGTTTGGATTAGATAGCCTTATCCACTGTGTGTAATAACAACACAAACTCTTCTTTTATTCCCCGTCCTGCCACACATTTTGTGTGCTCACTTTTAATTCTTTAATAAGCAGCTTTCACTCTTTCCAAGAAGATAAATGTGGCATCCATGGTGTCATTAAACACTGGGTTGTCACGAAGAAATGCTGCCCACTGATTGATTTGCTAAGCCGTCCATCTGCAGCCTGTTTAAATTGAAGCCCCTCTTCAATCACTGGCAATCTTAATAATTCCTAACCAACATGATACAAGACGAGATGACACATTGAGTTATTCCCATCCTAAACCATGAATGCCTTAGGGGCTACATCACTGTTATTGTGTGATACTATTTCATTCTAAAAGTTTGGCACATACCTTACCTGTCTATGTTTTTCAGCACAGCCTTAAAAAGTAAAACAAGCACTGATTGCCAGGGTACCCAGAGGAAGCAGCGATGTGCTGGCACAGATTCTGCATAAGGACTTGGACCTCAGCTCTAGTTCCTAACATCACCCCATGGACCTACAAGGAAAAGTGAGGGAAGATTGTGCAGGGCAGTATTTGGGTCCCTGCAGGGCATTTTAATAGAAAAGGCTGGCCTGTGAATTAAGGCCAACTCTGCCCTTGGGTCCAATAATTGTGCCAGTGAAGGCCAATCTGAGATGCTAAAATAAAGAATCACGCTCTTGGCAAAATGACTTCATCATTGCAAAGGCTAGAGGTGATGACTGAGTTATATACAGTAAGTGTGTGTGTGTGTGTGCGCGCACGCGTGCATGTGGGCTTTTAATTTTAATTGTGGTAAAATATATGTAACATAAAATTGATCATTTCTACCATTTTTTTCTGAATCCCCCCTTTTAAAATTAATTTTAATCAGGTGACATTAATAAGTGAACAACTCAGTGGCATTAGTGATGTACACACTGTTGTACGACCATCACCACCTCCTCTCTCTAGAACTCTTCATCCTGCAAAACAACAACTCCCTGTTTTTTTCTCCCCCCAGCCCTGGCAACCACCATTTGACATTCTGTGAATTCGCCTCATGACACATATGAATTTGTCTCATATAAGTGGAATCATATAGGATCTCTTTCTGTGACTAGATTCTTCCTTCCTTCCTTCCTTCCTTCCTTCCTTCCTTCCTTCCTTCCTTCCTTCCTTCCTTCCTTCCTTCCTTCCTTCCTTCCTTCCTTCCTTCCTTCCTTCCTTCCCTTTATTTATTTATTTAAAAACTTTATTCCTTTTAAGGAGGAGAGAGAGAGAGAGAGAAGGGGAGAGGAGCAAGAAGCATCAACTCTCATATGTGCCTTGATGAGGCAAGCCCAGGGTTTCGAACCAGCAACCTCAGCATTCTAGGTGGATGGTTTATCCACTGCGCCACCACAGGCCAAGTCTTTCTTTCTTTTAACGGACAGTAAGGGAGATACAGAGAGAGACTACCACATATGCCCCAACCAGGATCCACCTGGCAGCGCCTGTCTGGGGCCAATGCTTTGCCCATCTGGGGCCATGCTCACAGCCAAGTAAATTTTAGCGCCTGAGGCAAAGGCTCCACAAGCCATCCTTAGCAACCAGGCAATGCACCCTGAATCAATTGAGCCATGGCTGTGGGAGGGGAAAAGAGAGAAGAGAGGGAGGGGGTGTGTGAAAAAGCAGATGGTTGCTTTTCCTATGTGCCCTAACTGGGAATCAAACCCGGAACTTCTGCATGCCAGGTTAATGCTCTACCACTGGGCCAACTAACCATGGCTGTGACTGGCATATTTCACTTAGCATAATGTCCCCAAGATTCACCCGTGCAGCATGTGCCAGAATTTCCTTCCTTTTAAAGGCTGAATCTTGTTCCATGGTATGTCTATACATACCACACTTGTTTATTCACCCACCTGTCAATGGGCACATGGGTTGCATGCACCTGTTGTCTCTGCAAATGCTGCTGCTGTGGGTGTGAACATAGGTGTACAAAGCTCTCCTTAAGTTCTTGCTTTCAGTTATTTTGGCTACATACCCAGCCATGGGCTTTCTGGATCAGACGGCAACTTTATAGGTTTTTGAGGAATCACCCTGCTGTTTTCCGTGGTGGCCGCACCATTTTACAGCCCCCCCCCCCAACCTGTTTTCTGTGGTGGCCGCACCATTTTACAGCTCCCCCCACAGTGCACAGAGGCTCTCGTTTCTCGGCATCCGCACTAGCGCTTGTCACTTGGCTCTGTGTTTGTTTCTCTGATAGCAGCTATCCCGACAGGCGTGCACCTAACAGAGTTTCTGCTTTTCTCTTTGTGTGCCAGTCATCCCTACCCGCTTTCTGATGGAGGACTGAGAGCGGGAAGGGGTAAATTTCCTTTTGTAACTCGAAAAGGCCATTTTCTGATGACTGCAAATAGCACTCAAAGCCTCAGCCAGCATGGGAAGCGAAGTCAGGATCGCGAGGGATGAGGAAGGAATGAAATAGTAGCATAAAAGAAATGCCTCAATTATTTTCATCACCAGACTTCCCTTCCTCTGTCAGGCTAAATACGGGACCTTAACTCCCTGGGGCGATCAGATATCCTGTTACTGGCCCGACAAACCACAGGCTCACACAGAGTTTCCCAAGAGGAGACAGAAAAAGCACAAATAATTTGTTTGGCATTCACTGGGAAGCATTTTCTTAACCTGAAGGCTTTGCTACGTGTTCCAAAACACAAAACAAAGTCCGTGGTTTCCTAGGGCAGAAAAACGCACACTTTCTGGGCTATGTACACCGGCTTTTTCTGATTGTGCTAAGTTAGTTGTTCCTAGAAATAGATGACAGAGATGCTGGGCTTCGAGGGGGTTTCAACAACTTCCATCCATCTTTTGAAAACATGGTGCTGGTGAAGAATCTTGTTTATTAGGATGGGAAGGTCCTTGAGAGTGAGCTCAGAGGTCATTGCTGCAGTGACAGCACCCATGTGCTGGTTAATAGGAAACGCCGCGGGGACCCTCACAAGTCCTAACGTGTGCTGGGAGGGAGGCTACTGCTCAGCTCCCTCTGTGATGCTGAAAGTGAGGTCACAGCGCGGCTGGCTCAGGGCGAAAGGCAGCAAGAACACTGCGGTCTGCCCTTCAATCGGGGGCATTTTCACTCAATAGCCGATCATATGTCTCCCTCCATGACGTGGGAGAGTCTGATCAGACCTTTCCTTCCCGCTATTATCTTTCAGGTAATGTACACTTAGCATAATAAGGCCAAGTGGCGGCAGAAAATGTGCCAAGCACTTTGCTTTCCTTTGTTTTGTTGTTAACATAAAGTAGATGAAATGCCAGCAGGTGTCAGCAGAGCCTGAGAGTTTAGTTGAAAAGTTGTGCCGGGGTAAAGGAGATGTGTTATCAACTTCTTTGAGTGCTTCCAGATTAATAGAAGAAAACCACATGACGCAGATACATTGGCTCCTTGGTGACACTCTTATAAGAGGATTCACACTACAGTGGGTGCCTGTCCTCGGGTGTGCCACCGCTAGTGGGCACGTGCAGCTGGACTCTGGGGACCAGCCCACAGCAACGAACCCATTCAGATGTTTAATCGGCAGTTTCCACACTTGTCATTGTTCCTGTTTTCTCGTTTTAATCTTTTCCAACTTTGTTTCAGTTAATTTAAGGAGAAGGGAGAAAGAAAGGTCTTTCAAAGGACTCTTGGGGGCTTGTGCTGGGTCACATGCGTGTCAAGGAGGAAGGAACAGGACCTGTTTCCAATTCTCTCCTGGGAACCTTTGACCTCTCCTCTCAGACCCCTTAACCTCCTCTTCATCATGCAAGTAGTGTCCACTTTCCAGGCAAACCCCTTAACCTCCTCTTCATCATGCAAGTAGTGTCCACTTTCCAGGCAAATGGCTGGACCTCAGACTGACCTCTGCCCTCTGCCCTCTGCCCTCAGAACACTAGGACTGTTGTAGATAGAAAGAATCCCTTTCCCACTTAAAAAAAAAATGTATGCAGAGAGATAACAACAAAACTAAGCTATTAAATATATGCATTTATATAAATCTCACGTTTTTCTTTTAAAACCATTTGTTAGGTTTTTTAAGGTTAGAAAATCAATATATAAATACCATTGTAAAAAATGTAAAGCAAAAGTAAACATCACCCCAAATCCCATTATAATAAATCCTCACTTTATATGGTGGGTAGGTCTTGTGTTATAAAACATCGCATAATGGAAAGTTTTTTCATAGGCTAAATGATATAAACAACAGATAAGTTCCTACAGCATCTCATCAATTTTATAACGTGACAACATTGAACAAAAGGTCCTGTCACTCAAGATCCTGCTGTACTGATACTAAGAGATAGCCACTGACAATATTTTACTATTCCTCCTTCCAGCCTTATTCTGTGCAGAGATTTGTCCTTTTAAAATAACTATTATTATTATTATTATTATACAGTCAGCACCACTTCAGGCAGGGTTGTTCCTTCAAACTCAATCTTATCTCTAGCTTTTATTCCAGAACCATTCTTTTCAGTCTCTAGTCAAAAAAGCATATTGTCAAAGCAAAAATAACACGGACCTTGTGGCATTCTCCAAGTTTTGCTGCTATTTTCTCCAAAAGGACGAGTCAGTAGCGTCCTCCCTAACCTTTCAGTGTCTGGCTCTTTGTTTTCTTTTTCTTTGCAGGCGTAACTAAGTCTGCTCAAAAGTTAACTAGAGACTTGCTACTTGAGGGACCAGCAGATGATTGCAGATGATTAAAATGCAAATTCTCAGGCTCCACCTATTAAATCTGTCTCCAGGGCCTGTGTACAGAAATCTGTGTTTAATTGAGCTTTCAAAGCAATTCTTTTGCAAACTCGTTTTTAAAGTAGCTCTGTTCTAAATCCCAATCGGAGGGATGGCTCTTATACCAACAGCATCAACATTAGGAAGTAGTTGGTTAGAAATGCAGAATCTCAGGTCTCATCTCAGACCCACTGAATGAGAATGTGCATTTAATACGATCGCTGGTGACTCGTGGGCACATTTTGTTCGAGAAGCATGGGTCTAGTTGAGGGAACGTCTTCTTCCATTGCCCACCTAGGAAGATTGGGATTTGGTTTCTAAGGGAGGTGACGGTTTCCTACAGTGCCCTCATTTGGAATATGCAACTTCTATAAGGACCCCCAGTTCTTTTTTTTTTTTTTTTCCCAAAGCTGGAAATGGAGAGGCAGTCAGACAGACTACCGCATGCGCCCGACCGGGATCCACCCGGCATGCCCACCAGGGGGCGATGCTCTGCCCCTCTGGGGCATCGCTCTGTTGCATCCAGAGCCATCCTAGCGCCTGAGGCAGAGGCCATAGAGCCATCCTCAGCACCTGGGCCATCTTTGCTCCAATGGAGCCTCGGCTGCAGGAGGGGTTAGAGAGAGACAGAGAGGAAGGAGAGGGGGAGGGATGGAGAAGCAGATGGGTGCTTCTCCTGTGTGCTCTGGCCGGGAATCGAACCTGGGACTCCTACACGCCAGGCCGATGCTCTACCACTGAGCCAACCGGCCAGGGCAAGGACCCCCAGTTCTTATTCACTCTTGTATTTTGTCATATCTCTCCCCACCTGAGCTGAAAAGAATCTGCATTCACTAGAATGGAGAGTCTGACCTGCACATTTAGGGGACTGAAGTTCAATTGCTTGTATGCGGAAACAAGAGGAGGCAAGATACTGCAGATAGTAACTTTCACCTTCTTTGTTTGAGCTGTGAAAATAAGGAATGAATGGGGCCATCTGAAATATTTAGAATATGAGAACTTTTTGGTAGATGGAACTCACAAACCTTGATCCATTCAGGTTTTGTTGTTGTTTAAGTGTGGATAGGAACAAGTCAGGACATATTTCAATTGGCTATCTTTAAGGTGCCTAATTTCTCTAAAAAATAACTAGTTTTCATCTGCTCAAACAACACAAGCCAGGAATTTATATACTGTAATTTGAAATACAGCTTTTGAGCCCTTTGTACTGAGCTCTGGTAAGATGAAAGGACATTCAAGAAGGGAAATAAAAACCTATTTCCATGCACTTGAGACAAACTACAAAACTACAAAACTTTCAAGTAAGATTTCTAGTGTCTAACATTGCAATAAGACAAGATTCTTTATAAAGTGATTAGAATGTAAAATTGCAACATTTCACAAATCTCCAGATGAATAATATTGAGTGGAGTAACTACATCTTTACAGTAAACTAGAAACTTTGTTTTAGGAAGGCATCGAGCTTTTACACTAAACTGTGAGCATTTGCCACTAAATATAGGCAGTTGCCATTAAATGTGGCTCAGGTTTCAAAGTAAAGACACTGTAGGTAGAACCCAAGATATTTTCTCTTATGAGTCTATATAAGCAAGGTAAATGAAATCATTTCAGTTCAGTTAAGATAAGGTATTAGCTGACATTAAGTTGTCAATATTTAACTTTGCAGGCAGGCCAAGAGGAAGACATTTCCAGCTTGTGCACTGTTAAAAGGAAACTGTGGCTAGTACTCAAAGACTAGATTAGTAGTTCCCAGAGCCTGTTGTATATCAGAATCGCCTACGGAGTTTTTATGAGATATTTCAGAAGCCTGGACTCTACCCCTGGCGATTCCCATTAAAAATCTGAGTGTGGTTGGACTATCAATCTATATTTTAGACATCAAAGGTAATTCCAATGTGGATCTACAACTAAGGACCTCTGAACTAGACTCCATACACTAAATTTAGTTTACCCCAGTATTTTTTGAACTTTAATGTACATTTGGTTCACTCGGAGATTTTGTTAAAGTAGAGATTCAGATACAGTAGGTTTGGTGTCTGCATTGAAGATTCTGCATTTTCTATAA
Source organism: Saccopteryx leptura (assembly GCF_036850995.1). Classification (NCBI taxonomy): domain Eukaryota; kingdom Metazoa; phylum Chordata; class Mammalia; order Chiroptera; family Emballonuridae; genus Saccopteryx; species Saccopteryx leptura. The sequence goes on from NC_089507.1 coordinate 189,713,434, forward strand.
GCTCCCAAGAGATGCACGTAAGCCTGTGGGCTTGTTTTCTGTGCCCTGTTCATGCAAGGACAGCAGGGTTTGTATGCTCGGACTAGACAAATGCACATGTTGAATACCACTATGAAGTCCACCAATGAAAAAGCAGTTTTCTTTATGCCAGCTCTTTTCAGGTGGTTCCCTGCATCAGCAGCATAAGCATCACACAGGAATATATGAGAAATGCCAGTGCTCAGGCCCCACCTCATACCTACACAATCAGACACTAGGGGGTGGAGCTCAGCAATCTGCCGTGGAACAGGCCCTCCAGGTAAGTAACTGCACTCACTGAATTATGCTCGAATCAGAGCATCTGGCACTAATCAGAGATAAAGATAATTGGAGAGTGTATGGAGGTGGCCACTGGAGAGAAGATTTGTCTGGTTTTGTTTTTAATCAATTTTCTTGAGGTATAATTTATATATAATGAGCGGGCAATGGGCTTTTGAGTCAAGCTTTTCACATGCTAACTAACCACCCTTAGGGTGAGTACTACCCATTGAGACACTTCAAATTTTAAATTTTCATTCCCTTGTTTTGGATTAAAATTCACACACTCACACACACACACACACACACACACACACACACACCTATGTACATGCTAACACTTTAAAAGAAAGTTACAAGCATTATAAAAGCAATACAGGCAGCCATTGGGAGGCTGATTAAAATGAAGTTCCATAGCCACTGAAAATCCAGGATCTCAGGCAGCAGGAGATGGCCTTGGGAGCCTTTAGAGGTAATAGTTCCCCTGCTTCCAAGAGAGGTAAGTGACAATCAGTACAGGCCCGGCCTTCTCAGAAGAATATTTACCAGATAATTTGGTATAGACACAGAACAGGTCCATTACCCGGAAGTAAAGTACACGATCAGAACACTACTTGGCCCACCAAAGTGTCCAGCGATCAGACCCGCGCACGGTGGATGGAGCCCACACAACAGCAGGAGTAGCTAGAGGCTGAAGGTCAGTGTTCCTGAGGTCCTGGTCCCCATGGCATTCAACCCAGGTCTGAGGCAGGGCCCATGATTATAAAACCTCAGAGGTAGAAGCAGGAGGGTGAGTAGACAGGCTGGTAATTTAGGCAGAACTTGACAAAAAAAACAGTAACAGTCTACTCTTCCACTGTGCTCATCTAGGATGCTAAGTCCATTCCAAAATTAAATGGGAGCAGATCTAGCAATGTTGGTTTGCACACCACAGACCAATTTTTTACATGATGTGAAAGAGAAAATATAAAACAACTGTTCTTCTTCATTTCAACTACCTGCTGTTGACTCTATCTAGGAGAGAGAGAAGTGCAGGGTAGAATGTACTAAGCGTCAGTCTCACAAGATATCGATGTCAGTGGTGGCAGACTCCCTCTTGGCATGGGACAGAAGGCAAACGGGCAGAGACAACAACAGCTTTGACAGTGAGGACGAATCAAGCAAAGAAACCTGGACCTTACCGGAACCACTACCCCAAAAGAGAAGAATGCAAGGTAAGATGGCGAAGAATTTCATGCATAATAAAGGAGCTAAGCCTGCAATCTTAGACAAATCCAGCTGGGAAACACAAGATGAAAGCTTTAATTAAGGAGCTATGATAATAACCAAGAGCAAACTATGAAAACTGGTGGCCAAAAATGATGAGGGTTTTGCCAAAAGAAAGAAAGAGAGAAAGAAAGAGAAAACAGTCCAGAGATAAGCCAGTAGTAATCTCAAAAGCTCTGGGGAAATCAATAACAATTCTCATAAACTTTTCAAACCAAAAGAGAGAAACAAGGGCTTTTTTTTTTCTCTCTTGACAGAGTCTGAGAGTCTTTCAGAAAATACCAAATTTTAATCTGCTGTTCTCTGTCCACAGAGTAAAGTTAAAGAAGGTTAGAGAAGGAATGTATTAAGCGTCATCTGATTCTTAAATTACCTTCAGAGCATGGCAAACGAGTATCTGGGCAGGGAATCAGCTGCCATATATGAGTATGTGGGGCTGTGTTTCAAAGATAGATTTGGATGGGCCTGGGTAATATTTATACTTTTCTAGTCAAAATTAGTTTAGTCACTCACAGATAGTCAAAACAGACTGTCTGCCTGGCTGGTTATCTTGACAGCAGTGGGTAGTTAGGTCAAAAAAGGACCTCTAAATTGTCACAAGAAAGGGGAGGACACTGTGCTGTTCTTGGTCATCACTCAGAAGTTGGAGTGTCACATTCCCATTCCAGGTCAGTTTCTGTTCGCTACCATTCCTAAGAGACAGTTTTTGCGTTGCCTAAGCCAGATTCTGCAGCTCCTCTGTAACCTTGTCAGAAATAACCACATCTCAGTCCAGATATCTACTCCAGTAAGTACACTGTTGAAGGAAATCAGGATAGGCCGCCCAAATAGATGCCACTTTGGCACAAGGATTATTTTGAACTGAAGGCATCTGAATTCTTGAAATCCCTTATCTGTATAAAAGCAAAATCTCCCTAAAGAACTCAGTTATCTTCAATCCCCCGCCTCCAGGACCAACTTCAATCTTCTTCTGGAAGATGAAAGGTTGGCACTGCACCCAAATGGAAAATACCACAAAATTATTATATCTCTGATCTCTTTTCCTAAGGGCCCGTTAATCTTCCCTAAAACTTATTTGCTCTTCTATAATTGGCTTTTCTCACCTCTCTTTCCCCTGTGAAGAAGCTACACGAACTCTCAAACCTCACTGATTCTTTGGTGATATACTACTTTCTGTGATGCCCCTGTGCATGGAAAATTAAAAGTCAATCGATGAAATTAATAGAAAATAATACAGTTCTATGCCTTTTCTCTTGTTAATTTGTCCATTTACAGTTTATATCACAGGCCCAGCTGAAGAAACTATATACACATGTGTACATTCAGAATACACTTATGCTTCTGTTCACTCATGCCTACTGACTTCAAATAAATGGCATGTGATGTTTTCAGCGCCTCCAAATTCACAAAGCAGATCTGTTCCCTTCAAACTCCAGAAATCACTCCAAAAGAAAATGAGGTATCTGGTTTATTTTATGTAACAATTATTTGGCACCCATTGGAGAACTCCAAAATAACTGAAGAACTTTGAGGGTTTTTTTTTGAGAAAACCAAGAGCATCAGACTATGCCCATCAGAAACACCAGATTGGTGAGTACAGTTTGGGCCTCATCTATCAAATCTGCAAAATCTTGGTGAGTACAAGATGAATGGACAGCTGATGAATTGAAAGGTGTTCATCAAGTTGTTTCCTAGGCTGGTGCCTGTGTTAATAATTCCTGAGGTCACAATCCTTCTGACAACGCAGGCAAATTAAGTCATGACAAAATGGATAGCATTTCAACATGCAGACAAATGCTACCTGCTGAGGCTCTGTGACAGATATAATCAATCAAGGGGACAGCTCTCACCTAGGCAGCATCAAGCTGCTGTTTAGTCCGGACATCAAATAATATGTAATCCCATCCAGTGTTTATCAACTGTCAGCCTGCAGAAATTTCATGCTGGTCCGCGAAAGAGTTAACCACCCTGATGTTGTATGAAGATTATACACCCGATGAACTTAGTTGAATTTGCTTATGCTCATTTGATTTCTGTCTTAGCGGTCCCCGAAATAATTCTCCTACTTTCACTGGTGCCTGAGTGTTAAAAGGTTGAAAACCACTTCTATAAACTAAATAGAATGTAATATAGGAGGTACTAAAAAAAAAAATCGAAATCACTGGGTTTGTTTCACTATCTAACTTCCTATCCTTTATGGAATAGTCCCACCACGCTCCTGTGGCGCCCCAAGAAAGGGGAGGAAAAGGGAGAGAAGAAATACAGCAGCAGGAAAACAATAAAAAGAATATTTACAGAAATGCTGAATAAATGAATGCCTGGAGTCCATTGTTTCAATACTTCTAGAACAATACTGGGCCGAAGAACGCCTCTGTGGTGCCATTTGCTGACTTTTGCCTGTAAAACAGTCATTCTGAAAGATTTTCATTTGTGCCCCTTCAAAAGGCCAAAATAAAAATGAAGAAAAGCTTGGGAAATAGCTGATTAGCCTTCCCCTAGTTGAGACTGACGAGAGAATAGTGACATTTCTCAGACTGCTACCATATTGACACCTCCCCGACAAGTCTTTCTCATGCTTACGTGACCAGGAAATCCCCTGTAAATGTGGACATTTTTGAGGAATCCATTTTGCCAACCAGCTATTTGGGAAGTTCTGCTCTGCCCAAGTACTAAACCTCCTACCGTTACCTTAAGGAGTATAGCAGGGGTCCCCAAACTACGGCCCGCGGGCCACATGCGGCCCCCTGAGGCCATTTATCCGGCCCCCACCGCACTTCTGGAAGGGGCACCTGTTTCATTGGTGGTCAGTGAGAGGAGCATAGTTCCCATTGAAATACTGGTCAGTTTGTTGATTTAAATTTACTTGTTCTTTATTTTAAATATTGTATTTGTTCCCGTTTTGTTTTTTTACTTAAAAATAAGATATGTGCAGTGTGCATAGGGATTTCTTCATAGTTTTTTTTATACTCCGGCCCTCCAACGGTCTGAGGGACAGAGAACTGGCCCCCTATGTAAAAAGTTTGGGGACCCCTGGAGTATAGTAAAGTCATACAATGTTAGAAGTGGAAGCGACTGTCCCCCAACCCAAGAGCTGACAGAATTCATGATCCAGGGTTCAAAACACCTGCTCTGCCACTTCCTGGCTGTGTGACCTTGGACAAGGTACTCAACCTCTCTGGGCCTACTTCTTCCTCTGTAAAATGAAGAGAATGATTTCTATCTCACAGAATTGTTGTGAGAATTAAATGAGACAATACATGTCAAGCATTTTGAACAGGGTCTGGTACTGAGTATAAACTAAAAAAACTTCACACAGCTGTTCTTGTTATCATAGTTATTAGGTGTCAGCAAACTTTTTCTGTAAAGGGCCATGTAATAAATATTTCGGGCTTTAGAGACCACATGTGGTCCTCCGTTGTACAGTGTTTGTATCTTGTTTTGTTTTTGCATCCCTTTAAAATGTAAAAGCCATTCCCAGCTCAGTGGTCAAACAGAATCAGGCTGAGGGCTGGGTGCTCCACGGGCTGCAGTGTGCCAGCCCTGGTTATAAGATTATTAAATTATCTGCTCCAGATCCTAGTGCTCAGAAGTAACAGCCTCATCTCAGGCCAAGTATCCTCCTGGCCTCCTCACGGATCCCCTTTTTATATTATAACCCAAAGATTAGAAGACACACATATACGGGCAAGCCTATATTACGCCAACATTATGTTCACAATGGCAATTTTTGCTATCAGTATAAACTGGAACTTGTAAATGGAGAAGCAATTTAAAGCTAGTGACATGTTTCTCTCCCAGGGGCCAAAAGGTGAAACCTAAACTTCATATTATGCTTCTGGTGCAATTAGAGTAACTCATTTTGCATTCCCTTGGTGGAGCCATTTGATAACACTTGCAATTAGGGCAAAATGAGCTGCTCAGGGCTGAGCCTAGAGCCTAGAGTCTCTTCTTAGGAAACCTGTCAAGTTCATGAAAAACCATGATAAGAGAGTCCCCAGCAATGAAATATGCCCCGGGTGAAGATCCCAGCACTGAGAACAGAAGTGCCCAGGAGGCTGGAAGTTTTCTAAAGAAGCATGAGCTGGTTATACCAAGGAAATCAATCTCAAAGACTATGGGGATTTACAATTACATTGAGCCCCAGAAAAAGAAAAAACAACTTACAGACCGTAAAAAAACAAGGAAATGCATATGATAAAAAATTTTAAATTACAAAACAGTATATTAAGCTCTATAAAGAGTGTGAGCCCAACTCTGTGTAAAAGACAACTGTGTGTTGCATTAAAAAGACACATTAAGGGTTTTGGGGTTGGTGGGAGTTTAATGGGCAAAGGGCGTCCATTAGGGGGATTATAGGCACAGGTGGCGACTGTGTAACAATGTGATTTACCAAATGGCACTGAATTGTTTTCTTTACAATGGTTAATTTCATGTTATGTGAAATGCACTTCAATTTTGAAAGAACACACAGAAGTATCTCATAGAAAAAGCACAGCCATCATCAACAGTTTAGCAGCCTCAGGCCCACCTTCCCATAGTACGAACGTTGGCTGTAAGTAGTGGACGCTGCCCCTTCCCGACGTTCATGACAACTTACGTGGGAGGGACGGTCAATGCACTGAAGGCTCCACATCCCCTAATGTCTTCGTGGGAACTTTTTCATTATTCACCTCATCTCCCTGGCTCTTGCCGGCACCTGAGTTTGTTACCTCTGGTCTAAAGGGAACTACAGCGTTTGCCGATACAGAGGTAAAGAGATAATTTTAGAATTCTGAGAGTGCCACCATGGAGGGGACACTGAAGTGCTGGATTCTGTGGCAGAGGGTGTGGCAAGAGCAGGCTGAGATCGCAGAAAGCGAGAGAGAGGAGAGGAGGTTGTGAGAGGCACGGAGACCAGTTAACCCACCCCACAGACACACTGATGGACGCAGCCCGCACGAGGCAGACTTTGATGGTCTCTACAGTCAGCCCAGAAATCAGACAGACAAACCTCATTATCATTACCTCATTATCTGGCAAAAAAGCAGGTAGGTGGGCCGGGGCATCTAACGCTTACGAACACACTCCCCCTCACATGCTCTGAGTCTCGGCCCTGTCCTTAAGAAATATAGTGTTTTACTGCCATTCACTGATTTCACTCGAATTCAGACTTTTCTAAAGAAAAAAACAAAATGAAACAAGAACATACCCATTTTCAGACTTGGAAACATTAAAAAAAATAAATAAATAACACCCATACACCACCCCAGACATGAGCCTCCAAAAAATGGAGGCGATGTGGGGATGAACTTTAACCAATTAGTATAGAGTAAGGTGTGGGTGACAGGTAGGCAATTCAGATGCACAGTTAAGCTATTCAGCTTCTGCCAGAGAAGCAGGAGAGAAACACCTGTTATTGAGGGCTGTGGTTCTCAGACTCGGTGTGTGTCAGAATCACCTGCTGGCCCCGTTAAACCCGGTTACTCATTCTGCTGGGCTGAGGCAGGCCTGAGAATCTGAATCCCTAGTGCAGTTTCCAGGTACTGCTGGACCTGCTGCGCTGGGGGCCACACTTTGAGAAGCATGCGCATATATAACACAATTAACACTGGATTTCAGGCATTAGCATTTGAAAAGGGGGTGCTTGGAAACACACATATTTCTAGGGTCATGAGACCATGCTTTTAAAGCAGGGGTCTCAAACTCACGGCCCGCGGGCCGCATGCGGCCCGCCGAACAATTTTGTGCGGCCTGCAGACTAATCCACGAAGTTCAAAATATTTTGGATAAAATTAAGTAAGCCTAGGGGCCTACTTGTATTTTTCATTTCTCTAGCATCCTAGCTAGATATTAGCTTAGTTAACAGCAGTTGTGATGCGAACTACAGTTTCTGGTCGTTTTGTGACACTGAGTAAACTGCATGTACGATTGTGCTTGTTGTACTGATTTTTTTTTTGTTTTCAACTGCAGTGAGAAAAGTGTTGCGTAACAGTTGCCTTTTGTAGACCTAGTGTGGCCCGTCGAATGGCTGTGATCTTGCTCTGTGGCCCACATGCTGAGTTGAGTTTGAGACCCCTGTAAAGTGTGCCTTTTGTGTTTTTACTTAGTGAATCCTAATCAATGGCCAGGCTGGTAAATAGATGTCTATCTGTATGCTGCAGTCAATCAATTTGCTACAAGTTTGTTTGGGTTCAAAATTGTTGTGATTTTTGGACTTAATCCATTTGTATACTATGCCAAAGAGATTCAAGCTTCACCCAGTATCAGAATGACCTGGGTGAATAACCTGCTAGTTAAAACAGATTATTGAGCTCTGCCCCTGTAAATTCAGATTTATTAGGCTCCATCCCCAGAATGTCAGGTGCATTAGGCTTCACTCCCCTTTCATATTCTTCAAAAGTTCCAGCAGAGAAAATTGGCATTTTCACAAAGTTCCTGGTGAGGCCTTTGGTGTGATTCCTTTCAGTAGCTCCATGCTTGACTATGGAATTAGTTGACGGGAGGGAGGCTGTGCAGTGTGTTAGCAAAACCAATAGGAGGTACTGACTAAATAGCAAACTTGATTTTTCTTCAACAAAACAAAAACTACATTCTTTCTGCAAGAATCGTTACAGTAAGCCTTCCACTTAACATAATTCAAGTTCAGCAAAGTGATTTTGACATTCAACCCAAGTTACTACAGTAAGATTTCATTACCGTAATAAACTACCTGACTTTATCTTTGTTGTATACAAAACGAACACGCAACATTTTGGTAATTTAATTTCTATAGTAGTTATGCATTTATGTGATGACTAACTTGGTTACAAAGGATAATTATGGAGTTTGCCAAATATTTGCAATGTGCATAAAGTATAATATGGAGTTTGGAAATCATCTAAACCCAATTCAAATATTTGCATTTTGATCCTTATAATGGCAGCTTGTTTTTGTAATCAAAGGAAAATTCAACTTGGTATAAAATAACAGACTATTTGTAGATGCTTTAAATAAGCATTGCATCTCAATCTTATGTACAGTGGCTCTGTGATTCTAGTTTGCTGTGCAGTGCCAGCTGCAAGTTCCTGAAAGACATCCGAACTCCCTTCAGCACCCAGGGATCAAAATTCTCAGTGAGAGTTGCATTCTAAGACAGAAAAAATACCCAAGAGAAACTGAGTTGCAAGGATGTAAATAAAAGGAAACCCTCATGCACTGTTGGTGGGAATGCAGACTGGTGCAGGCACTCTGGAAAGTAGTATGGAGTTACCTAAAAAATTAAATATGGAACTGATTTATGACCCAGCAATTCCACTCCTGGGAATTTATCCACAGAAAAATGAAACACTACTTCAGAAGAATGTATGCAGCCTTAATACAATATTTATTGTAGTGTTATTTACAATAGCCAAGATTTGGAGGCAGCCCAAGTGCCCATCAGTAGATGAGTGGATTAGAAAGCACACAATGGAATACTACTTGCCGCAAAAATTAAAAAAAAAGGGGGGAACAAAATCTTACCTTTTGCGACAGCATGGATTGACCCGCAGAGTTATGTGCTAAGTGAAATAAGCCAGTCAGAAAAAGACAAGTGTCATATGATTTCACTTATGGACTGGAATCCAATGACCAAAATAAACTAACAAATAAAATACATAGAAACAGACTCATAGATACAGAGAACAGAATGGCCGCTGTGAGAGGGGATAACATTTCAGGGGGCTGAGCAAACAAGGTAGAGGGATTAAGACTGCATGAGGGAAAGGGGGTGGGGAAGTAGAAGAGGGTAGCGGGGGATAGATGGTGATGGAAGGAGACTTGACTTGGGGCGAAGAACACACAATGCAGTGTACAAATGAAGTATTATAGAACTGTACATGTGAAACCTGTATAATTTTATTAACCAATTGTGAGATGGGTTGGCAATGGGGGAAAGTCACGCGAGGAACCAGGCCCAGGAACTTTGGCCGGAGCAGCCCACACCCATGTGCGCCAAAAGAAACTTCCCAGGAGTCCTTTGGAAAAGAGCGACCGACCATCTGTCAGCCAATGAAATTTCGCCATGTCATATCAACTCGACCACCCTAACAGCCCTTTAAATTTCCCCCACGCAGATCCCTCCCATGCAACTTCTCTGGCCCCTGTCCCTCAGGTCAGAGAACAGCAAACAGGAAGTGCTCTGAATAAAGCTTTTATTATTCCACATTTCGTGGCTGTGCCTTCCTTCTTCGTTGGTGGGAAGAAATACCCAATGTCACTCCAATAAAGTCAATTTTTTTTTTAAAGAAACTGACTTGCTTTTTTAACTAGAGAACGTTATCATGTTCAGTATTATTTATCTAGCTTATGGTGACAGTGGGCAAAAAGATGAGCATGATTCGAGGATAAAAAAATTTAGAAAAAACAATTTAGAAAAAAAGGTGAAAATAGTCTTCATGTGGCTGCTTTAGCCACATGACATACGAGACACAACTATACCCACAGGCACAATATGTTTGAGGAAAAAAGTGCCAGCAATTTGTTAGCAGGCCCTTTTAACAGGATTTTTAAGGAGAGGAAATGAGAGCTAAATTTCCTAACTGAAGTGTCAGGAAGAATTCAGGTAAGCAGAAAATAATGATCTAAATTGGAAAGAGGCCACAGCACCTGCGTTAAAACCTTCAGTCTTGTCATAGCTTTTTAGCAACAGTCCCATTATATCCTGAAAAGTGACTCTAAAAATAACACCTTGAAATCCCAGACCTTTTTAACTATCACTAAATCACATTTTCTCATTCCTCTTGTCCAAAGATCACTTTCTTAGCTTTTCTTAGAGCTCAGCTGTAAAAACACTGGAGGTGCACAGCAGGAGGGGCTATACATTTTCATCACGCAGGTTAGAATTTATAGATATAGTCAACACAAAGACCTCAATAAAACATATATATTGGGCACTTAATACATGTTGGGCACTGACCATGCTTGATGATGTGGATGCAGCAGTTAAAAAAATATCGCCCTCATGTGGTGGAAAAAAGAAAACAAATGAGTATATGGCACCTAAACCACGATCAGAGCCACACAGAGAAATAAAGCAGTCAGGAGTTAGGAAGTAGTGGGGGTGTGGGCATGAGGTGCGGGACTCCCACTAAGGTGACGTTCCAGCAAAGACCTGAGAAAAGGTGAGGGAAAAACACTGTCTGTAACTGGGAAAAGAGTATGTTCCAGGCAAAAGGAACAGCACATGCAAACTCCCTGAGGCTTGAAGAAAACACAAGGAGGTAAAGGGGAGATAAAAGACAGAAAGAGGAAAGGAAATAAGGATCAATTCTTGCAGGGTTTTGAGCAGTGGAGTGCTAAGATCTGAATTACATTTTAATAACATCTCTCCAGCTGCTTATTTTGGGACTAGATTTAAAGGGATGAGGCCAAAGCAGAGAAACCAGTTCGGAGAGGAATGATATTGGCCCCGATCATGCTGCAGTCATGGTGGTTTTGAAAAACAGCTAGATTCTAGATTCAGGAGTATTTGTTAAGGGACCTATGCAGAATGTGCACGAAAGGTCTTTGCAACTTGAAAATATTGTGGGTGAAGAGTGAAATGTTTGGATTTGGACCTAAGTTTATGACACCATTAGAGATGTATTTCACAGGGGAGAAAGGCCCACAAAACAAAGCTCAATCTTCTAAAGAAGTGCAGAAGTACAGTGACAAGGCAATCTTATTATTCTTTAAGCAGAGAGGGCAACTGGGAAAAATAGAAGCTTAGCTACCAAGATGTCATTTACACTGGTGTCATCTTTTACCAGAAAAAAAAAGCACAATTATATTTTCATAGCCATGGTTACTGGAAAAGATCTTGTATGTATGTATATACATATATATGTACTTATTTATTTTTAGTGGACAGAGAGAAAGAGAGAGAAAGCCAGAGACAGAGAGAGGAATAGATAAGGACACACAGACAGAGAGATGAGAAGCATCAATTCTTTGTTTGAGTCACTTTTAGTTGTTCGTTGCTTGTTTTCTCCTATGTGCCTTGACCGTGGGGCTACAGCTAAGCCAGTTGCCCCTTGTTCAAGCCAGCAACCTTGGGTTCAACCAGCATCCTTGGGCTCAAGCCAGCATCCATGAGTCATGTCTCTAATCCCATGCTCAAGCTGGTGAGCCTGTGCTCAAGCCAGCGACCTTAGGGTTTCGAGCCTGGGTTCTCTGTGTCCCAGGCCATTGCTCTCTTTATCCACTTCACCACTGCCTAGTCAGGCAATATCTTGTATTTGTTTGAAACCTCAACTCGAAGAGGCCAAGATTTTATGTTAAAAAATATTGAATTTTACAACACCCACTTGAAATAAGGAAAAAATATCAGAGAACCTCTTTGAAAAGTAGAAGCATAAAGAATGTAAATAGTTTTTTCAGAATCAGGAACAATTTCTCCCTATAAGCACTGGTACTTCACAGGGAGTCCACAAAGTTGAAAGTTGGTCCATTGGTTTGGATTACATGTTTGGCTAAGTGAGTTTTTTTCCAAATAGTCAGACTGTGTCATAAGAGCCTGGGAATTAAGAACAGACTCAAGAATATCTTAGGATACTCTTAAGAGACTTCTGTACTAGATACTGTCTTAACTTATATCTCACTGGTCAGACCAAGACTCATCCAATGTTCATAAAACTAGCAAAACAACCTAAGCGCTGAACTCCCAGTTAGTAAGCTACCCGCTAATATGTTGTGAATGCCTTTGCTTTCACCTTGTACGCTCACCACAAATTACTCACGTTTGTTTCCAAACTGCTTTATACTCATCGTAATACAAAATCATATGAACCAATGCAGTATGCTTGTGAAAAGAAAATGATTGTCGTTTCTCTAGATGAATATTTTTGGAAAGATTTCTTTAAAGCAAAGTTGCCAAAATATCTTTTCTTAAACTCTATGTAAACAAAACAACGAAACAATGAGGGAAATAAGTCTTACTCTTTCTCTACTTCCATTGCTTCTGAGTGTCTCAGTTTTACTTTCAAAAAACCAGACTGGACATTTGCCACAATGCATTATGGGTGAGGTATGGACAAGAAAATGCCTGGACCCCTATCAGCTGACCCACACTGAATGGAAACACGTCAGCCCCAACATTAAAAGACTAACAATTAATCAAAAAAAACAATTAAACCGCAATATATGTATGTTTCAAGTTAAAATAATGTATTTAAGGTATATATGTGTTATTTTAAAAAAGGATGATTTACTTTAACTGACCTTTGTGACAAGCCGACCAGGGATACAGTCGGCTGAGAGGGTTGTCAGCCTATTCTATGGCATCATGATTTGAGGCTCCTAAGCTGGACTCACAAGAGAGTGGCACCAAAAGTGGTCTTCACTGTGTCACACACAGCATTCTGGGTTCTCTGAGAGATTGCTACATTTCTCACTCTACCTGCTTTATTTTTGTTTACTTATTTATTTGTCATGTGACCTGATTTAAAGTGTGAACCTCACCATCTTTTTGACCTGAAGTAATTACATCCGTGTGTATTTTGTATAAATCCTGTCACTCAAATGGGTAATGTGCTCTGTCAGGGGTGATAACACATGTACAGGAACAGGGACAGACCGGCAGTGATGGCGAAGATGCTGTCTGTGTGGGAGCCCGGAAGTGTGGGGACCTGGATTAGTAGTTATGCTAAGTTACATATTCAGTAAGTGAGCAAGATTATCCACATATATGCGTACTTAATGAAAAAAATTATATTCAATCAACTCCAAGTGTTGGTCAACCAACAGTCCATACTCTGGTCATATGGACTGTCTAGTTTAAATAGTGAGATTTATATTGCTATGTAATACTACTAATGAAATATAAAATTCCTAGTAACAGTTCCTAGAAACTGGAACATTTACTTTGTTCAATAAGAGCAAGTTTAGAGAGTGTTGAGTTTGAATTGAAAATCCAATAGAGAATTATTTTGTAGCTTTACTTGTTTGGCTAGCTAGCTGATCTTAAATTTCAGGGGAAATGATACTAAAAAAAAATTCTTATTTTTAAGTATACTGCTCATTAAAATTAGAAAATATGCTCAAAATGAATATGAAGTGATAAAACATCTCCTAATTTTTGTGAGCAGTATATATAACCCCCCATCTCAAACATACACATATGCGCTACCCACTCATGAGTACAGATTTCAGAGCATGGTTCTTAAACAAAATGGACCATGACTGACTGCTGAAGTCATAGAAGGCAAAATAGTTAAGAGATTTCCTGAATGGAGCCGTCTTCCCAGAACTGTACTTGTTCAGGGCCTGGAGAGTGTAGCAGCACAAGGAAATCAGACGGCTATTCTGTGACCCTGGGATCATAACAGCTAACACCCATCGAAGCTTTCAATGAGAATGGCTGTGCTGAAGCACTTCCATTGTGATAACTCATGTAATCCTCAGGACAGTTCTAAGAGCAGACATTTTGGTATTATTCCCACTTTACAGACCAAGAAAATGAGGCACAGAGGCAAACTGTGTGCCAAAGTCACACGGCTGAAGAGCAAGCAAGGATTTGAGCCAAGACAACCTGGTCCCAAAGCTCAGAGTTCTAAGCTCATAGCTAAGTCATACTGTTTCTTGTGATATAACAAGTTGACAAAAGCAAGGAAACAGGTCAACAGAAGTGTCGTTTCACAAAATTTTAGGTGGCTAAATATCTGTCTGTGATTACAAGCCTTTTTGTCATGGGTGGTCACAGCATGGACTTGAGGACTAAATGTTGCTATGGCAAATAACCAATAAAAAAGACCTCTGAGCACACAGGCAGACATGAGCCACAAGCAGCAGGAACAGTGTTTGTTTAGATCAGCAGGGTTCCAGAACCCATTCAAACCAGGCATTGATCTGAGCAAAATAATCACAGAACTTGAAGGCACTGCAAAGTCTATTCTCCCAAAGCGAAGTGACCTAGAACAACAGCACAAACCCAACAAAACCCTCACAAGGACAGAAGCAGAGCCTCCCAGGTCACCTGGAATAGCCATTGTTGTCTCCAAAGCCAAGAGGCCAGGAGCTTTTCGGAATTCCCTGCACTGATGAGTCACCCCCGGTTCTTGTTAAAAATGAAGATTCCGGATCAGTGGGTCTGGTGGGCCTGTGACTGTAATGTCGAAGGAGCTCCCAGGTGAAGCTTCTGCTGCTGGACTGGGGACCACACCTTCAGTGAGGGCAGAAGAGCCTGTAACGTCTCGGAATCTGCAGAACTCAACTCTGCCGCCAGTTAACTCTGGGTACAGGGTTAAGTCTTCTCATTTCCATTTCTAGCTCTTGATTTTCATATTTCTAATGATGGCCTTTGTCATTCAACCCTGAACTATGTTTCTACCTGTAATATTAATGGGTAAATGAAACACTTCCCGTATCCCCCCCCCCCCCCATCTAGGTCTCTGTAATGGGATAGCAAAGGGTCAGGTCTCTTTATACATATCATAGAAAGACAGTGGGAACTTTGTTCAGAGGTAAAACTACCCTGAAAATGAAGTGACTTGCAGAAAAATAATTTAAATCTGAAGCTTTCTACTTCATTGGCTAAAATGTCTTCGAGAGACTTACTTACCCAAGCCATGGTATGCTGGCTATGGTGTTGAAAGATGAATCATAACTTATAAGGGTGAGCTGGGGTATCTTAACTAACAATCTGCACTGTCCACCATGGTAGCCACTAGCCACATGTAGCTACTGAGCACTAGAAATGTAGCTAATCAATAACTTATAAGGGTGAGCTGGGGTATCTTAACTAACAATCTGCACTGTCCACCATGGTAGCCACTAGCCACATGTAGCTACTGAGCACTAGAAATGTAGCTAATCAATAACTTATAAGGGTGAGCTGGGGTATCTTAACTAACAATCTGCACTGTCCACCATGGTAGCCACTAGCCACATGTAGCTACTGAGCACTAGAAATGTAGCTAATCTAAACTGCAAACTCATATCAGATTTCAAAGACTCAGTATAAACAGAAGATATGTCATTAATAAATTTTACATTGATTTCTTGTTAAAATGATAATAAGTTTGGATATACTGGGTTAAATAATTCATTTCATTGACATTAACCTCACTGCTCCTTTTTACTTTTCTGATGTAGCTGCTAGATAAATTTAAATGTCATCTGTTGCCTGCATTACAGTTCTACTAGGCAGTGCTGATCTGGCCCCTGGCGACATACACTATGGTTCTCAGATCGTGGCATCCACATCAACTGGGAGCTCGTTACATAGGGAGACTTTCGTCTGCCTCAGACCTACTGAATCAAAATATGCATTTTTAAAAAATCCCCGGCGATTCCCATGCGCGTCCAAGCTTGGGAGGTGCTGGGCTAGTTGTACCCGCAGAAGGTATTTGATGTAAATGAACGGCATGCTCAAGGAGTATTTGTGCTTTGCTGAATTTTCTACACAAAGATTCCAGCAAGGCAATGGAAATCTTTTTAAAAATTTAAATTATTATACAATGAAAATATATATCAGAATGATACATGGAAAATTACATGTACCACACGCGGACGTGTGGGGAGAGAGCTGCTTAAATGAGGCTACCTTGGTTACTTCAGCGTTTTCGGCCACCATGTACGTGAAACTGATGTTCACCAGATCGGTTCCACTGCAGACACACAACACCCGCCCTTCCAGGTCATTTTCTGATTTTCCGACAGCTTCAAGAGCAGCCAGGATCTTGGGATCCTGTAGAGAGGTATAAAATGGGGGAAAATATGTCAGATCGCAGAGCATGGAGGAAACATGGCAACAAGAAACCACACTTGACAAAATGTGTGTGTGTGTGTGTGTGTGTGTGTGTGTGTGTGTAAGGGCAAAAGTTTTCTTTCTATTTAAACTGTCAGCTATCTAAGCATTCTTCTAAAACTTGTTGAGGTAGAAGCCACAACAGCGCACAACTCATGTGGTAAGAATAGCACTATAATGGTTTTGATTTAGAAAACCGGGTGTGAGGGTCTTTCTTTATGAAGGCCCTGGAATACGGCAACAAGAGAAAAGACTCTGACTGGCACTTGATTGTGACTCTCGCCAGAGGACAGTCACTGAGGTTTCATACACAACGGCATGGCCTTGCGACACCAGCAACCACAGTGGTTAAAAAATGAGATTGTTTTTCAAGTAGCCTGGACACAAAGAGTGAGTGTGTTCATGTCCCGAAACCATGACATCCTTGTTTGCAAAGAAGACAGTGTAAGTTTACCCTAATTAGCAAATAAAATCGTGTCTTTGTCCTTGAGAAGAACTCAGGAGGCAAAGCCAACGTAGTTATGCAGAAAATTTAACTGACACAAAAGAGGACAGTTTTAAAAAAAGAAATAAAAATATATTTGGAACATAATTTTGTTTTAAATATCTAAAAACCCACAGGGCTATTATGGAGAAGTGAATAAACACTGTGCTAGAATATTCTAGAAAAAAAATCTTTTTTTTTTTTTAAATTCCTAGCAGCACTATGCAAACAACTTGTTATTCAAACAAATCAGCCACTGTGAAGAAGGCTGATTTATGTGCTCTGTCATTTTTTTTTCTTTCAGAGGCAAACCGAGCCTTCAAGGTGAGCCAATGTCTGCATGCACAGGTGCACAAATATGGAAGTGCTGAAGCCATTTAAATTCCCACATCAACCACAAACCAGCGGCGACTCCCTCACTGCTTGCTAAAAAAAAGGGTGAGGGAACTTGAACGTAATCACTGAGTTCAGGGAACTGTTTTTTGGATGCTGGTATCTTTGCATTCAAGGATGAACAATATTTTTACTATAACTAAACATCATGGAATCCAAATCACTCAGCAGTTAAAGATGAGTAGATTTATGAACTGTGTCTGCTCTTCATTCCCAGCTGATGATTTGGGGACAGTGATAGGGTAAACAGTATTCAGGACACCGTTTCCAATCTCAGTAAATCTGTGTTTAGAACGGCGAACACCAATCACAGGTACCTTTGGTGCAGCTCCCAACCGAATACTGTTGATGAGGGAGCATTCTAGCACTTGTCCTTCCTGGAAAGAGAGAATATAATATTGCAGTGAGCCTAAATTCTGCCAGACCTGTGGCACAAACAATACACTTAAACACTTGTGACGATTAAGGCACTGATCGTCAAAGAGGAAGTGCAAAGCACCACCAACAATAATAATTTGTACTGATTGGAAATAACCAAGACCTCATACATTCCATTCCATATACAGATGAATACATATATATGAATGCAACTCTGAATAGTTGTTTATAAAATGCTGTTACTTTATTATATAGGATGTTAATGTATGCGTATCATTGAATAATGGGTGTACATGAAATATAAAGTGGGAATAATGCGAATTTATTTATAACTTCAATTCTACTTTTCTTACATTCAGCTCAAAGGTTTATTGAACGTGTACACTGTGCCACTCATTGAGTTAAGCCCTGCGATACAACCAGATGAACATGCTCTCTCTACAGCTTTAAGGTTTTAGCTTAAACAGCTCTTTTTCTGGGAAGCCTTCCTAATTCCCAAGATTAAATCAAACATTTCTTTCTTAAGCTTTGTAGCGACCTGATCTTTCCTTTCACGACACTCAATGACTTGTACCTTTTATTAAATGCCAGACTTTCTTTCTAGACTGCACTCTATGAGGGCTAGGATAATGTCCCCAATAACCACTGTACCCCCAATGCCTGGCACTGGGAGCCCATTTCTAAAACTCTTGAATGAATGAGTAAGCATAAGTCCATGCCCTAAAACTTGTCTAACCATTGAGAAATAAAGTGATTTAACCCAAACAGCAGAAAAGCAAAACTTTTGCTATGCCTGGGCCATACCTTTCCTTCACTTTTCCAGGTCAGAAAGAACCCAAATTCATCCACTTTGAAGAGGCAGTTGGGTTCAAACACAAAGGATTCCTGTTAAAGAGAAATGTGTTAATCAGCATGACTCACACCATGTTCAATCTAATAAGAATGCAAGTATCTTTTCCCCTCCAACCACGGGAAAATGAGAAATCACCCTTTTGTATCCTGAATCGGATGACCACATTTCTTATTATATATATTATGGGATGTTTCCATTTAGAAAACTTTTCTCATTCACATTTGCATGAAGATGAAATTTTATGCAGCATCCTCCTCTCGAGTAGCTTTAGGAACAAAACATACTCAGGATCTGAAGGTCACACAGAAGAAAGTTTCCCTAAGACCTTGGAAGAGGAGCTCTCAGAAGGAAGAACACACTGCCCGTACCTAACACAATGCCAACAATCAGGAGAAAATATTTTTGAAATTTATTATTATTATTATTTTGTCTATAATCCAGTATTCAGATGTCTACTTAGACAACTGCCGAGATTTTTGCTTTTATTGCTTTTATCCCCAACCTCATCCAGGGTTCCGTAAACCAGGATGTGAGCACGTGAGCAGCACTGGGAGCTGCTCCACGTGGTCCGCACACCAGCAGCGTCACCATCACCTGGGGCCTTGACTAACCTGTAGAACCTAAGACTCCGGCTCAGAGGGATTGAATCAATCTCCGGAGTGGGGCTCAGAAGTCTGTTCTAATAAATCCTGCAGGGGATTCTGATCCACAATAAAGTTTGAGAACCACTGCTATAGACTTTAACACCAGAAACCTGGTGAATTCTACAGAATCAAAATTTAAATCAAGAACGAATGTGATATGAAAAGCAATCAATGAAGAAGTGAAGTGTTGCAACTACCAGTTGATGCTTCTCATCTCTCTCCCTCCCCCCCAACTCTGTCACACGCTAAAAAAAAAAAAAAAAAGAGAGAGAGAGAGAGAGAAAGAAAAAGAAAGAAAAAAGGAAACTAGCCTAAAGCAAGGGTGTCAGAGCAGCTATGTTGTACTTGCTAAAGGATTCCTGCAAGAAAGTACCATTGTGCTTAAGAACACCAGGAAAATTCTATGTCAATGAGAGGAAAGGGGTTTCCAGGGAATGAACCTTGATGCCGTCCACCTTCTGGCTGGATTACTCCAAGCCTAGGCACCCATGTGTCAACCAATCCACACAGTTTTCTCATGATCTAAAAAACATGTCCTGCATTATTACAACTCCAGGAATAAGAAACCTGTCTGGCAAACACAGATCAAGGCAGTCACTTAAATCTAAGACTTTTAGATGAGATCGGGTGCATTCAGGATGGTATGGCCGTAGACAATCTAAGATTTTTAAAGGCAGTTCAGACTCTTAGCTCCACCTCTTTAAACGATATCTTTCTAAATTCCAGGGAAGCAGCAACATGCATCAAGGGAAACCCCATGTCAAGACTTTGGGCCACCACAGAGTGACAGAATTTACAGTCCTAGAAGCCATAAGCAAAACTATTCTTCCCACACATTTGGGATATTTTCTGACAGATGAAGAATTAGCATACATATGTCAACTCCGTTCCAGGCATGCACTGGGCACTGAGGTCATAACAATGAATACTGCAAAGGAAGGGGAATGGTATGCCCTTTATTTTTTTAATCCAAACCCAGTTCTGACGTTCATTATTATTTACCTTCTTCTAGGAAGATCCTTTCTAAATCTCAGAATCCTTGTCCTATATAAATGGAAGTATTGACACCTGCCTTTTAGGCTTGTTGTGAGAATTCAATGAAACGGCAAATATACTTGGAAGAAAGACAGTTATATTTCAGCAAGGGGTAGCAAATAAATAACACTATGAAATTGCCAACATGTGATTTTTTGGACCCATACAATGGCTCTTTTGGATGGTTCCATGTCTTAGGAAAAGCTTGATCTAGAAGTTGACCATTTAGATGAGTCTTAGGGAATGAGTAGAAGTTATCCAGGTGAAGTAGGAGGCCAGGCAGAGGGACAGTATTTGTAAAGACATGCAGGTTTGTCCTGGCGCTGAGGAATTCTAAGGAGTTGGTGTGGTTAGAACACCTCAGGGGAGCAATAGGGGACAAGACTGTGCATATATCTGCAGCTAAACCAGGAGGGTGTTGAATATGCTGGCATAGGTATTAATCTTGACCCAGAGGGCCATAGGAAGTCTTATTGCTAATTGAGAAATGAGAACTACCATTTATTAAACTATGAGAATTAACACATTTTAGAATACTACCCAAACAATATCCTGTCAGCGCACAGTGTTTGAAAGTCAGTGCACAATGCCCTAGCGTGGCATCGATGGAGTAGGCCCATACTGAATCAGCTGCCATCAGTATTAATCTACTTCCACCCTATCTAATGCCAAATGATGATTTGAGTGCTCCATGAAATACACACAATGAATAAAAATGGTTTTCCAATTTACTTCGAGGTGGAACTCTCAGTTCGTTGGCTACCTTCACCACAATAATGCTATTTTTCTTTCTTCTTCTTTCAGAGCTTATCATCACCACCTTGAAATTTTGATTCTTAATGTCTCATTCTTGGTTCATATCATCTGATCCTTCTAGCCTCTAGCTTGGCAGTCCTCATTCTGTATCTGCCTTCTTTGCAACTTCCCGTTCATTAACCCTTGCGGTCCCTGACTTATCCATCAGACTCTCTTTCACTTCTGTCCTTGTCTAGCTTATTTCCATGATTCAATATTACAATTTCTTTCCCACAGACACCCTCAACTCCCCTGTCTCATTTCTGTTTCTTGACTAGAAAAACTAAGAGTCTATCTTATCCATATTTTATCACTGAACTTGATAAAGAAAATCACAAACCTGGATTGTCTGATTTTAAATTCAAGATTACAGCATAGGGAATAGAAATCAGTAATATTGTAATAACTATGTACGGTGCCAAGGGAGTCCTAGACTTATCAGGGGTATCACTTTATAAGTTATATGACTATCTCATCACTATGCCATATACCTGAAGTGAATATAATTTTGAATGTCAAGTGTAATAAAATATACAAAATTAATTAATTAAAAAATAAATTCAAGAATATAAGCTTCAAATGGATAGTCAACAGTGACTTTTAACACTTTTAACACTTTCTGAAAAGGCTCTCCACTCTTTAAAAGGACTATTTCATTGCTTCTTCTCAAACCCCTTTACTCCCAGCCAATTACTGAGTAAAGGAAACCTATCTGATGAGAACCTTTCTCCTTCTTCCCTCCAAATGAAAGAATACTTTCTCCCATCAAAGGTTAATCCCCCCCCCCACTTCTGCTCCCGATTCAGTCCTCTCCCAGATTCCAACCCCTTTCACCTACACAAGGACTTCGGTCATTTATCACCACCCAACACGCATCATTATTTTTTCTCTCTATGAGATCATTCCTGTCAGCACATAAATAGATTCAAGTAGTTCCCACTTCCTCCTTCATTTAAGTACCTCATGTCTCTAATCCCGGTGAGGGTACAGTACCTTGGAGGTTTTGTCTATATTCTCACTGTTTCCACTACCTCTCTTCTATACTGTCTTTGACCCATTCTCCCTGCCTTCCATTCCTATCACCCTCTAAAACTTCTCTGCCCAAGTTCACCAGGACTGTCATGAGGCCACAGGAAGTGCACACTTTCCTTTTCTTACCTGATTTGATCTCTAAGTGGTGACTCTTCGCTCCTTGGAACAGTTCAGTCTAGCTATCCTGTCTGTGTTCCATTCCTTTAATCCCTTTTCCTTCTCTAGCCAACACCTACATGGTCCTGGGAATCCTCTTTTCCTCTGTGCCCCTAGATCTCATGTAACCCGTGGCTATTTGTTGATGACTCCCCAATTTATAATAGCAGCCAAGTCTTCTCCAGGTTCCAGATTCAGAAAATTTAACTCTCTACTGGACATCTCTACTCAGATATTCAAAAGGAGTATGTTCATAACTGAATTCTTTATTCCCCACTCTCTCTCTCAAAGACTATTACAAGACTTGCTTAGCTCAATAAACATCACTAGTATTTACCCACTTATTAAAACTGAGTCATTCCTGACTTTCCTTCATCCTTCCCTCACACTTCCATTAACAAGTCTATGTCCATAGTATTTTTCATATATATAAATATTTTATTCCATCTTCACCACCACCATCTTGGTGCAAACCATCATCATTTTTTTCTCCCACATACTGATCTTCTCACTTCTACTTTTTCTTTCCAAAGCAGCCAGACTGATTCTTTAAACTGCTTAATCATTTCATTAAAATCATTCAATGAATTCCCATCATGTTTAGGATAAAATCCCAACTCCTTGCCATGACCTAGAAGGTTCTTCACAACGTGGGTCCTAGAGAACTTAAGCCGCTTTTTCATCTTTGTTCACGACAACCATCAGAACCCTTCTCCTTGAACTTCTCAAGCTCTTTCTAGCCTCAGGGCCTTTGCACTTGCAGTTCATTGGGTCCAGAAGCCTCTTCTCACTGCCGTTAGCATGAGCTGGCTCCTTTTCACTGTACCTCACTGCAGTCATCCTCTCTTCCAAGCGGCTGTCCTGGACCTTCTTAATAGGTTTCTCATTTTATTCTCTATTACCCTGATTATTTCTTTTCTTGTACTGAACAGAGTCTAATTACTTACTTCCTTTGTTTATTGGTTAATCACCTGGCTCCTACACCAGAGCATACTTCTTGAGGGCACAGTCCTTAAAACTTTCTTGCACACATCTGTGCTTCAAGCACCCAGCATATCAAAGGCACACTAAAACTAAATTCATGCACTAAGGAATGAAGTGAACATATTTTTTTTGGAAAAACATTTTTATTGCAGGCCAGTATATAAAACATAAACAAGGAGTTACTCAAGTTGCGGGGGTGTATCAGGGCCAGAACTTATCAGGGTCAGTCCCTGGAGGCCCGCCAGAGACAGCCGTACAAATTCATGAGTAATCTGTCGAGGCTGTCTGCCCAGAGAAAGGAGTACCTGCTTCGGCTTCTCACGAGCTCATCTCAGAGGTTGGGCCTGGCTTTGAGGCACCTGCTGGGAATGCCTGTTAGGCTGGGAGCACTGTTTGAATGCCACCTCAAAGAAATCATTTTTGAAATGTGATAAGAACTCTGGGCAAGGAGAAGAAAAATACGGCGAAATAGGAAAATAAGGACAGAGTGAAATAAGCTTTCAGAAATGCTTGTCATAGGTCCTGCGCAAAGTGAAAATAGGATGCCAGTCTGGTTCTGGCCTTTCTAGTAAACAAAAGCAAAACAGGAACGAATTTCATTTACCAGGTGCCCATATAATTCATAGATGGAACGTATCAGATGTTAGGAGAGGCAATGACCAGAACAGAAATCCTCCAGTGAGACCTCTCTGAAGATTTGCACAATTCTAAATACAAGGTTTCCAACAAAGACTACAGTGACCTTGTCAAGTGTGACTGGCAAAGCCTGGGACCAAATGTACTCCAACTACCCATGAAAACCAGAGAGCAAGTTTGAGGGTGTGTAGCCATTAGCTAGAAGAAACTGAAACACAGCCTAGTGAGGTTTCTCTCCATCCCCACGAACAAACAGAAGGACCTGAGTCTTAGCTAAGTAAAGGCACACAATCTCGTGTCTTTTTTTTTTAATCTGACAGCAGTTCTTAATTTCACACGAACACTTGTTGCCCAGAACTTGGGCTGTGGCCCCAGGAACAGACTTGGCAGGGCAGGGGTCAGTGCAGAAGGGAGCTGGGCCCTTTCTCCTGTGCAAGTCTGTCTTTTCTCTGGTTAACAAAAGGTGATGGAATCTGCTCACAAGGATAACACACCTGAACAGAACTTCCTCCAGGGGCCTGGGAATTTCACGTCTCAGATGCTTCAGCTGAAATTCGTCACAGTCACACTTTAGAGCTCAAGGACAAGTAAACTCATCCAGCCCAACCCTGCTCTTTCCTCCGGCCAGTGGGACAAAGGAGCTAAAAGGGACAGCAACTCCTTTGGTGAAACTGGGGACTAGCTAGGGGGTCAGGGGGCATTTTGTTTGAGAGAGGCTAGAAAAGTCACCGTTGCTGGAATCACTGCCTCTAGAATCCCAGCTTGAAGGGACGTGGGCCACTAGGCATCAGGAGACACTGCCCCTAACACAGGCTGCGTCAACGTTATTCAGCGTCACAACCCACCTTTCAAAGAACCGAGTTACTTTCACAATAAAGATCATCAATCTTTTCCCTTTGTTTCATTTTTAAAACTTTTTTGGTTCAGTAAAATTTAATCCCATTTCTCCTTAGTAGGAATGGCAGAGAACCCAGCAGGCAGAATATGCTGATGGAAGAGGAGAGGGTTCGGGTGGGTTTCTAGAGACTAGGTTAGTGATTTTACTTTAATTCTGATTCGTGGTTATTTCTTACCCTTTCTTTCCCACCATGACCCACATTAATTATGAATGACTACATCTTTCTAACAGCATCCTCAAATAGGGAAGAGTCAAGTCTAACAACCAGCTAAGGATAGGGATTTTGGACTAGCCAGTAAATACATTAACTCCACTTTATTTAAACATTAGCTGTTCAGAGGTTCTTTTTGCTTGTGACTGCATGGGCAGATTAGAATACAAGGAGGAATGAAATGAGTGAGGACTTCCACAGTCCACCACAACACCTCTGCCTTCTGAAAAAGAGGACCCTGAAAGGGGCACTGGGGCCCAGACCTTGTTGAACTGGGTTCAAATGCCAGCTTCCTCACCAGGCATCTGCTGGAGAATCTTGGAGTGGTGCCACTTAACCTCACCAAGCTTCATGGTCTCATTTGTTAACTGAGAAGGCTGATACCAACTTCACAGAGCTATCAAAATTGAGAAAGCCTGAGCACCCAGGACAAGGTAAACACCGAGTAATGTAGTTATGAGGAAACAGACCAAATATTATTTGAGGGCTGTTGTGCCAGGCATTTCACAAAAACGATCTCAAGTAAATCTCATGGCAATGCTGCAAGATTTTAGACACAACCAACACCATCCAATAGATTGCCCATGATGATGTACAATACATATGTCAGATGGAGACAGCCCACCATGGTAGCTTTGAGAGCCACATGGGGCCGAGGATGCACTTGAAATGGGGCTAGTGCAACAGATGGGATGAATTTTTAATTTTCATTTTAGTGGTCACATGTAGTTAGTCATTACCATTTGGACAACGCCGTTTTAGAGATGAAAAAAGTATTTGAAGGAGAATATATTCTTTAAAGCCTTCGTTGATAAGTACAAGACCTGGAATTCAAACAGTTTTTTCTGATTCCAAAGCCCATGTCTGTCCTACTCTGTCACCCTTGCCGGGGCAGGTCTCCCTCTGCCTATCACCGACGGATTTCTGGGTTGTCAGTACATGCGCACTGCCTTGGCAGGCTCCGCCTTTGGGTAAGCATGGGGCTCACCCTCCCTGTTTCCTGGTTTGATAAGAACTGGGAGAAAGAGGACAAGGGACCTTGTCAAGGCTGGAGAAACATAAGTGAAGTCTGAGTTAGGAAAAGGCCACCAGGGGTCTTAACAAATATCAGAAACATTACAAAGCACTACCACCAGATCAGATGAACCTAGGTGTGGCTCTCTGACTGGAAGACAGGGGGTGTCAGGCACAGAGTTCATCTACAGATCCCAGAGCCCTTGCTTTTTATCAGATCGTGCAAGCCAACGGCCCAAGGGATGCCTCGTAGACTATTTGTTTCAGCTCTTTATTCCCAAGGACTTGGCTAACCTCTGGGTTTAGCCGATCCTTTTGGATTCTGCACACAAACTTTCCTGTCCGAATCACAACATTTATTTTTTTCAAGTTAAAACGAAAGCTCTTCCTTGGTGATGACATTCTGCAGTCAGAATGATTTATGGACTGCTATAACAGGTGAGCGTGGGTCCTTAAATTACTTTTTCCCTCATGGGTATGGTTTCCTCTTAAAAGGAGCCAGAATGTTCATTCCATTTGTTAATCTCCCTTCTGTTTCCAGACCCCCCTGCGCTCACTGATGCTGGGCTTCCCAGCTCGCATTCTGGGGAGGAGCAGAAGGGCTCTGGCCATGGCTGTTGCATCATGAACACCTGTCATCCACTATTTGCCTTGTGAAGAAATCTGTCACACAACGGAGGAGCTTTGCAAATTCTGCATCCCTTTCCTTTGCCTCTGGTTCTTTGCACAGAGGTCCTTAATGGGTTAAGCTGCTTAAACTGAATACAGACCTTCCTTCTCATATATAATGCTCAACCAGAACCCAAGAGGGATGACAATTCTAGTTCTAGTCTCTTCCATGCCAGCTGTTACCAGCCAACGTGCACAGTGATACCCAGTGCTGGGACGTTGGTCTGAGCATGCTGCACACATTAACTCACTCACGGCCAACAATCCTGTGAGGGAGGTGCTGCTATTGTTCCCACTGTACAGAGAAGGCCCAGCGTTGTGCAGCTCGTGGGGCAGAGCGAGGCCTGTGGGCCACGCTGAAGCACATAGCTGAACCACACCTGCTCTGAGACCTGTACGTGAGGCAGTGGGCCTAGGTGACTACTCAGCAGCCACACCTGAAGGAGGCCTTGCTGCTCTTGTCGCTGAATGGTAGTAACTGTCACCAGGCGTCTTACCTCAGAAGTAAAGAATAGCATCAACATTCTGAGTGGCCTGGCTTGGAAGAGTCCATAAAAGATATGGAAAAGTAGTGAGAGAAAGGCACGGCTCTCCTGACTTTTCATGCTGTATTTAAACTAGAACCTGAATGTGGGCCTGACGGCGCATGTTATTAACATGTCCTCTGACATAGCCTTGGCTGTGTGAGGATGTGGGCTGCTCTGGGAGGATCTGGGTTGGGGGAGGATCTGGGTTGGGAGGAGGATTTGGATTGGGGGCATCTGGACTGGGGGAGGATCTGGGTTGGGGGGGAGGATCTGGGCTGGGGGAGGATCTGGGTTGGGAGGAGGATTTGGATTGGGGGTATCTGGACTGGGGGAGGATCTGGGTTGGGGGGGAGGATCTGGGTTGGGGGAGGATCTGGGTTGGGAGGAGGATTTGGATTGGGGGCATCTGGACTGGGGGAGGATCTGGGTTGGGGGAGGATCTGGATTGGGAGAGGATCTGGATTGGGGAGGATCTGGATTGGGGAGGATCTGGATTGGGGGAGGATCTGGATTGGGGGAGGATCTGGGTTGGGGGAGGATCTGGATTGGGGGGATCTGGATTGGGGGAGGATCTGAATTGGGGAGGATCTGGATTGGGGGAGGATCTGGGTTGGGGGAGGATCTGGATTGGGGAGGATCTGGATTGGGGGAGGATCTGGATTGGGGGCATCTGGACGGGGGGAGGATCTGGATTGGGGGAGGATCTGGGTTGGGGGAGGATCTGGATTGGGGGAGGATCTGGATTGGGGAGGATCTGGATTGGGGAGGATCTGGGTTGGGGGAGGATCTGGGTTGGGGGAGGATCTGGGTTGGGGGAGGATCTGGATTGGGGGAGGATCTGGGTTGGGGGAGGATCTGGATTGGGGGATCTGGGTTGGGGGGAGGATCTAGGTTGGGGGAGGATCTGGGTTGGGGGAGGATCTGGGTTGGGGGAGGATCTGGATTGGGGGGATCTGGGTTGGGGGAGGATCTGGGTTGGGGGAGAATCTGGATTGGGGGAGGATCTGGATTGGGGGAGGATCTGGATTGGGGAGGATCTGGATTCGGGGGGGATCTGGATTGGGGGAGGATCTGGATTTGGGGGATCTGGACTGGGGGAGGATCTGGACTGGGGCTCGAATGAGCCGCCTAAGAGAGTCAAACTCTGTTTC
Organism: Saccopteryx leptura; assembly: GCF_036850995.1. Classification (NCBI taxonomy): domain Eukaryota; kingdom Metazoa; phylum Chordata; class Mammalia; order Chiroptera; family Emballonuridae; genus Saccopteryx; species Saccopteryx leptura. The sequence continues at coordinate 189,741,579 of NC_089507.1, forward strand.
CAATGGCTTGCTTTCTGGTCATCAATAGTTATGACTTCCCACCTTCTCTTTTAGTTCCAGACAAAAAACATAAATCATTGGAACTTAATTTTTAAAGTCTGCCAGTGTGAGATGCCGCATTCTTGTCTCTGTTTCTCTCTGTCTCTCTCTCCCCCAGAAGCACCTGGATATTCTGAGGTTGAACCTGGATGCTCTGATTCTGAGAGGACCCTGTGTCTCAGCAGAACACTGGGACTCTTGCCATAGAACACTGACTCTTGCCATAGAACACTGACTCTTGCCATAGAACACTTGAAATTATTTCAAGACATCTGGCCCCTACCTCTCATCCTGCAGAAGGAAGAACACAGTCAACAAAACATGCCATTAGGAGGAGTTGGTGGCCACTCAAAGTAACTTTCTTGGGCAGGAAAACTCATGTTAGTGAAACCAGTTGCCTTAGCAACTAAAATAAGCAAAAATTAATGAAGACCAGCTTACTCAGAGCCCAGGAGGAAAATACATGTTTTTGTAATAAATATTTACAATAAATATTAAGAATATATGTCACCTTCTCGCCCTTCCCTTTCCTATACCATCCCCTGAGCAAACTTGAGTCAGGCTCCTCTGAACATTCTTCCCAACGAGGTCTGCACTTTTGGACTTTGGTGCCTGTTTTTGCAATGACCAATGTTAGCAAGGATCCTGCTCAATGTATTTTGCCAGAAACCCCCATCCTCAATGATCTGATCACCCTGATATCTGCTCGGGTTCCACCACCCCCCAGGTTGGGTTAGCCTAAATCGCCCCTTATTTCTGACATTTCCTTTTAGTAATTTTCCATCCACGGACACTCACCTATTCCTTGGCTATAAATCCCCTTTTCTTGTTGCATTCAGAGTTGAGCTTAAACTCTCGCCCTTTCTGTAAAACCCTACTGTAGCAGTCTCCTGGGTACAGCCCTACCATTTTTTGAACAAGTATTATAAACAACTTTTTCTTGAATGCCTCTTTTCCCCAAATTCTAAGAACAACAGGAGATGTGCTTTGCAGAGGTGCCTGAAACGTGGCAAGTCAGATAAGTTCTTCTTCTCAGTAAAGCACTTCTAAGAAAAACCCAATTAGTACCAGAATAACAATTAGCACTGAGCCAATGATTAGACATATGGTGACACAGAAGACATATATCTGAAGAGGCAGGTTAAGGAAAGACTCTTTTATTTATTTTTAAAAAATTATTTATTTATTCATTTTAGAGGGAGGGAGAGAGAGAGAGAGAGAGAGAGAGAGAGAGAGAGAGAGACGGGGGGAGGAGCAGGAAGCTTCAACTCCCATATGTGCCTTGACCGGGCCAGCCCAGGGTTTCGAACCGGTGACCTCAGCATTCCAGGTTGACGCTTTATCCACTGCGCCACCACAGGTCAGGCCGGAAAGACTCTTTTAAATTAAACTGCTGCTATATGGAGATGACAGACCATGTTGAACAAAGTCACTAAAAAGAAAAGAGTCACCAATGACTTCCACGAACATTCCCTCTGATATATGCATTCCCCACTTAAATAATTCAGGTTTTAAAAATGCTTTTCTTTACACTAGCAACGTCATACGTCATTCCCTTCCCACTTTTGTTTTTTGTTTTTTAAATAATTTATATTTAAGCCTGAAAGATTCACAGTTCCTACTGGCTCTGGGGGTGAATTCTGGCTCTATTCCTTTTTACTGTGTCTGAAAAAAGTGCCAAAATAACTAAAACATGCACACAAGGACCGCTGCTAGCTTCTAGAGAATTCTGCAGTGAGTGCAGAGTTGGCTTCAGAAACTTGCAGTCCCAAAGATGTAGCATTGAATGATTCTACAAGGGGGTGGTGGTGAGGGGAGGCGGGTTGGAGAGGGTGGCTACGTCAGTTGGGTCATCACGAACAGACACCAAAGAGACTTGGAAGTGTAAGAGATTCGTTCTGTGAGAAAGAAAGGGGAGAGGAAACAGGAGCAGGAGAGATAGCCATCAAATATGAGGCAGGACGGACACCAGAGGAAGGAGAACAGGTAAGAAGTAGGGCTGAGTAGGAAGGATCTCTGGCTACAGGCATCTCTGCCAGGTGGATATGTGTCACAGAGCAAGGCCCACTCACCAGAGGAGCCCTATGGGGGGCAGGAAAGGACCCGCTCCAGCATCTCTGCCGTGGTTCTCATTGGCTGGGGACCTCGGCCCAAACATTACAGGGGTGCTGGAGACGCCACAGCTGGAGGCTGTCCGCTGGCCACACTCCAGTGGCAGACTGCTCTAGGAAGATTCAACTAGTGGCACAACTCCACGGCTGCAACAGATGGGATCTCTCATTAACTCTTCTCCAGATCCCAAATAAGGACTTCCAGTTCCAGTTCTTTGGGGTCCTTAAAGTTTCTTGCAAATTAGGAACCATTTGAATAAAAAAATTGAGTCTGAGATCCATAACTAAGGACTTGCTGGCTCGTTGTCTCTACTGAGTGATGCATGAAGCATGAATTCCTTGCTAGGGATAGATAACACAGTACATAAAAACAGTCTCCACTCTCCTGGCTTTTATTCTGGGGGTGAGGGATTGACAAGGAACAAAAAACAGGTAATATATCAGGAACTGATAAGTATGAAAATAAATTTTTAAAACGGTAAAGGGAATGTGTGAATGGATATGTGAACACACAATTTGTGTGTATGTGTGTGTGTGTGTGTGTGTGTGTGTGTGTGTGACAGAGACAGAGAGGTACAGATAGGAACAGACAGGCAGGAAGGGAGAGAGAGATGAAAAGCATCAATTCTTTGCTGCGGCTCCTTAAGTCTCCTTAGTTGTTCATTGATTGCTTTCTCATATGTGCCTTGACCGGGGAGCTACAGCACAGCAAATAACCTCTTGCTCAAGCCAGTGACCTTGGGCTCAAGCCAGCGACCATGGTATCATGTCTATGATTCCATGTTCAAGCCAGCAACCCCGCGCTCAAGCTGGTGAGCCTACGCTCAAGCCTGTGACCTTGGGGCTTTGAACCTGGGTTCTCTGCATACCAGTCCGATGCTGTATACACTGTGTCACTATGGTCATGAAGGCTTCTTAGATGATGTGACTTTGAGCAGAACTGGAATGAAATGAGGAAGTGAACCATGTGAGGAAAAGCAGTCCTGAGAGGAAACTGCATATGCAAAGGCCCTAAGGTTGGAGTGTGTCTGGTATTTTCAGGGAACACTGATGGGAAAGTGAAGTGAAAGGTCACATACGGAACTTGTAAGGGGGACAGATGAACTTGGAAATTAGTTGCAAAGAGGTAGAAAGCCTATGAAGGTTTAAACAAAGAGAGGGATATACTCAAACTTATATTCTAAAAAAAAATCCACCTTACTGATTCCTCAAAATGCCTTGAAAATTATCACCCCAATTTTTCAGAGTAGGACTCAGTGGCTTAATGTTTAGTAAGTTTGAGATGTCATGATCCTGTCTTTTGAGTAGCAAAGCCAAAACTGAATCTATTTTGACTTCACCCTAACACCATGCCCTTAACCAGCTATGTGTATTTCAAACTCTTCCAGAAAAAGCTCTCTGGAAAAGATTTTACTCAAAGTACCTCTTAGCACAGAAACCATTTCTTTATTTGCAAACAATATCCTGGCAACTTGGCTTTGGAGAGCAAAAACTAGGCTTCTCTTTGCATCTCCCAAAGTTAAGAGAGCACCTGCTCCTTTAGGTACTGGGAAGAAGAAGGTCCACAGTAGAAGAACAGCCTCAGGGGATGTCTTTGGTAGGAACAGCATGTCATCCTCCATACCTGGGAAGCTATACAGGCTCAGCCCATACACTTTATTCCGTGTCTTGAACAAGGCATCATTGCAGAGCAATTTCTTACCATTTATGGCTTTAAGAGCAAGTAGTTTAAAAACCATGTGTTTCCAATTAATTCTTCAGAATCAATATTAAGTATTTAAAAGAAAAGCTTCCCTGCTAAGGATATTTTATGTCTATTTCCACTGACTGAAAGAAAGTGTTACATTCCTTTTATATAGTTTTTATTGAATGATTGATTTTTTCTGAAGTGGGGGCAGACAGGGACAGACAGGCTAGAAGGGAAAGAGATGAGAAGCATCAATTCTTTGCTGTGGCATTTTAGTTGTTCATTGACTGCTTTCTCATATGTGCCTTGACTGGGGGGCTACAGCACACAGAGTGACCATGGACTTAGGCCAGCGACCTTGGGCTCAGGCCAGTGACCTTGGGCTTCAAGCCAGCAACCTTTGAGCTCAAGCCAACGACCATGGGGTCATGTCTACGACCTCACACTCAAGCTAAGGACCCTGTGCTCAAGCTGGTGAGATGGTGCTCAAGCCAGTGATCTTGGGGTTCCAAACCTGGGTCCTCAGCATCTCAGGCTGACACTCTATCCACTGTGCCCCTGCCTGTTCAGGATGACTAATTAATCTTTAAAGAGAGAAAGAGGAAGGGGAGGAGAGAGAGAGAGAAACATCGATTTGTTGTTCCTTTTATTTATGTGTTCAGTGGTTGATTCTTGTATGTGCCCTGAAAAGGGATTGAACCTACAATCTTGGTGTGTCAGGAGGATGCTCTAACCAATTGAGCTACTCAGCCGGGGCAGTCTTTTCTGTTTGTTTTTTTGTTTTGTTTTGTTTTGTTTTTTGAATAAAGGCCGAAAAGTCCCAGTTAATACCTTTCTATCCTTAAAGGCTGATTTGTATTGATCATAAAGGAGAGGTATTAGTGTTCTTGGGACATTTATTTTCTCTTAGGGGAAAACAGGTTTTTTCTGATTTACTTATTTCACTCCGTGCACAGAGGGTTCTTAACACAAGCATTGCTGAGCCCACAGCCAGAGTTCTGGTTCAGCAGGTTTGGGGTGGGGCCTGATGACTGCATTTCTAGCAAGTTCTCAAGTGCTGCTAACAGTGTGGGGTCAGGGACCACACTCTGAGAACCACTGCAGGCTAGCTAGGATGAACTCTTTCTGCTCAGCTAGGCATTCTACCATTTCAAGCCCTGGTTTTGCAATCTGAAAAAATAAGACTAAAACGACCTACCTAACAAGAGTTGTTACAAGGCTTTAAAGAAACAGCATTTATATAGTATTTACTTGTCAGACCAATTGTACAGTACCCAGCTTTAGGGTGGCAGGTATTTCTGCTGTAAGCACTACAAAGCACCCTCTCTAAAAACAACCGGAACCGTTAACAATGAAAATATCTCCTCATCATTTTTAGGAACAGGGAATTCACTCCTATTAAGTTGAGTTTAAAGAAATGCAGTCTTGCCCTGGCCGGTTGGCTCAGCGGTAGAGCGTCGGCCTAGCGTGCGGAGGACCCGGGTTCGATTCCCGGCCAGGGCACACAGGAGAAGCGCCCATTTGCTTCTCCACCCCTCCGCCGTGCTTTCCCTCTCTGTCTCTCTCTTCCCCTCCCGCAGCCAAGGCTCCATTGGAGCAAAGATGGCCCGGGCGCTGGGGATGGCTCTGTGGCCTCTGCCCCAGGCGCTAGAGTGGCTCTGGTCGCAACATGGCGACGCCCAGGATGGGCAGAGCATCGCCCCCTGGTGGGCAGAGCGTCGCCCCTGGTGGGCGTGCCGGGTGGATCCCGGTCGGGCGCATGCGGGAGTCTGTCTGACTGTCTCTCCCTGTTTCTAGCTTCAGAAAAAAGAAAAAAAAAAAAAAAAAGAAAAAAAAAAGAAATGCAGTCTTATTACTCAAGAAGGGGCGGCAAAATGATTCACTTAAAAATGTGCTGTAATACTGCATTCAACTGTTCGTTTGTTCACGCTTGAATAAACTCTGTTAATTCAACGGCTAGACCACATGCATCAGTGGAGTGCATTCCTGAAAGAAATGTGCAAACAGAATGAAGCCAGGATGTCCTCTGGGCCTCTTCACCATCAGCCTGAGACCCGCAACATTGCACCCAGCAACCCTAGTTAAAAGGACGCCCTGGCCACGCACTCCTGTGCACCTGCAGCCACAGACACGGCGCGAAGGAGCTGATATTGGGCATTTCCCTGTTCACACGTCAGGTTGAAAGGAAACAGTAAGAAACTAGCACTGTCATTTTAGCCACTGAGTTGTAGCTCAGTTTTTTAGCATAGTACAGTAAGTAATATTACAGAGAGCTAGGCTGCTCCTTAGCTAGTTCCTTAGATTTTAAGTTTACTAACTCAATCTCTACACACTTTCTTTCTATTGCGTGTAGTTTTGTTTGGCTCCCTCAAGCCAACCCAGATTTCTGTTTCTAGGATGCGTCTCAGGTCTCACCATGAATAAGCAGTCCTTCCTGTACCCTTGGATAGCATCCGTCTCGGTGTAAGAGTTTTCCACGAGATGGATTCAGACACTATTTCATGGGTGAAATGCTTCCATTCCTCTAAAAAATAGAGCTATCTCCTACCCTTGTGAAGAAACGAAGAAAGGCCAATTCAGAGAAACTTCAGAGTGGGAAAAATATATAAAGATGAGAAGATAAGCAAAAATAAACAGACAAAAAGTGGACCATCTTAGAAAAGAAAGACAAGAACGATCACTTATGCAGCAAAAGCTGATACAATTCTAAAGTAAATGGGGGGGGGGAGGATGACTAAACTAAAAATAAAATAATACATTCATAAGAGAAAACAATGAACTAAAAACAATTACCTAAAAATGAAAGTATTATCCTCATCACCATCAATACCAATTTGTTACCCATTTTTAAAAATAACATTATTTGTCTTCTAAGCTAGTTGTGTGCAAACAAAATCAAACTGGCCCCTGGTTTTGAAAATAAAACTTTATTGGAACAGTCTATTCATTCATTTATGGATTATCTATGTTCTATGATTGACTTTGTGCTAAAATGATAAAGTTGAGTAGTTGAGAAAGAGACTCTGTGGGTCACAGAGCCTAAAGTATTTAATATCTGGTCTTCTGCAGAAAAAGTATGATGACCCCTGCTCTAAGTCTTTCCAACATCAGATGATCAATGACATAAAAATGCCTATGACAACCGTGGTTGATTGCAAAGAGGGCTACAACCCTCCATTCCTACTTGTATCTACACTCTCAATGTGACTTTGCATCTCCCCCCATTAAGAAATGAAGTGTATGTCCCTATTCCTGAGTCTGGGCTGGCCTTGTGACTAGCATGCTTTAACCTGGAGAAGGCAGCAGGAAGTTGGGTGTGCCTAACGGGATTGAGCCCCGCCTGCTCGCAGGAAGATGACAGAGCAGCTGGGGTGGAGATGGGACCTTCCCGCCAGGCTGTCCTAAATCAGCCTCTAGTTGGCCCCGCAAACTTGAGTGTGCTCTAGGAATCTATGTAGTAGAACCCAGGCTATCCTGAACCTCTGATAATCAACCTCTCACTCCGACTGAAGGCAGAGAAGGAAAATTGGGAGAAATGAAAAGCCATTTAGTGGCAGAAACTTTAGGAGTCTATTATTAGTGCTAAGAGTTGAATAATAACAGCTTTTTAAGGTTTCCAACAGTGTTCATTTAGGGGACTGGCTGAGCACTTTACAGAACAAATGAGGTCTCAGCCATGGTGGAACCCTTGCTGTGAAGACACATTCACACACACTGAGTGTCTCCTACACTCTTACAAGGAGCCTCTGGCACAGGCATATTGTCCCCATTGGAGGTGAAAGAGACTCTATCTCAGACAAGAGAAAGGACTAGATCAAGGTCGTAATTCATAAATCTCAGCTCAAGACTCAAACCATAGTCTTTTGTCTTCAGGTCAACTTACTTTCTGAAACTTGCCAAATGATACAGAACTTTCCTTAAATCCCAAAAGCTCAGATGACAATGGGCTCTAAGCTTCAGCGGCTGGAGAGTATTGATACCATCACCAGCATCGTTGTTTTAAAGGCTGGTCGGAGAAAGAAACAGGCCTGAGTGTTTTTGCACAAACTTGGTTTGGTGCTAGCTCTTGCAACTTGGTGTTGTTTCTGTGTTCAGGGCACTAAGTGCCCAGGTACCTTGTCACAGCTTTTTTAATATGTGAGGAAGAGTCACAGGGCTATGGTGACAAGAAAGGTAATTGAAGGCAGACAGGTGAGAAATCATATGATCCTTAGGTGAAAAAATACTGTTCAGACCCACCCACTTTAAAATCTGCTTTTTTCTAGCACAGAGATGTTAAGAAATTGTCTATGAAGAAATAGCCATCAAGAGGAAGGAATATGACTCCAGCTCACCCTCCTTAAATCCTTAGTGTCTCCAGCCACACTCTTGTGTTCCCTGCATGCACAGCCCACACCCCCAGAAACTGCTCTCCACACAGCTACGAATGTAACTACCTCCAAATGTAAATCAGATCTGTCAGCCCCTGCTGAAAAACAATCAGAAAGAAAAATCCAAACTCCTTGTTCTGGTTCAACACCACTGGTTCTCACACTTGAGTGTGCAGTTGGCGTTCTTTGAAGGGCTTATTGACAGAGATTGCTGGGTCCACCCCCAGAGTTTCCGATTCATCCATGAGAATTTGCATTTCTAAGAAGGTTTCAAGTGATGCTGGTTTGGGGAACACACTTGGAAACTGCTTGCTGCTCTACGTGGCGAGGCGTCTGCCTACTTCTCAGACTCCTGTTCTTAACCTGCGCCCACACAGGATGCCCGCTCCAACCAGGCTGCCCTGGGAGTGGAGGACAGAGAAAGGAGGAAAAGGCATCTATTTGCTCATCCTTTTGGATAGTTTGATGTAATTTGAAATTATATTATTTTTGGTAGTTTTACACTTTAAATAGCAGACACAAGCCTCTATTTCATGCACCACCCACGATATCAACATTACCTCCCACTAAGAATATTAACCCTCTGGTCTTTTCTTCAGGTCCTCTAGCCCCTCATATTTTCTAACATCTGTCTGTACCCCCTTTTTTCCCCCAGAAAGTTAATAATTCTTCATTTGATTTTGTCAAGAATAATTAAATGTTTTTCCTACCTTGAGGATGATTCTAAAAGCTGAGAGGCAAATATTATCATTATGATGACTATGTAAGTATCCTTCACCGTAAATACAAGCAATATGCTACCATTTTACCTTCTACTTTCTGAGCCCGATACCCTGACCCTGTAGGAACAACTCAGTTTCAATTATCCAAAACTTGGGAACCAGATAAGAAGTTGGTTATAGATTCTTTCAACGTTATACAAGAGCACTATCTAGAAACCAGCCCCAGAATGACTTCTTTGTGTTTTCTTTTCTTTTTCTATTTTCTTTAAATGTGGCATGAATTCATCCTGCAGTATTGATAAATAGGAGTCCAGTGTCCTCCTCTATAATCACTATGGATGATATCCTAGGTGGATCATTCCTGGAACATATTTGCTGATGTTCTGCTTTCACTTTCCACACCTCAGGTGAAGCACTCTACCAACAGTGTTGGCAGGGCTGCCATGTCTGCATTTGTAGGTAAGAGAAAATACACTTAGTTTTAAGATACATGTACACAAAGAAACCTAAGGAGCACTTTATCTTGGAGTGTGGAGTAGATGGTGATGAGGTCACTGAGCTTCGTAATGAGATTCAAGACTTGGTAAGCACTCACCAGAGAAATGACTTTGGGCAAGCTATTGAACTACTGTATAATAGTAGCTACCGCTTGGTGAGTTCCTAAGCATATATGCATGTACACTCTGATTTTCTCTAATCGGTACAATAAGCTTTCAGAGTAGCTGTTACAACTTTTGTTTTGCAGTAAAAGAATGACTTACTTTTATAGAAGATTGTACCTTTGTTTAACTTACTATTGACTATTGTTTCGGGCATGGGTTCTTTGAAGTTAGGTAGATGAGTAGCAGCTGTTTTTTGTTTTATAGAGATGCATCTGATTGTGTCTGGTAGAAAGAACAGCCAGAGAGGTTATGGTATTTTTGCCCATAGAGCAGTACCAGTAACCAGTTCTGTAGCTACTCGATCCTTAATTCAGCTCTTCTCTCCTGACTGCATTAAAACCCTCTTCCTCTAACATGTTTAGAACTAACTTTATCATCATGCTGGTGTCCTCAGTGAGGAGTTAAATACATCTTTAAGTCAAAATACTTTTTCTCTGAGGGTTGTGTTGTCAGTTTTTTGGAAATTATATTTGAAACATTTCTCGCTTCACTGCTGAGCCGCCTGGGATATGTAGGCTGCCCGGGCCTTCTGGACTTTTACTTCATGGCCCAACCTTGGACTTCAGAGCCACCTGGGAAATTCAGCCCAGCCTCTGGGCCTGACTGTAGGTTTGTGCTCTTCCTGCACAGTGATGTTCCTCTGGATTTGAGAATTGCCATCCTTGTTTCTGGTTTCCTGGAAACATTTGCATACACCAACTGGCTCCATTTGTGTGCACACGGGGGAGGAAGTAGGCTGGGAGAGGGTGGTGGCAGGTGGGAGGGGCGAAAGCAAGGATTTACCAGAAAAAGGCAGACCATATGGGCAGCTTGCCTCAGATGCATACAGTCCCATGGGTGAGAAAAAGCGGTGGCCCAAGTTGGGATCTGTGGTGTGGGGATGGCGGGGCCAGTGCTGGCCGAGATGAGTCACCCATAAAACATTTACTCCCCTGGTCTTGCTGATGACTTTGTTGGTTCCAACAAAGTGAACTGAAAGTTGTTAATTTTTGTTGGAGAAGGGGGACGGTATTAAAAAATATGGTTGTACACTAGTTTGAGCTGATGGTCTAGAACTGTGCTGTCCAAGATGATGGGCACCAGCCACATGTAGCTATATAAGTTTTAATTAAAATTAAACCAAAATAAGAACTCAGTGCCTCAGTCCTGCCAGCCACATTGAAGGGCTGAATAACCACACGGAGTAATGGGCAGCACAGAGGCAGACCATGTCCATCACTGCTCTGTGTTATGGGGATCACTTTTCTTTAGGAGAGCAGCATCCGTTTTGTTGTTGTTGTTTTTTATTTTTTTATTTTCTTTTTTATTTTTCTGAAGCTGGAAACGGGGAGAGACAGTCAGACAGACTCCAGCATGCGCCCGACTGGGATCCACCCAGCACGCCCACCAGGGGCGACGCTCTGCCCACCAGGGGGCGATGCTCTGCCCCTCCGGGGCGTCGCTCTGCCGCGACCAGAGCCACTCTAGCGCCTGGGGCAGAGGCCAAGGTGCCATCCCCAGCGCCCGGGCCATCTTTGCTCCAATGGAGCCTTGGCTGCAGGAGGGGAAGAGAGAGACAGAGAGGAATGAGGGGGGGGGTGGAGAAGCAAATGGGCGCCTCCCCTATGTGCCCTGGCCGGGAATCGAACCTGGGTCCCCCGCACGCCAGGCTGACGCTCTACCGCTGAGCCAACCAGCCAGGGCCAGTTGTTGTTTTTTAAGAGAGAGAGAGAGAGCACGTGAGTGCATGAGCAAAAGAGAAAAAGAGAAAGGGAAAGAGATGAGGAGCATCAACTCATAGTTGCATCACTTTAGTTACTCATTGATTGCTTTTCATACGTGCCTTGACTGGGGGTGCTCCAGCCAAGCCAGTGACCTCTTGCTCAAGCCAGTGACCTTAGGCTTCAAGTCATCAACTTTAGGCTTCAAGCCAGTGACTTTTGGGCTCAGGCCAGCAACCCTGAGCTCAAGCCAGTGACCACAGGGTTTTGAACCTGGGATCTCAGTGTCCTAGGTTGACACTCTTTTGAAATTGTTTGTTTTAACTACATACTTTGCTCTTCAAGATTATGCAAAAGGGAAGGAGGTCTCAGGAGTTTGGAAAGGAGAATTTGAGGTGAAAAAGGAGCCAAACTGCTCAGGATAACAAGGGACTAAAATTTTCCATTTTTCCTTTTTGGCTTGAAAAGGAGAATTTAAAAAAAAAAAAATTTGAGAAGAGGCATATGGACAAGAGGAAAAGGGTAAATTGGAAAAAGACTATAGGGGAGAGGTTAAAAATGAAAAGAAAGAAGAAAATTCATATTCATTTTGGTGGGAGGTGGGGCAAAAGACATCAGACAAGGAGACATCCTGGCACGGCTGACATTTTCAGCATGATCTCAGATATTTCATCTAAATGTGTCCTGGTGTGTGCAGCAGTTCTCTGTCACCACCCAATCCTTAGTAAAAGTCTATTTCACACAATGTCCCTGTCCTGGGACTTGATGACATAATGCGTTAGGAAGAGAAATAAACTAGAATTGGGAGCAGAGGGTAAGAAGGCACTGGAGATATGACTAATCACCAAGAGAGTGCAAGCACCTAGGAATTCCAGGAAAGACCGGGAGGGCCCTGAGCAGCCAGGGGACAGGGTCTTTAGCCCTACCCTGCCTTTTAAATATATTATTTATTGATTTTAGAGAGAACAGAGAAAGAGAGACAGAAGGGAGGAGGAGTGAGAAGCATCAACTCATAGTTATTTCTTGTCTATGCCCTGACCAGGCAAGCTCAAGGTTTGAACCAGTGACCTCAACATTCTAGCTTGACATTTTATCCATTCTGCCACCACAGGTCAGGCTTCAGCCCTTTTAATATGGACATGAAAGGAAAGTCTAGACCAGCTGAGTTAGAGACATTTGGGTAGCATGTGTTTTAAGAAGCACTGCTGTTTCTGTCTTCTGCAATAGAAAAATCTCTATTTAAATGATTTCATAACAAGCATCGCTTAGGAACAAAATATATTTTGCATTTAAGTAACTTCTGAATCTAGTAATGTCAGGTTAAAAATACAGATTTAGAAGAGGCAGGGGAATACGATCAGAGGCTACATGCAGATTATGTTCTGCAGTTTCTGAAATTTTGGGCTACTTCAAAAAAATCCCTCAGTAAATGCAGAAGTGATAAAATAATCCTTAAATGCAGGTGCATCGATTACACTTATTGGCAAGATGATACATAATTTTAAACCTGTGGTTAGTAAACATATAAATATTTTTTTCCTGACCTAGAGTGCTCATCCACGTCTCTGCCTTCTTTAAATCCATCAGCGGGACCTAATTTAATGTTTCACTGATTCTTTAGGCCGTTACGATAGTTGTCATATGGTGTTAAGGGCCTTCATGACCCTTCACTGGTGGTCCCTTTGCTATGCCCCCTTAGGGAGGGTCAGGTTGTGTTCTGTCTAATTCGTGTTCTTCCCACTTGCTGTCAGCTGTTATTTCTCACTGTTGTTCACGTACAAATCATAGAAGCAACCCTTTTCTGCTTATCTATTGTTGCCTTGTATCTTAATGACCATGGAGTCAAAGAACTGAATGTTAGAGCACTGGGAAATAAAAATAAAAACTGGCTGCCATCCACTTGAAAGACGATTTGGCTTTCTGGTTTGATGTGTTGTTATAAAGAGATGTATTTACTTTATCAAGTTCAATTTTATTTTTAAATCCTAGTAAATAGCACTTAAGAAAGTTGAAAGATTAGATAGAGATGTATTTAATACTTCTTCATAATTTCTCTCCTCCTGGTTTTACCTCATTTTCAGAGGAAGTTATCAAAAAAGAAAAAAAGGCCCTGGCCGGTTGGCTCAGTGGTAGAGAGTTGGCCTGGCGTGTGGGGGTCCCGGGTTCGATTCCCGGCCAGGGCACACAGGAGAAGCGCCCAGCTGCTTCTCCATCCCTCCCCCTCTCCTTCCTCTCTGTCTCTCTCTTTCCCTCCAGCAGCCAAGGCTCCACTGGAGCAAAGTTTGCCCAGGCGCTGAGGATGGCTCTGTGGCCTCTGCCTTAGGCGCTAGAATGGCTCTGATTGCGGCAGAGCGACGCCCCGGATGGGCAGAGCATCAACCCCTGGTGGGCATGCCGGGTGGATCCCAGTTGGGCGCATGCAGGAGTCTGTCTGACTGCCTCCCCGTTTCCAACCTCAGAAAAATACAAAAAAAAAAAAAAAAGCAAATGCCTTCAGAAGCACAAGTAATCAGTATTCTCTAAATGTAAGCAGGTGTTGATGATTAATAACCAAAGAAAATCATCATGAGAAATAAAAAGTGATTCCATGATGATGAACTTTTGAGTTCATCAAATCACATTTTACTTTATCAGAAAAGCACTTTTATAGGATAGTAGTAGAGATACTCAAGCAGTGATTGCATTTAATCACTTCACTTCTCTGAGTAACTGGAAGCCACATAGTATTTTTTAATTATCTTAGTTTTCCAGAACCTGGGAAACTGCCTTAGAAACCACCAATCTTTTGGGAGACTCTAGCAGATTCAGGGAGAGATTTCTCGAAACAGCTCACAAAAATGAAGTGCAATGGCCATCCTCTTGGTAACACTGGTACTCAAACTTACCAGGGACAAGATTTAGAAATGTGCCTAAGCTAATCCTTGGCCCTCTTTGCCAAGCTATGGTGACATAAAAGCAGTCAACTGCAATAAACGGTTGTGTGTATTAGGGTTGAACTATAGCAGATTGTTGATACACATAATTTTTAGTTTAAAAGATAAAAATGTCACATGGTTTACCCTAATATTTTGAATCTGTTGAAGTACAGATATTCACATGGACCCAAGGATTATCAAGTTCTCTCACCATTTCAATTATCAAGAAAATGAAGAAATAAACAACAATAGAACTAGATTGAGTTAGAATCAATTGTATATAAAATCCCTTTTGATTCTAGACCTATACAGTGAGTTTAGCAGTGGTAGGCATTCTGCTTGTCCCCAGAGAAAGATAAAATATGGTCTCTGACAACAAGAAAATCAGAGTACAGAAGGAGAGACAAAAACATTAAATAAACAAGAATGCAGTATAATATGTGCAAAGGTAGGTTAGCAGTGGCACAAAGTAGCTATCAATTCTTATTGAATGTGTCCAGGAAGATACCAAAGAAGTGTCAAATTTCCATCTGGGTTCTGAAGGATGAGTAGGAGTTCACTGGTAAAACAAGGAGGAAAAGCTTATTTCGAAAAGAGAGAGCCGCATATACAAAGCATGTAACAGAATAGTTTACTGGGAGAATTGTCACTGGATTTTTATCTCTAAAGCAGAGTATGTATAGGAAATTGGTAGAAAGTGAGGTTGTAGAAATAAGTTGAGCCAAATTATATAAAGCCTTGTATTTCATTCTGACCAATTTCTTTTATCCTACAATAGGGACTTGGGAAAGCATTTTAAGTAGAGAAAGAACAGGCTTTGAGATACATTTTCAAAAGGGTACTCTATGATCACAATGATGAAAAAAGGGGAAAAAAAGAAAAACAAATAGAAAAAAGACTAAAGGAAAACTGCCAAAGAATGAACAGTGGTTGCATTCAGGTGGTGGAATATCATTTTCTGTTTCTTCTTATAGCAGAATGCAATCAACTATTCTTTCTGAGAAGCAGTAAAGTTTCAGTCACATAAACAGCTGTCCCTCCACTTTAATTCGATAGAAGAAATAGAGGCCACATTGGGGCTCTTGCTTGCCTCTCTCCATTTTGCTTATTTAACAAAGCAACTATGGTATAAATCTAAGAGTATGATACACATTTGTGAAAAACCAAGTTAACAAGGGCTGAGTCACATCAACCCACAGACCTTATGCAAAAGCCTGGCAATTTGACCTTCTGGGAGGGTGACCACATACTTCCAATTGAGTTTGAAAGGCATATACTTTCAATTGAGTTTGAAAGGAACCAACTCTGTCTCTAAAGGCAGTCTTAACAAGTTTTACATTTCTCTTGGCCTTAGAGGCAACAGTTTCTGCACACACCCCTTTCCAATCACCTCAGATTCCATCACGAGCTAAGAAACACAAGGCATTTACAATGCTAATAAAGTTTCAACCCACCTACTTCAACTTTCTGAACAGATTGGTGGCCCTCTACGTCCCTGCTCTATAAAAACCGTGGTGCCACTTGCCACCTTGCAGGAACAATAAGTGACAGAAGCAGAGACATGCAAAGCTTAGGTCAAACTGTTCTGTATAAATGACTAGCACAATGCCCAATCACTATTACATTTATAACAAATAGAAAGTTTTATGTAGAAAGCCTGCCAAAAGCACTTCATTAAGCAAAAACTGTTACTACATGAAACCCATCTTTAAAATGAAGATAATAATAGCAATGACCTAACAAGGTTGTTGTGAGGAATTAAAGAATACACATAAAATGCTTTAGAAGGTTGTCTGGCACACAGTGAGTTCTCAATAATTTATAGTATCATTAACATTACATCTGGCGCATGCTAAGTGCTCAATAAATATAGTATCATTATCATTATTTTATCTCATAACTTGCCTCTTTCCAACTATTCCAACTTATAAATCTCAAAGATATTCTTACTTCTGTCAGACTATTTACTTAATATTGTAATTAAAATAAAATAATTAAAAATGTTTTGAGAGAAAAGATTAATAACACCTCTTTACCTCTTCATATCTGTCAAAAATTGCTCCTTCTTGCAAAAAGGAAGGGACTTCCTTCTGCCAGTTAAATTCATAAGGTTTGGCCATGATTATATTCAAGACCTGAAAATGAAAAAGATTATCTCATTAGTATATAAATTTAAAAACAAGTGAAGAACAAAGGTTAATCACTTTATATTTATGTGTTTACAAAAGCTTGTCTTCATACACAAGGAACAAGTCCATATATTGTCTTTTTTCTTTCATTTTCCCTTTATCTGACCCCTAACTTCTCTTCTCCTTGTTTCTAAACCTGGAGAAATAATATCATTAAAAATATCAGAGTTAATTATTTGTGTAGCTTTCCCTCCCTCTTCAAATCATATAAAATAATAAGACACATATCAGATGGTGTTAGATAAAAGAAAGAAACCACATACCTAAACCTATATATAGGACAGGGCTGCTGCGAAGCCAGCACTATGGGCTGGAAGGTGCTTACAGAATCAGGTGAGAGTAGCTGGGATATTTTAATCATCCTTAGTCCTCTCTTGAGTCCTCTGTCAACTCCTCCTCAGAAGAGTGACACAGAATGCTTGCTTTCTAGCAAAGACTGAGATTAGACTTAGAAAGAGAGCCCGGAAATTGTTCAGGGTGGCTGTTTGTACCTAGGAAAAGCTGGGTGTTCTTTCTATCCACCTTCCCTAGCTTCATGCACTGTGGTGCACCTTCAATAGCTGTAAGCTGACCACTTTAATGACAAAGAATCGCCAAGCACTTAAGCAATGCCAAGAACACAGGGGATACACATCAAACACAGTAAGTAAAAGAACTTAAACCCAATGAAACAGATTTAACAAGACAAATAGCTTTGGCTTAAGGATGGCTGATATCCTCAGAGGAAGGAGAAAGGGCATTCTATTTCCAAAACATAATTAACTACAGATTCCAGAAATTTTCAAAAAAGATTGTTGAAATCAAACTGTTAATGTAAGCAGGTAGCTAGCTAGGAATGGGGTCAGAGAGCAAAGGGAGTTGGGTATTATATTTTATGAAACTTGGAAAGTCTGCTTCAATTTGGACAGCCTGCTTCAGTAAGAAACTTCAGCATTCCATTTAGCTTAATTTGCTAAAAGGTTATAACACTCATAGGCTAATTAGCCCATTGTGTCCTCAGAGTCTATTTTGCCTCACTCAGTTCACCTAAGGTTTGGGAGAAATCTCTCCCAGGCATTGCTGGGGAAGGGGAGGTGATTCTGGGCTTCCACTTCAAGGCATGCCCAATGGAAGCCAGAATGGAAACCAGAATGGCAGCCATAGACGCTTGAAAGTCTAGCCCACAAGAAGGATCTGAGTGGTTAGTGGAAGGAACCAACACAAGCCTGCAAAATTTTAAAGAAACTGATTGATTGGAAATTTTAAAGAAACTGATTAAAGGAAAACTAGTCCTTTCCAGTCTAACAATACCAACAGAGGCCGAGCAGAGGTCTGACCCTTTTTTTACTGTTTTGCTCTTTTTCGATCTTCTTTCTACCTTTCTGCTTGGGAACGCACTACCTATTTGCAACCATACTGAGTGGGCTGCCAGCCTCCCTGTCTCCCAAGTGCAGGTTTTAAGCAGCACCCGGACTGGACTGCGCTTTGATGCGGGCTATACCAGGGAGCAGCATCTATGAACTTTGTGGTGTTTTTTTTTTTAAATCTTATTTTTATTAATTTTAATGCAGTGACATTGATAAATCAGGGTACATATGTTCCGAGAAAACATCTCCAGATTATTTTGACATTTGATTATGCTGCATACCCCTCACCCAAAATCAAATCATCCTCCGTCACCTTCTATCTGGTTTTCTTTGTGCCCCTCCCCTCCCCCCACCCCTCCCTCTCCTTCCTCGCCCCCTCCCCACCCCTCCACCCCACTCCCTGTTACCATCACATTCTTGTCCATGTCTCTGAGTCTCATTTTTATGTCCCATCTATGCATGGGTTCATATAGTTCTTAGTTTTTTCTGATTTACTTATTTCACTCCGTATAAAGTTATCAAGGTCCATCCATGTTTTGGTTTTTATATTGGGTTTAATGGAGATAAGACTGGACTTTATTCTTGGCAGGACAGATGCAGAAGAGTCACCTTTTATTTCATTCCTGAATAAATCTTGCTACAACAGCCTAGGTTTCACCAAATATGGGTTTTATAAAGTGCTTTTTAGTTGACACTGTACAAGAACCCCACCACCACTTGCATCTAAACCGGAATCAAAACTTTTAATAAAACTGTAAAGATTTTTTTTTTGTATTTCTCTGAAGCTGGAAATGGGGAGGCAGTCAAACAGACTCCTGCATGCATCCGACCGGGATCCACCCGGCACGCCCACCAGAGGGCGATGCTCTGCCCATCCGGGGCGTCACTCTGTTGTGATCAGAACCACTCTAGCGCCTGAGGAAGAGGCCATGGAGCCATCCCCAGCACCCGGGCCATCTTTGCTCCAATGGAGCCTTGGCTGCGAGAGGGGAAGAGAGAGACAGAGAGGAAAGCACGGCGGAGGGGTGGAGAAGCAGATGGGCACTTCTCCTGTGTGCCCTGGCCTGGAATCAAACCCGGAACTTCCGCACGCCAGGCCAATGCTCTACCACTGAGCCAACCAGCCAGGGCCAAGATTTTTTAAATAAAAAACATTTAGTAAAATGTAGTAAATTTGAAAGAATTATAAAGTATATTAAAATATGAATAAAAAGGACTGGATGTAGTCAAGCCAAGGAATTCTCAAAGAATGTAGAACAAACTGAAACAGAAAGTATGACTGAAAAATGGTGAAATGGAAAATGGACACAGAAGGTTTAATGACTATATATTTATACACCTATGTCCCTCTTTGTCCCCCAGCTACGGCATCCACATTTAACAGTCTCAAAATCTAATTATGATTGGGCCATAGAGGAAATCTCAGCATTTTTCTAAAGGCAGAAATTACGATCACCGTCTTATTGACCAAAACCAGGCCAACTTTTAAATTAAGGACAGAAAGTACACAAAATCTGTACACACACAAAAAAAAAACCACATAAATTTGTAGTTCTAAGTAATTCTTGAGTTAACAAACCAGCCAAAGCAGCAATTATAAACTTTTTAGAAAAAAATAATAGAACATTAAACATGAAAACCTGGATATGTAACTTGCAGCAATATACAGTAAAAGAATAACAGCAAAAATTGTTTTCTGAATATTTATGTATAAAATTTGGCAAGTGTTGGGAAAAAGAAGATGGAGAGAGATGGGGAGGAGGATGATGATGAGGAAGCATAAACGCAACAGTTACAATGAAAACTGGGCTCTAATCACAAAGAGGAAAGGGTGAAAACTGTAAAGGAATACTAGGTATAACTTTAATTAAAATATTTGAAAACCTTAATAACTTGGAAGGTTTTCAAAGTTAAAGAAAAATTGGCTCAAAACAAACAAACAAAAAAAATGAGCAGAATCCTTAAGCAAACCAAAGACCTAAGAAGCAACTGAAAAAAAAAATGGTAAAAGATTAGGCCATATGATTTTACAGGTCAGTTTTATCAAATATTCAAGGAAAAGATAAATCCTATGTACCTACATTTCTGCAGGAGATATATATTATATATCTATATATAAAAGTAAAGCTACTACCCAAATCATTTCACAAGTCCCATTATCAGATCCTGACAACAACGTCTCAAGGGGGTTAATAAGAAACCAATCAACCTTAGAGCTCATTATCACTTAGAGAGAGAAAAATTCTAGCTAAAATATGAACAAATCTATTCCAGAAAGTTATTAAAACAATAATTCAAAATGCTTCAACACTGAAAACAAATCAATGTGATTCACTACCTAATGAGATTAAGGAGAAAAGTCTAGTATATACATACCTTGGTGCATGTTACAAGATAAGGTACACCTAAATGTGAAAGGTCTCTAGCACATAACATTAAGTGAAAACAGGAAGCCACAGGAATGGTATGAATAATGAACAGTGTGATAATATTTACCTAAATACACAGCTATAGAATGATACGAACAGTGTAATACCATTTTTTTAAATACACATATACAAGACAAACCTATATATTTTACTAGGTACATACAAGTGTATATATAATAGATAAATCATTTAAAACGTTGGAAAGAATCTTTCAAATTTATGACCCTGCTTACGTCTAGGGAGGAAATAAGGATTGGAGCTGAAAATCAATGTATCTTTAGTATAATCTTTGTGCTGGACATTGTGATTATGGGAATATATTCTTGGATTATGTGTGTGCATGCAAATAAATTGCAAATATAAAAAAAATGTTGAAATCATACAGATAGGTGGATAAATGATTTTTTAGTCCCCCAAGTTTTAAAGTGGATGAAGTATATATATCAGAATAGATCAGGTCACATTTCAAAGTGCTTTCTCACAATGGCCACCACTGCAGTTTGAGGAAGAACTTCTTCATCACTCATTACTGACCAGGCTACAAGCTGGTGAAAGCATGAAGGGCGCTCCAACCAGGCCAGCTAAGGTAGAAGCAGCTCTCCATTAATCAGCACCGAGGCCTCATAGGTAAAGCCAAGAAGATGAGTCAGAGGCAGAGAGTGGGAGAAGGCAGAGGTGCCTTTTCCCAGTCCATCCATGTGTAGGTAGGTCCATGTCTCTCTGTCTCCCACTAGGACTGTAACTGGGTCTCTCTTCCTATTTTTCTGTCTCTTTGTTCTTCTCAGTTTGTCTTTATTTGTGTCTTTCCATGTCATTTCTTAGTATCTGTCTAATACACACACACACACACACACACACACACACAGCCTCTTCATGCAATGATGTGCATTCGTGCCTTTCATGCCAGAAAAAAAGATCTGAAGATAAAAACAGACCTGCAGAGTCCCTCCTGCTGTCATGGGTGTGTTGTTCAGAATAACCAACCACCGGGACTCAATTGTAAACATGAAAGACAGATGAAAAAACAATATGGCAGCCTCCCTAGCTGACCGGACTATGGAGAAGAATGGGCACAGCATCTCTCCTGAAGACTTTTATTGGTTCTCAGCCTTGCCAACCGTGCCTTTCAATAATTCCCTTTGGTTTTACTTTAAAGGGAATGGCAGGCAACAAGAGACTGCTGATATAAAAAAGGTTCATATCAAAAATGAAAATGAAGAGAAAGCTTCTATCAACTTGCATCAGCTCTCATTGGTTTAACTCTGGATTCTTTCAGCGAAAGAACACTCAGCATAAGTACTCAGTACATGGTGTTTCTCAGACTTCACTGCTGTCCTTACTACTAAAATATTCATCTCTACTTTGGGTACCAATCGTATCATCATGGTGTCATTATGTGAAGGACTTTGGTGGGGGCTAATGGAAAAAGGAGGGTCATTTTGACTTTAATCTCTCAACCGTCAGCAGTGGAGGTGGGAGCTCTTTTTATTGCTTATCTTCTCAGAGCTTTTGGGGTTCTGAACAAGGTAAGAGGCATTTCTGCAAAGCATCATTGGGGTATCTTGCATTTTTCTAATTATAAACAGAGAGCTGTTTCTTGTAGTGTCCGGAAATACTACCTAGGGCCTGTTGTAAGGGACAGTGGCTGGGTTATTTTATACAGATGGTAAAACTATGACCTGCAGGTTAAAGTGGGAACAAACTAAGGTACACACTGTAGTCCAACTGACTCCAGAGAAAGTTAAAGAAACGGTGACTTCTTTTACAAAGTATGAAGAGGGGCACTGTTCACTCTACAACTACACTCCTTTCTGCAATGATCTCAAAGCCCAACCTACAGGTAATAAAAAACCATTTTCCTGGGCCATGTCAAAGGTTCCTCTTCTCAAATTCTCTGGCTTGCCTTGTAAGGCCTCACTTACAAGATACTTCAAGGTTCAACTGCCTCCTCCAGCTCCTGGAGAACATTACTTCACCCTACAGAGCCCACAAGAAAGGAGCCTTCTTCTTCGGGAACATGGAAAGAAAAGGAGAATTTACACAAAGAAGGGGATATATACCTCAGCACCCTTTCCAGAGTAAACCCTTTGAGCAGCTATTGGAAGGAGGCCAGTGAACTTTTCAATAGCTGTATTGTTTTTAAATTCTTATGCAACTTGAATGGATTAGCTATTGCACTGGCTGCAGAGGGGAAAATCCTTGGACTATGGAGCTCGGGAAGGACGGGACAAAAAAAGAGGGGGGCTCTTAGAAGGCCTTGTTTCACAGCATTGGATAAAGGCTGCTTCTAAAGAAGGTGACAGAAACCTGAAGGAGTTATTAAGCAGGAGGATGACAAGGGAGCTCAGGTAGGCTTTTGGGGACCAAATATTCAAGTAGGACATGCACGTCATCCATAAAGAAGGCCTTTCATTTGTCACACATTTATCCACTCGGGTGGCATGAACCAAGGAACAGCAGCCCTTTGTTCATTGGCCTGCTCTGTCATGCATCTTCCAATCTGTTGGGCAGTCCTTAAGGTTTAGCAGACCACCTATTCCTGATATGCTGGTTCAAGTACTGAGTCAACTCTGCCTCACTAAGCCAGATGGGCCTATCTTTGGCAAAGAGTATTTTGTTTCTGGACATATGCTTCATGTTCTAGTAGAACTGACGGTGGCAAGTTAATGAAATCAAGTACATTTATAAGGTCCTGAGTAAGATAGGCTGAATAATGTCCCCGCCCCCCCCCCAGGCATATCCATATCTCTTAAATCTCTGAGTGCTGCCTTACATGGCAAAGAAGAAATTTGGAGAAGTGATTAAGTAAAGGGTCTTGAGATGAGGATATTATCTTGAATTATCCTCATGGGCCCTAAATGTCATCACAAATGTCCTTTAAATGGGAGACAGAGGGAGATTTGACATAGACAGATGAGGAAGAGGTAATCTGAGCACTGAAGCAAAGATTGAAGTGATGCGGCCACAAGTTGTGGCGTACTGGCAGCAATCCAAAAGCTGGAAGAGACAAACAGTGGATTCTTCCATGTGTCAACCACATGACAAGAACAGTTTCCATAAAGAACTCATCTCTTCCCCATCTAACCATACAAATACCATTAAACCAAATAACCCAGGACCTGATATGACCCCATGATAAGAACAGCCAAAGTTGTTTTCCAAAACACACAGTGTTGAGATAAAATTTCCACTGAGGAAAAGACAATTAGTTGATTCTATAAAGCAGATTTCAATGTCTTGCTCTTCAATCTTTAAATAAAATGTCTTATATTTCTAAAACCAGATGGACAGCTAGATCAGATCATCCAGTGTTTTTAAATAAATGTCTTTACTTAAAGTAAAAATCTAATTTGACACTGATCTATTGCACCATTAATGGCAGTTTTCTCCACTGGCTAAAAAATACCTCCATTTTTATCAAGCCATTAAATAATCTTTTCAAAAATATATAAAAGGTGTAAGATTATGGAAGTGATAATAGGCAACGCAATTGAGGACTGGGGTAAGAGCATTCTTGTAGAGCTAGGTAGAAAATAACTGCATAACATTTCTATAGCCTTGAAATATTCATACCTTTTGATCTAGTTATTCTATTAGTAGAATTTATCCTAAGGAAATGCACAGAAAATCTATGTACAGTAGTTCAAAGATACTCATTGTTGTGCTATTTATGGTAGAAAAATACTGTCTTTATATGAGAATCACTAAGCAATTGGTTAAATACACTACAGCATTTAAATAGTCTGTGACCATTAAAAATGTTTTCAACAAAGTTATTTTCTTAACAATAGCAAATTTAGAAGAATTTCTAAAAATATTAACAACTCTTGTCAAGCAAACACAATGCTCTGAATATATTATTAAGCAAGTAAAGCACTATATGCAAGAATGATCCAAACATTTACATGCTATATACATACTTCTTTTACTAAGGTGATCAATTGTCCTCCTTTAGGGAGGATAGTCCTTCTTTTGTAAGTTCTGTCCTTCCTCGAAAAGTGTCTTCCTACATGTCCTCCTTTTTGATACTGGAAGACTAATCTGTAAATGTCTGTATTTGATAGATGCAGAGTAGATTCATTGCGTGTGATGTGACTTATTTGTATCTAAATGAGTACTTTTTTCTTATAATTATTATTAAAAATTAATAGGCATGTAAGCATAATTACAATATAAAATATTACAAATGTTTTATTATGCATTTATCATATTATAGTATATTATTGTTGCAATGAATAAAATGTTTCTTTTATTAACAATATTGTTTTCTTCCATTTATTTTTGTCCTCCTTTTCATTATAAAAAAGTTGGTCACCTTATTCTTATACACATGCATGTGCACGCACACACACACATTTTTTAACAGGGGAAAAAGACTAGCAAAACATATACCAAAATATAAGCAATAGTTAGTTAATCTTGGTGACAGAATTTTAGGTGATTTTTATTTTCTTTAACATGTTCTGAATTTTAAATTATTCAGTGATTTTACTTTTTATATTCAAGAAAAATGTTCTCTTAAAAGAAGATGACATGAAAAATCTTATTTCATTTTCCTTGACATAAATCAGTTTTTAAATAATGTCCATGTTTTCCATCACAACCCCTGGCAGGAACAAACAGCAGGAAGTGACAAATAAAACTGTAAAATGTTCTCCTTTCCCTTTCAGAATTTAAAATATTGACTGTATATAAGGAACCTTCACACACACACACCAGTTGTGACTGATTCTTAGGAAAAAGTTACTTAATAATACAGACTAAAACTTTGTTATTAACTCTGAATCCTCTCTTGTACAGTTGGGAATAAAACAGATTTGGTAATGCTGGATTTAGTAATTTTCGGATTCTGAACTACAAAAAAAAAAACCTAAGGCCTTTGCCAGCAGAAATCAGCTAAATTGGCCCTAAATATATAATAGGTATATTTATTTACCAATAAAGCACTTCCTGTTTAAAACAATTTCCTGGAGTTTTTAAAAAACAGAAACTGAAGAAGAATAAAATGGAAAGAGCAAACATCTATCTCATCTTTGTCTCTCTCCATTTCAACAGTCATCATAATTAGGAAGCCAATGTAACTTTCTTAAAACAGCAGAAGGTATTTTCCTACTACTGAGTATTTAAGATAAACTTGAGTTAACTTCAGCCCTGAGAAATATAAGTCCTGGGAAATAAGACAATTAGGCAACCATGGAATACTTACAGACAAAGGGGCAGATTTTTTTCTTTAGCCTCTCTAAAATTGTAGAGGCTCTGAATAGGAACACAGAACAGGGACAGAGTTCAGTGCCCTAAGGCAAAGGCCATAGTGGCTTTACTACCAAAAGTACTGAAAGCAGTACAATAGGGATAGAATTAGCAATTCTGATTAATCAATACTTGGGGACATTTGAGCTACTCCTTTGCCCTAATGTCTGTTCTAAAGAAGTTCCCATTCCTGACTTCCTCATTCTCATCTCTGCTTCTATTTGTGTGTATTAATAAATACCCATAAGGACTGGGGGTCGGCCTCTAATGAAACCTGTATAGGAGATTGTGAGGTGGTCTTCCCTAGGTCCTTTGATGCACGCCCTGTGGTCTCCAGTCATTGTCTCCACAACAAATGGTGCCCATGTGAGGAACGGGAACCAAATGACAAAAAAATAGAAGAATTTGTCACTCTTTTCAAGACCAGAACTGAAAGAAGTTATGGGGAATGTGTAGCGTTTACCACACACAAAAACAACTCCCTGAGATGTAGGTATCAGCCCTACACAACAGTCTCTGGGAGAAGTCAGTTCTCAGTCCCACAGGAAGGGTTCTTGTTGGGCGGATAAAATATATTATGCTCACTTTGTTAAAGATGATGTTGCCCACGTGAGGCCATCGCCCAGGTGATATTAATGTGTGTTGAGAATCCTTGTAGCCTGGGGCTTGGTTTTGGGATTAAGCCTTTCCCACCCTTTTTGATGTAGGGCGGTACAATCCTATCATGCCTCAGAAAGTGACTTTGTATACTTCCCTATTTTGTATATTGGATTAAAGGTTGTGAAGCTACACTATAAAATAGGGGCAAAACGGGAGTTTAGGGCTCTTGGTTCCTGAGATTATCATTAGAAGAGAGAGCAGAGGAGAGCAGAGGAGAACAGAGGAGAGCAAAGAAAGGCCACGTGGAGGAGGCCAGGAGAAGCAGCCAAGATGGTGGAGTGCTGAGTGAGATGCCAGTTTGTGTAGAGTTTGTATTTGGGATAAGGAAGGAGATGGGGAACAGAGGTGAATAAGTCTGGTGAGCTAGAAACCTTTGATTCTAGGAAACTCGGATAAGTCAGTAGCTTTGTGAGCACTGAATGTGACTGGGTTTTGGAGCCCAGTGTGTATTTTTACTTGCCCGCCGGGTGCAAGCTAGGATTAAAGACTATGGCCCACCAGTTTTTGGCTACACTGTTTCTTTACTGACTGTCCGAATCCAATGCGAACCTGCATAGGCCAGAAGGCTGCTGTGATAGTGGCCCTGGCTCTGGCTTCTGGCTTTACAGTTCTGATAAGGTCTGGGAAAATAGTGTGATAAGGTGCCAAGGAACTGTAAAACTTAGTATTAGCAACGCCATTTAAAGAGGAAAAGTCAGGCTTCTTACCCCCTCCTTTCTGTAGAGAATGGAAAGAGAAGAATGCAGGAGCTTCCTGGCTTACAAGAACAACTGGGTCATCTAGTCAGTTTAGTAAATTCCTAGAATTTTCTGAAAGGGTGCCTGGGGCCACTTGCCACACAGAGCAAAGAAGATAGAACTTATTTGAAAACCTTACAAAACAATGTTTATGTACCTTCATCAAGAATTCCTATACTCAGACTCACTCTAAAGTCATGAGAGTAATGTATACCTCTAGACCAGGGGTCTCAAACTTGTGGCCCGCGGGCCGCATGCGGCCCGCCGAACAATTTTGTACGGCCCGCAGACTAATCCACGAAGTTCAAAATATTTATCTGTTGGGCAGATAAAATGTATTATGCTCACTTTGTTAAAGATGGCGTTACCCAGGTGATATTAATGTGTGTTGGGGGTAGGCAAAAGGCAGGCAGAATCCTTGTAGCCTGGGGCTTGGTTTTAGGATTAAGCCTTTCCCACCCTTTTTGATGTGGGGTGGTACAATCCAATCATGCCTCAGAGAAGTGACTTTGTATTAGAGACTTCCCTATTTTGTATATTGGATTAAGGGTTTGGATTTCTACACTATAAAATGGGGGCGGAACGAGAGTTTGCGCTCTTGGTTCCTGGGATGATTAGAGGAGAGAGCAGAGCAGAAGGAGGCCATGTGGAGTAGGCCAGGAGAAGCAGCCAAGATGGTGGAGTGCTGAGTGAGATGGCAGTTTGTGTAGAGTTTGTATCTGGGATAAGGAAGGAGATGGGGAACTGAGGAGAATAAGGCTGGTGAGCTAGAAACCTTTGATTCTAGGAAACTCGGATAAATCAGTAGCTTTGTGAGCACTGAATGTGAATGGGTTTTGGAGCCCAGTGTGTGTTTTTTGCTTGCCCGCCAAGTGCAAGCTAGGATTAAAGACTATGGCCCATCAGTTTTTGGCTCCATTGTTTCTTTACCGACTGTCCGAATCCTATGCGAACCTGCATGGGCCCGGCTGCTATGATGGTGGCCCTGGCCCTGGCTACTGGCTCTACATTATCCAAAATATTTTGTATTTATCCAAATTGTAAGGACTTTCTACATGATTTGGGACTGTGCCCCATGTAGCTAGCCAGCTAATTAATGAAATCCTCAAAATTTCTTCTGTATCCTGCCTTGGTGTCTCTATGTGTAAAGCCAGAAGCCAGGGCTGCCACTATCAAAGCAGCCTCCTGGCCCATGCAGATTCGCATTGGATTCGGACAGTCGGTAAAGAAACAACGGAGCCACAAAGTGGTGGGCCATAGTCTTTAATCCTAGCTTGCACCCAGCGGGCAAGTAAAAACACACACTGGGCTCCAAAACCCAGTCACATTCAGTGCTCACAAAGCCACTGACTTATCCGAGTTTCCTAGAATCAAAGGTTTCTAGCTCACCAGACTTATTCACCTCTGTTCCCCATCTCCTTCCTTATCCCAGATACAAACTCTACACAAACTAGCATCTCACTCAGCACTGCGCCATCTTGGCTGCTTCTCCTGGCCTCCTCCACGTGACCTTTCTCTGTTCTCCTCTGCTCTCTCTTGCTAATCTCAGGAACCAAGAGCGGGCAAGCCCCCGTTCTGCCCCTATTTTATAGTGTAGAAATCCAAACCTTTAATCCAATATACAAAATAGAGAAGTCTCTAATACAAAGTCACTTCTCTGAGGCATGATTGGATTGTACCACCCCACATCAAAAAGGGTGGGAAAGGCTTAATCCCAAAACCAAGCCCCAGGCTACAACGATCCTGCCTGCCCCCAACACACATTAATATCACCTGGGCAACGGCCTCCACATGGGCAACGTTATCTTTTACAAAGTGAGCATAATACATTTTATCTGCCCAACACTATGTAACCTGCGGATTAAAGTACAATACAACATAGAAGCAAAATGGTAACATGGCAGATTAAGTACCGTTCTAGGTGGAGGTCATAAACAGATTTTACACATAATTGTCTCTCTTGGATCTTGTTTCATGGTGTTTTTTTTTAAAGATTTTATTTATTGATTTTAGAGAGAGGACATACACACACACACACACACACAGAGAGAGAGAGAGAGAGAGAGAGAGAGAGAGAGAAGGCAGGGAGGAGCAGGAAGCATCAATTCATTGTAGTTGCTTCCCAAATGTGCCTTGACTGGGCAAGCCTGGAGTTTTGAACCAGTGACCTCAGCATTCCAGGTTGATGCTTTATCCACTGTGCCATCACAGGTCAGGCTATTTCATGGTGTTCTTTATGCAGTTGGGATAGAAGTTGGGGGCTTTGTCCTTGGTGAGCCCAGAGGTTCCAGAGTGGAGGCTATGAGAATGAGGGTTTGTGTTGACCTTCTTCTCAGCCTTACTTCTTAACTGGAACACTCTTAGAGCTATTGATAAAATCTAGATAGCCATCTTGGGGACTCAAGCCAGGAGCACAGGGAAAAAAATTAGAGAAGATTTAGGCCCTATGGGCTTGCTTTAAACAGTGGTTCTCAAAGTGTGGTATCCAGACAGCAAACATCATCAGGGGAAACTTATTAGAAATGCAAAATCTCAGGAGCCACCTAGATGTCTGAATCAGAGAATCTAGGGTGGGGTCCAGAGATGTATGGTGTATCCAGATGGCCAGGTGACTGTGATGTTAGCTAAAGTTTGAAAAAAACTGGTTTGAATCAAGTCTTCATCAAAAGGCAAATGGCAAAAGGCAAAAGGCAAAAGGCAAAAAAAAAAAAAAAAAAAAAAAATAGCCCAGGCAGGCTCAACAGGGAGAGAGACTTGCTAAGAATTTGAGACTAACCCTCAGCTAAGTAATAAAGACAATTCATTTGCCTAGAATTAGCACTTCTATCAGGGAGGCATTGAAAAATTGAGGATACAAGATTCTGGGTCCTGGTACTTGCTTTCCAACCAAGACCAACATTAGATACTGAGGACCTAAAATACATGAATAATTTCCTCAAGGATTTCTTTCAAGCCCTGTTCATAAGGATTAAGTCTGAAGAAACCGGTTAAAGGTTACAGGTGACTTAAAGAAAGCAAACAAAGGTTGACATAACCACACAGTCAACACAACACACAAACACAACATCTATTTAATCTACAATGTAGACATTGCAGTGACCTAACAAGGACCTTTAAGCACTTCCTCTTTGAACTAAACCTTTATGGTCCCTGATAACTATAAGCTATGAATGCTAATATTTCTCCTAAGAACTCAGAAAGAAAAAATTGGGTAAGTAAAAGTTCAAGCAAGAAGCTTAGTCTTTATGGAGATGCCATTTACAAAAGAGCCAAGGAAACAGATCATATTAAACCATGAGGGTTCTAGAAGAAATATGCCTTTGGCCACATTGCAAGGCAGCTCATCTCAAAAAAACATCACTTTCATTTACATTATTTTCCCCTGATTTGTCAAACTTGACTCATTGCCCCAAAGAACATTAAGCATTATGCATATTTCTCTTTCCACCTCACTCCTGAACCTCTCTCCTATACTTGGTTAGTTATGGTTAGCCTGTGGGTATCAGCAAGAGAAACTGGGCAGGTAGCAATCCTGTATTTTCACTTGAGCACTCTGCACATCCTCATTGCAGAACCCACAATGCTGCTTATCTGTATCCTCACTATAGGAGAAACTCCGGGAAGGCCAGCCATTGGTTATTATGATGTCCACCATACAGTGGGTACTCAGTAAACAATGAATGAGCAACAGAATGAATCAATAAATATCTTATTCTGTGGAGGAGCCCTCAGCCAAGCCTAAAAACAACCAAGGCAGAGAACAATAAACTTTTCTCCATTTAACCATGTGCACATGTGGGTACCATTGTACTGGCTCTTCCCCTCCAGGATCTTGAAGTGCTGTTCTCAGTCTCTTGTCCCCAACTTGTATCCTGCTCCCCCCTGGTGCGTGGCTGGAACCCAGCCTGTAAAACAAGTTTCCACTCTTCACGGGGTTCTGCAGCCTGGTGTGGTGAGACCTATGAGTAACTTCTTAGCCAAGAAGTATACATGGAAGTATACATCCCACCTCAACCCCTGCTATGCCAAGCCCCTTAGCCCAGATCTCTGACCACTGATTCCCTTTTGCAATTGCTCTGACTGGCACCTGGATCCTGAGGTGGGGTCACACCCTGGACATGTCCTTATGGGGTACGCCATTTTTCTTGGTCATCGAGTTGGAGTCTTTAGAAGAGACTCCCTAGACTGTTCATGAGTTCCTCCCCTTTCCTATGACCAGTCTTCCATATTATGCCCTTTTTTTACCCTTAGACTGGCTCTCCCACAATTATTAGGCAAAATATCACCAACACAAATCATACATGTCAGGAAAGAATGTTCTCTCTGGAGGTCTGATTTTGCCTTAATTATCTGAATATTTCAAAGGGACGATTTTTATTTTATCTTTGCCTGAATAATCTATCTGAATGTTGCTGCAGGCATGGATATGGAGTAAGTCTGAGGACTGTAAGATGTGATCTTACAAAAACAGGGACAACTGTTTTGGACTAGGAGCAGGCACACATTCAAGGGCTTGAAAAATGCTTTATTTTAAAAACTACTTTCTTATTAAAATAAACATACGCAGACAATGGGCTCTTAAATTTAATCAAGATTCCTGATATTTAAACATTCTCCAAGCGATTTTATAAACAGGTCTTTGCTATTATTATACAGGAGTCACAAGATGAGGAGAATGTGTAAGACTATGGACACTGGACCATGGTCCAGACCTTAAAAGGAGAAAATAAAACAGTCTTCCTTAGGTTTTGAGCTAAGAGATATCCAGAATTAACAGTCTGAATGCTCATACACACAAGGGTACCTCACGACCGGAAAATAATTGGTGGGCCAAGGGATGTAGCTTAAATAAGAACCTCAGATCTCAAACAAATTCAATTACCTCCTCACTTACGTGTTCAAAACGTTTCACTGTCATTCTTCAAAAGCTTAAAGAAAGGACAGAAATGGAATAAAACAGAGATAGCGAGGGAAAAAAATTACATGAAATTTAAGGGCTTGTCTAACAAAGGGGCAGCGAATTCAGTCAAAGAAGCTCCATTTTGGAGCTTTTGGAGGAAGTTGATTTTATTTTTTATATTTATGCAAATTTTTTTCTTTGCGTTTTGTTTTTTTTTAATGTTTTTATTGATTGTATTAGGGTTAAACTGGCTAATAAAATTATATATAGTTTTCAAGTGTCCAGTTCTATAATGCATCATTTGTATAATGTATTGTGTTCATGCAAAATATTTTTAAGAATTTCCTATGCTTTTCTCTTTTTTATGCAAAAAAAAAATTACAATTAGTCTGAAAGGAAAAAGAAGCAAAATCCTTCATCTCAGTTCACTTATAGGAAAAGTGCTATCTTTCCAGGGTTTTTGCTTTATTTTTTCAGGTGTGGCATCATGCAATTAGCCATTATTTCCAATGAGGCAGAAAATTTCCTGTGCGCACTGGTTTATGTGAGTGTGAGTGCACATAAAAACTAGGTGCATGAATTAGAATACAAGCTGTCTTCAGCTCTGTCCGATGGACCAGGAAACTGAACACTGCACTGTTCCCCCATCATTCCCCTAAGAAACACCAGCACCAATCCTCATACAATTTGAAATAGGTCTTCTAATGTGAAATTAGAAAAGTGAGTTAGAATGATCCAAATTTTATGCTTCTATAAGTAATTTGGCCATACTTTAAAAAAATGGGTCTGACTTTAATTATATATTACATCTGTTCCACAATTAATATTAAATTAATATGACCTGTACAGCCTGCTGGAATGGAACAGCAGGGCAATCAGAGATGGATGACCTGGATTCCAGTCCCAGCTCTATCCCGACTACTGGTTCGACCTTCAGGGAAGCCCCCGAAGTCCCTGGAGGCTTAGTGTCCTTGTTTGTAACAACTGGAGGTTGAAACAGTCCTTTTTCCTGATCCCTTTCAGCTCTGAACAGTTTGATTAAACATGACTTGGACTCCAAGTAAACATAGATGTTGTTTAAGTACCATATATATCCTTCCTGAAATATATTTTACTCCTAAAATGAAAGCCACATTCAGATGACTCCAAGTAATATCAAAAACAATGCGGTTCCATTGTGCATTGAAGAGCAAGTGACAGGGTAATAACAGGGAGACAGCTCTTCAGTATCAAAGTGGACTTTCAAGACGCCAAATGCTTACCCAATTCTGGTAAGGTCAACAGCCTTCAAATAATTATCCCTTTCATACTATGTGTGCTTTTGCTGGCTTATTTTTAAATGTTTGCTTCTATTGCTTTTACAGACACTGAAAAACATCCCTCACTCGAACAAGGCCCAGAGGCAATGGGAAGGATATCAGAGGTCAGAGAAGTAGGATGTGAAGTGATTCCCAAGAGTTCCAGTCATATTTTATTTTAGCAAATGCCTCTAACTTAATTCAAGCCCAATCAGCAGGGTGGGAAAGCAAAGAGAGAGCAAAATGGAGCTTCTTTAACTGAATTCGCCGCCCCGTTGTTAGACGAGCCCTCGATTCCCTCACGTGTTGACACTAATAAGCAGAGTCACTGAAAACCGCTTCGGTCCTGGTGTCTGCAATCAATTATTTTGTTTCTTAACGGGTAAAGTTTGACTCATTCCAAAATGCTGCAAGATTGATTGCGGGCAAGTTTCAAAGACACCAGAGAAAAGTCAAGAGCCTGACCTGGAAACTGGAAGGATGATATTCTCATTAGGCAAGAGAAGCTGGAGACTTCCTGCAGGAACGAAAAATAAAAGCGGTTCCTGTCACCGCTATTTAACAATAAATGCAGATGTCAGGGGATAATTACTGTTGACCCACCAAACTTCCCACAGCTCTCCCAATAACAGCATCCAACATCTATGCAATGCCTTCTAGTCTACCAAGTATTTTCACACACTCTCTTTTTAGGTTAGAAATCAAACTCCCAGTGCAAAATGTGAAAAGCAGGCTCTCTCAAATTATGGTAGAACTGAAAACATAAACCTCTTGACTTTAAATTCTCACTGTCTGACCTTGCTTCTTCTCATGATGAAATTTTCTTAAATTCAATAAAACATGTTGATGATATGACCTCCAATGAAGATGAGGGAAAGTTTTATTGTTTTGAGATTGTGTTTAAGTTGCTTTAGTAAGATAAGAGGTAGTTAAACCAAAAATAAGGATTTCCTACTTCAAACTTACCTGAGGACCGAGATCCTCATTACCTGAGATTCAAAATTGGGAAGTAGTTTATATTGCCCAAAAGAAAAATGAATTCAAGGTTTATTTATTTTTTAAATGTTATCATAAAAAAATTTTCATGTTAAAAAGATTATTGTGTCTTTAATTCTTAGCTTTGTGTTTGATAGTATTCTAAATGTGATACAGGAAACAATTTTATCAAAACCTGGGGATGTAACCACTTGGCCCATGACATTAGTTGGCCTACCACGCTATTTTGAAGTATTTGTGGGGGGCATTACCACAAAATTAATGTGATTGCCTATATTTAATCCTGATGAAATCACAAGTGTGAGAAAGCCTTTTTATGTATATTTATTTTTATTCTGCCCTAATTGAAACCAAACCCCAAGGTAAAATGGGAAAGAAAATAGGATTCAATTACGACCATTATATGAATGATAAGTTAAATTAGGTTTAATAACAAAACATGAAGTTTTAAAGAGAGAAAGGCTTATAATTAAGATATATTTTGGTCACCCACGCCATACCCTCCCATGGCCAATTTTCTTTAAATAATAAAAACAAGCTTTGTTTTTCTATCACCATTTCCTATCTATGGACTCACTGTAAATGTCTGAAAGTACGGACTCTACTTTAAATATTCTGTCAAAAATAACCTTTTGAGTAGCTTGGACCTTTTAGTCTTCACACTCAGTGTCCTTTCCTTATTCCTGATCTTTCTTAACCTCTCTTGACTTTAACTCCTACCTTCACCTTATACCCCACTGAGCCCTGTTCCACATGCATCTGTTTCTCCCCTTTGGTCCTCCTTCCTTTTTGTTCTCGGCACTCTCCCTAGTGTGGCAATCCTGTAGTAGCCCTGTGGCAATCCTCTGCTCTCCTCCCCAGAACTCCACTCTTCACCTCCACTGGTGTCCCTTCTAGCACAACAGATGTCCAAATACGTCCTGAGCTGGGCTCACTGATACAAAGCGACTGTCTGGAAGAATGGGTCAAGTTATCAAGATTCATGTAAGAGTGATCAACACAACAATTTTCACAGAGGAAAATAACTATAGGACCAATAAACAAACAAACAAACAAACAAATGAGCTCTTTATATAAAACAAATCTGAACTTCTGGTGAACTCCACCATAACAAACTAATGGTGAAGAGGCAGTTGCTGAAACCTTAACCAACTTGACTTCGTGCAATCTTGGGGAGGACATCTCCCAAGGGATTTCACCCTCTCAGCAAACTAGTTTAGATCCTATCATTGCTTTTAGACTTAAATTCTGTGCACCTCTGTGGCACAATTTTAATAAGCACATTTATAAAATAGAAAGCTGGTGAAGTAAATAACCCCATTTAAGCAACAATTAATAAAAGAAGTTTCCAGGGATTTCAGAGTTAATCTGAGCTCTGCCTGTAATTGGGTGGGGGCAGAGGCCAAGAACGGGTGAACTGGACAGAGGTCACAACCCTATCTGTGGAACTGTGGCAAAATCATATGCTTGAACTGCCTGTCCAACACCCACCCCGCCCACTCTCTCTCGGGGCAGGACTGAATATCACGCGCAGGGGAGAAGTGACACAGACATCTAGTGTTCATTCGGACGATAAACAATGTACAAACAACCGTGACCTTAGGAGTATAGATTTTAAATTGACACCAGGAAAACAATAACTTATATTACAATGAAAACTATGATTTTTAAATTTCAGAGGAGCTGCTTCCAGTCATTTAAGGATTTAGATGTTCCTCTGTTCTTAGAGGTTACAAAGGGATTGTTGCCCAGGGTGAGATGGTAGATTAAATGCTTCTCTAATTTCTTTTCAGAAAATAAAGCTGACTTACTCCATCTCTAGGGAGGACCTAATAATAGCCTCTTCCCAAAGCATTCCTCTGACCCAGAGAAGTCTCAAACACTCACAACTTTAAGCATGCAGTGACATGTGTTTGGATATTTATTCTATATAAGACTATGGATTAAAATTCAAGTGGTAAAGAGAAGAAAAGTGATGGCTTGCTTGGGGAATGCCCACCTGATTCTGCATTAGCAAATAGTCTTGGAACTAATAAAAAGCATAACTTTTTACTCCTGAAACAGACTTCATTTTGTCTCTGATTTGTGTACTTGCAAGAGCCTCTTAAAAGAGGCGAGCCTTCAAGGGGACCACAAAAGGCAGGTTAGGACACAATGTTTCACACTGACTGCAACGCTTAAGACTTTTTGCCACCCTAAACTAGATCTGACA
Source organism: Saccopteryx leptura (assembly GCF_036850995.1). NCBI lineage: Eukaryota > Metazoa > Chordata > Mammalia > Chiroptera > Emballonuridae > Saccopteryx > Saccopteryx leptura. The sequence goes on from NC_089507.1 coordinate 189,777,802, forward strand.
AAAAAATAAAAATAAATGATGAAGTCAATGCTATGGGCTTCAGAGTTTGGTCATTTTGGGTCATCTATATGACACTCTCGAGGAGACACATACTCTCAGTTTCAGGATGCCAGCCAACATTCTAATTTTGAGAAGTTACAGTTTGCCAAATATTCCTCACTTTAATTTTATGAACTGAATATTGTATCCTTAGCCAACCCCTGTCCTAGACCCTTGTACATTACTAAACAGCTGCTACTTGCCAACCACAAATGGTATCTTTAGTCTTAAATATTTAAAACTTATGGGTGACATTGTCCAACTTAACTTCTGTTAACAGCATGGAGACCACTGACGATGATCAGGACAACAGGCACCTCAGCAGTAGTTACACGACTCTGGCAAAGGGAAAACGAGCCTTTGAAAATTCTGTGTCTGTTCTTAGCTTAAGTTACGAAAATTACTGTTTTTGGCTTAAAGGAAAGAAAACCACCAGATATCTGAAAAAAATGAAAGATAAGCTAAAACCATGAAATGCAGATAGTCGCACATTCTCTCCTTCAAGAAAGTTCCCATCACATCTGCAGTGTAGATCGCAGTCATTTTATTAAGGTTTTATGGAAAAGTCACCATTGCATGTCCGTAATATGAAAATCTAGCTTAGCATACAGAAATCCCCCATGAGCCTGAAATATTAGTGCGAGACTAAGTTTATTAAGGTTTTGGCAAGACTCAATATTAGCTTTCTGCAAACATTTACAACCATTTTCAAACCAGATAAGCAGCGGGATGTAAAACTGTGGCTCATAAAAATACCATCAGGAAAATGGCAACATTGCATATTCGTTCTTGGAGATTAACTTGAAAAGTACTTTGAAACTGTGAGGCAGCTTATCCAAACGGTCCATCCTATTGGCACTTTCCTGTTACAGTGGAATCCGACAGAAACATGCTGATGAATGATCTGTGCCTCATGAATGGAAGCAAACTGATACTTTTTAGCCAAATTCTAATTCAAGTGCCAGTGATCACTTTAGGTATTTTCACAATCCCTTCTGTCTCTTAATTCCTTCCTCTATGTGTTGAGTGATGATGCACGTTGTGTCGGTGTGAAATGGCTGTCGTGGTATTTTTAAAAATAAGTACTTCATCGATAACAAACATGTTGGAAAAATGAGGATGCTGCCTGGAGAGTGAAGAGAACCACCTGAAGTTTGCAGAGCACCCACAAGCTCACCAGAGCCCCATCAATAGTCACTCTTTGACTCACAGACTAGAGACACGGCAAGGGTTTGGAGACATGGCTTGGCTCACAGCCCTGTGTCCAGAAAGATGTCATGGAAACCTTCTAGTGTTCTGACCATACAGATCTCAGGAGATGGGTAGTCTACACCCGAATGCTGATGGCTCGTGAAAATTCCCTCCTACGGAACCTCAGTCCCTCTTCTCCTTATTCAGTTCTCAGCAGACTTTAAGAACTGGTTAGGATTCTCTCTCCAGGATTTTATGACTCATGGTGACCCCTTGGCATGGTCATAAAAACTTTAACTCCCACTGAATTGTGTGGTTGTGTTTTAGCCCAGATGTAGTACCTCAAGATACACCCCAGTTCTCTGCAAAGTTGCTCATTACCTCCCAAAGCTTAAGTGAATGGCTTCAAAATTGGCATTTCCTCTGGGCCTCCTGCAATAACATGAAGTTTTCAACTATTTGTAGGCATTGAACCAAAAGGCTTTAAGCCTCAGAAATGGATGCTAAGGATACAAAACTAAAAACCAAGAAGTGTTCCTTAACTGTTACCTCCCAACCTTATATCCTTCTCTTTCTCCACAGCCGTAAGCATCTCTTCAAGTGCTAAGTCAAGACCCACTTTTCAGTAAAACGTTTACAGAGGGTGAAGGTTTACGGCTGGGGAGATACCCCAAATGTGTTTCTAGGTTAATTATTTTAGCCTACTCGATTACTGATAAGCCCAACTATAGGCATCTACATTCCAAAAATATATAGTAAATGGGATGGGGGAAACAAACACTAAACTTGAAGCTAATTTCAAATATCCATCGATACACACATTTGCATAGGATACCGCGTGATTGTGTAAGACGCACAGACACAGTCCAGTGGACAAAAGGAGACTCAGCATAAGAAGAACTAATTTCGAGACCTGTTTCAACCAAGTACTATAAAACCAAAGACAATCCCATAAATTATATTTCAAGGAGTTTCCTCACTCCAAAACTGTACATATCTATAATCTATTTGAAAGATGCTCTCAAGGTCAAAGAGGTTGCAGGCTCTTGGAACAAAGCAGCACCCTATACACTTAAGGAGTTGTTTCAGAATAGACACAGATGTTATTAGTAGCTGCAGAGCTCTCAGACCTCGGCTGACCTCTAGATGTCCCGTGAATTCCGTACTAGGAGGGCGACATTACGCGAAAGAGGTCAAAGTTCAGAGTTTATTGACTGAGGGTCACAGCCAAGTAAAAATGGGCATTCCATTTTTCCTTTGACTGAACAATGCCCATACCAGCCCAAAATTAGTCACATGTAGCCAATTACTCAGCTATAACCAAATAATCTTGGGAATAAATGAATGTGCTCATAAAAAAAATGATTTGGCTTGGTTAAAAATAATGACACGAACCTGGCCGTTTGGCTCAGCTGTAGAGCGTCGGCCTGGCATGCGGGGGACCCGGGTTCGATTCCCGGCCAGGGCACATAGGAGAAGCGCCCATTTACTTCTCCACCCCCCCCTCCTTCCTCTCTGTCTCTCTCTTCCCCTCCCGCAGCCAAGGCTCCATTGGAGCAAAGATGGCCCGGGCGCTGGGGATGGCTCCTTGGCCTCTGCCCCAGGTGCTAGAGTGGCTCTGGTCGCGGCAGAGCAATGCCTCGGAGGGGCAGAGCATCGCCCCCTGGTGGGTAGAGCGTAGCCCCCCTGGTGGGCGTGCTGGGTGGATCCTGGTCAGGCGCATGCGGGAGTCTGTCTGACTGTCTCTCCCCATTTCCAGCTTCAGAAAAATACAAAAAAAAAAAAAAAAAATGACACTATGAATTGACTATCCTTATATTTCTAAAACTCTAAACACTTCTATATTGTTTAGACTTATTACAATAGGTTGCTTTTGTAATAAGTTTTTAGTCAGTGTTCTTATTTTATTTTATTATTGATTTTAATTTGTTGTGTTTACAGTTACAAGTGTACCCTCAAATATATCTCCCTCCCTCCCCCCCCTTGTTCTCCTCGATACCCTCTTTGCCCCCTCCCCTCACCGCCTTCCCCCTTTCCCTCCATGATTTACTATCCTGCCCTCTATCTCTCTGTGTTATGTTTAAATGTCTTTCCTTTCTTTGATCCCCTCCTCTCATCCCCTTTCCCTCTGCCCGCCTTCCCTCTGGACTCTTTGACCTCTTCCCATGATGCCAATGATGGGCCCTCCTTCTCCTGGGATGATGCCAGCGGGACCTGCTCCTGGAATGAGGCCACCTATGGGAGGGCACATGCCAATGATGCCCAGGCCCCCAGTTATGAGACCTCCCACCCGTCCCATGATGGTGCTCACTTGGCCGGGAATGACTCGACCAGACAGTTAAGGAGAGAAGGCAGCCTCTTTCAGTTTAATGGTTCTTGTTCTGCTTCACCAGGAGATTGTGATGCTGGGACTCTGGGTGTTCTTTAGCAGCACGACACGGAAGACTTGCTCCCTCTTTCTGTCAGAGAGAATAGATTTGGAGGGGTGTGGCGGGACAGGGAAAGCAGTTTTCATTGGTATTGTGAAATGTGAAAATAAAATTGTCAGCTCGTTTAGTTAAAAAAAAACAACAAACAAAAATACTGTAATAAGTTTTATACCTACCAAATGACTACAGAAAGTTCTTTGCTTTTGATGGTTTTCTTTATAGAAAATAAGTTTGTGAAAAAAGAAAATCTCTTTGTCTTTCTACGCAGAAAGTCCTGCTCACACCTCTGCATCATCCCATGGGTAGCCATGTGACATCGACCATTTTAAGTTAGGTAACTGCTTATTTATTTTTCTTTATTACATAGTTAGCTGGGTTTTCACCCAAATGACTTAAGCTGAGCTATCTGGATTTGGTGTAAAAACTAATATTTTTGAGAACATAAATTATAACAAAAGCAAGATATACATATGACACTCATTTTCAAATGGTTTATATCTAGTAAACTACCAGCAAAAGCTATTAAATCTATTTTTTCTTTAATCTATTTCTCTATTTCTGATAGAAGAAGGCACTTTACCTAACCAAATATCACTGTATATATTTTATAGATATTAATAATTTCTTAACACAGAGTCAAACTTGGAAATAGGTCTTTTTCTTCTTCTTCTTTTCCAAGTGAGAGGAGGAGATATAGACAGACTCCCGCATGTACCTCAACTGGGATCCACTGGGCAAGCCTATCTGGGGCTGATGCTCTGCTCATCTGGGGTCATGCTCGCAATTGAGCTATTTTTAGTGTCTGAGGCAGAGGCTCCAGGGAGCCATCCTCAGCACCTGGGGCCGATGTGCTTGAACCAATTGAGTCATATTTCTGGGAGGGGAAGAGATAGAGAAGGGAGGCAGAGAGTGGAGGAGCAGATGGTCACTTCTCCTGTGTGCCCTGACCAGGAATCAAAACTGCGACACCCATATGCTGGGCTATGCTCTGCTTCTGAGCCAACTGGCCAGGGCCAGAAATAGATTTTTCAAAGGAGAGAAGAAGACGACAAACTTGTTTAATGTTGGAGGGGGGAAAAGAAAGATCAAAGGACAGAGATACATTCCCTATCTCTTTCCCCAAATCCATATAATTCTCAATGTCTTTGATACATTTTTCCCTTTACTTACATGACTCTTCATGTTTCATGGCAAGTCTGTGCAATGCACTCTAAGGCCTTGCATGCTTTCGATATGCACCTTGATCTTCCCAGCTCCTAGTCCTTTCCCATGCTCGCTAGATTCCAACCACATATACTTTTTTCTTGTTGCTCACAGAGGCCAGTCATAATTCTTCGTAGTGCCTTTGCATGTACCATTTCCCTGTTTTGAACTGTTCTTCCCTAAACATCTGTATGCCATTCTACTAGCAGCTCACCATTTACAGGTTACCACATCTGAGAGGCCTCTCCTGGCCACTCATTACAAAACAGATACCACCATCAACCACCACCATCACCACTACTACCACCAGCACTAAGATGTCTTTCCTCATCTGCTTTATTTTTCTACTTAAAACACATAAATATCTGCTATATAATATTTTACACAGCTGGTTAGACACAGCAAGGTTGCATGTTCAATCCTTGGTCAGGGCACATACAAGAATCAACCAATGGGCCCTGGCTGGTGGGCTTGGTGGATAGAGTAATGGCCTGGTGTGCTGACATCCTGAGTTCGATCCCCAGTCATGGCACACAGGAGAAGCAACCATCTGCTTCTCCCCCACTCCTTCTCCTTCTCTCTCTCTTCTCCTCTCTCAGCCAGTGGCTCAGTTGGTTTGAGTGTTGGACTCAGGCACTGAGAATAGCTCAGTTGATTTGAACGTCAGCTTCAGATGGGGGTTGCTGGGTGGATCCCTGTTGGGATGCATGTGGGAGTCTGTCTGTCTCCCCTCCTCTCACTTAAAACAAAACAAAACAAAACAAAAAAAGAATCAACCAATGAATGCATAAATAAGTAGAACAACAAATTGATGTTTCTCTCTCTCTCTCTCATCTTCTTTTCTCTTTAAAAATCAATAAATAAAAAATGTAAAAGAACCAGTCTCTGGTCACTAAAAGGCTGAACATGGAAATTCATGGTGTCTTTGAGTAAGACTAACTCTCAAAGGGCCAAATGGATTTTTTTAAAGAGTAGATAAGTGAGGTATAACTCTGTTATTTGAGACAAATGTAAACACTAATGTACTTTTTATCCTCCTTTGTGTCCATTTTTGGAGGAGTCCACATGGCTACTTCTAGCCAATGAGCTCTGACTGAAAAGAGGTGGGCCCTTCTGCTGCTCCTTCTCTGGGCACCTCAGACAACCCGCAGAGATGGCCACAAAGCCTTCCCCTCCTATGTCATGCCCCTTTACGATGTGACCATGCAGGTTCTCCATCAAGATGGAAAGACTGTTTCTCCACATGGATCCTGGATCTGGATTTGGGCATGTGACTTGTTTTGATGCAAATCAGACATAGGAAATCACTTGAACACTGAGGCTTTCTTTGCTTCTCTTTGGAACCCTGAGACTACCATGTTAAAAAGTCTGAGAAAGCCTGCTGGAAGGTGACAGGCCACATGGAGAGAAGCTTCCAACCCAGCCATCCTGGTCAGGGTCCAAAATGTCAAATCTGTGAGTAAGGCCATCTTAGATCACCTAGTCCTTGCCAAGCCAGACTAGTAAAACCACCCAACCAACACATAGGTTTGTGAGATCTAAAGCATATTTTTTTTTGATCCACAAAAATTTGGGGTGATTTGTTACACAACAAAGACTAATTGGTACACCTGCTAAAATAAGGATGAATGGAATGAGCATTTTCTGTATGACTGATGTGTAAGTGGGCATTCTGATTATGTTATGCAAATGATGCTATTAAAGAAGATTAAGGAGACCCAGGGAATGCAGAAAATAAAAAATAATAAGGGAGCAATTAGAAACTAGCAAAGCAATTCACAGTGTGAGTATGGGAATATGATAAAATTAAGTCAGCTACTTGTGATGACTTAAAGCAAGGCCTTAAAACCGTAATATCACGTTCTGGGTGATGTTCATTATTATAACCACAAATCTCCATTTGACTATGAGCAACTTGACATAGTAACGTTTGTTTCTTACTTGTCTTTGAGTCTCCCACCTCTGCTTCTCCAAATCCTGTGCCTAGCAGACTGGTATTTTAGTAGGTGATTAAAGAAACTTGGATGAAGGTGTGAATAATAGTATGAGGAAAGAAATGGCTTGATAAGTATGCCATGTGACAACAGAGTTGTGTATCTGCACTTTATTCCATATCCCTTTTGATATTACGCTTTGCTTTCTCCCAAACTGTTCTTAGTATGGCTCCTATTCTGTCCGAGGAGTAAGTAAGGCAAAGATTATGTGAAAAATATGAACTACAAAGGGCATCTGCATTTTTTTAAGTGAGAGGAGGGGAGATAGTGAGACAGACTCCCAAATGTGCTCTGACCGGGATCCATCCGGCAATCCCCGTCTGAGGCAGACACTCTAACCAATGCAACCACTGGCTGCGGGACAGAAAGAGAGAAAAAAGGGGGAAAGAATCAGATGGTCACTTCTCTTGTGTGCCCTGACCGGGAATCAAACTTGGGACATCCATACACTGGGCTGAAACTCTATCTACTGAGCTAACTGGCCAGGGCTGCATCTGCATTTTTTAATAGCATTTTATAGCAAGGCCGTGCATTAGCCACTTTACCACACATAGTTGTATTTTTCACTTCTGGATGTCTGACTTTCTGTTTAACTCAGATGGCTGATATTGTTTGTAAATTTATATGGAGATAAAGTTATCATGTAATATTTATCAGAATTTTAGAGTGTGTTTGATGCTTCAATAGCTATTTTTTTTTTCAATTAAACTAAATGGAAAAGAACATCATCCATCTAACCATAGTTTTCGTAAGAATTTAAAATTTAACTCACTCCCAATTTAATTTTGCAAAATCACTCACCTCCTCATTTCAAACCAAATAGACTATCAATTTAAATATGAGAACTCACAATATTGGAAGAAATTTGGTAATAAAATATTATGTGATGAACATAAAACATTTTAGAGTTTAGTTGTGTTTACGTATCTATTCAGCTGACAGTTTGGCTGGATTACTTTGAAACTCTCCCAGTCTGGAGCATTTTTAGTCCATCATTTTACCCTAATGAATTAGTTTGAATTTGTTGTTAATGTGCCTAGGCTACAGACCTAGCTCATAGCAAGAAAAATACTGCTCCAAAATTTTATTGTACATGCATAATATCACTTGCATAAATAATTCATGGATTTTATTTATATGTTTATTTATTTACTTATTTATTCATTCAGTGAGAGTAGGGGAGGCAGAGACAGACAGACTCCTGCGTGCACCCCAACCGGGATCCACCCAGCAAGCCCACTAGGAGCAATGCTTTGTCCGTCTCGGGCATTGCTGTTGCTCAGCAACTGATCTCTTCTTAGCTCCTGAGGTGGAGGCCATAGAGCCATCCTCAGAGCCCGGGACCAACTCAGTCTGAAATGAGCCGTGGCTACAGGAGGGGAGGAGAGACAGTGGAGTGAGAAGGGGAGAGGGGGAGAAGCAGATGGGTACTTCTCCTCCGTGCCCCAACTGGGAATCAAACCTGGAACATCCACATGGCCAGGCTGACGCTATACCACTGAGCCAACAAGTCAGGGCTCATGGATTGTTAATAGTCACATTTTTAAGTATTTACTTTATTTTCAATAATGTTTTCTGAAAAACTTTCTCACCTCTAACCTGTATAATTACTCTGTGACGTAGGTGCCCTTATTTTGTGTTTTGCAGATAAGAAAATGAAGGCCTTGAAAAATTAAATCGTTTGTTCAAAGTCACAAAGCTATTCAACAATGGATTCAATAAATATGAATGAAGATAACTTCATCTCAGTCCATTTAACTTTTAAGAAATTCTGCATTTTCTCAAAAAAATTGCAGCATGGTGCTGTTTAAAAGTATAGTTCCTGTCCTGGCTGGGTAGCTCAGTTAGTTAGAGTATTGTCTGGATACACCAAGGTTGCAGGTTCGATTCCCAGTTATAATCAATGTTTGTTTGTGTCTCTCTCTCCCCACCACTTTCCTCTCTCTCTAAGAATCAATAAATAAAAAAATTAAAATTAAAAAAGTGAAGTTTGGCCCTGGCCAGTTGGCTCAGCGGTAGAGCATTGGCCTGGTGTGCGGGGGACCTGGGTTCGATTCCCGGCCAGGGCACATAGGAGAAGCACCCATTTGCTTCTCCACCCCCCTCCCCTCCTTCCTCTCTGTCTCTCTCTTCCCCTCCCGCTCTGGGGATGGCTCCTTGGCCTCTGCCCCAGGCACTAGAGTGGCTCTGGTCGTGGCAGAGCGATGCCCTGGAGGGGCAGAGCATCGCCCCCTGGTGGGCAGAGTGTTGCCCCTGGTGGGCGTGCCGGGTGGATCCCCGTCGGGCGCATGCGGGAGTCTGTCTGACTGTCTCTCCCCATTTCCAGCTTCAGAAAAATACAAAAAAAAAAAAAAAGTGAAGTTTGTAAGAAAGTAGGAAGCATGATTTAATATGGGAAATTAACTCCAGAGAAACTTTCAAAACCGCATCTATTATGCAAAAATGCTATGCATCTTTTGTTGCCTTTTTTTTTTTTTTTTGTCTCATGGAGCAGATGTGTCTCTGCCCTGAGCTAACAGTCTCTTTCCTGCCTCCTTCCCTCTCTGAACCGTAAAACAAGGAGGCCTCCAGGTGCTGTTACCATGAACACACATCAGCACACAGAAGCCCATTTCTGCTATATCACCGTCTGCTGGGGTTTCCAACGGATTTCATAGCTGAAATGACTGCAGCTTGCTCAGTGAGGACTTGTGTCTCTCTCCAATTCAATAATCTCCTCTTATAATGCATTTCATGGGAAAAAAAAAACGGGGCCGAAGATAAGGAGAGGCCATGATGAACAGACGGGGCTCTCAGTCTAAAGGAATAAGTCACCAACATAAGTATTTGGTAACATTAAAAATCCAAGCAAGGCATAAGTTTCCTTGCCATATTTCTTCTGAAGGAGAATACTTTCCGTTGCCAATTTCAATTCTCAGGGGTTGAGAAAGCCACTCAAATTAGGACAGACTCCCACCTCCTCTGCCCTTCCCACCTTCCCTGCCCATTCCATTTTTTAGGTCACAAAGCGGAGCGGAACATACTTGCCCTTTGATAGGTTTTCCTGCCTCCTCTTCCCACCTTGGAAATCCAATGTGAAGCCAAGGATCTAGTCCTTCACTCACCATCCAAACTGCACTGAGAAATGGGAGAAGGAACCGAGCAGTTCTGAGCCTGCAAGTCAACGAATCTCCTTCCTAGAGGCCAGAAGGTCAGCGGCACCCTCCGATGAAACTTCTCTGGGTACATGACCTAAACAGCAAATTCCTCTTTACACCTAGAAATTTCACAGCTCTCTCTTCTAGTCAGAGGGCCGATTTTTGTTTACACGAGTCTCTTGGTTCCTTCTGGCTTCTAAGCAACCAAACAAGTAAGTCCCCATCTCAGCTTATTCTAAGTGACTTGGCTTTACCTTCTGCCAAATACAAAGGGGTGAGTTGGCGAGCAGCCAATCTGTTTATAGTGGAAAACAGGGAACACCCTGCACTTCCAACAATAGGGTGTGGTAAAGTCAACTGTGACAAAGCCCCTTGAAGGAACAGTGAAAGTATATTAAAATGTGATGGTTTCAAAGATTTTTGTCATAACACAGGTAAATGCGAGTGGTATTATTTTTAAACGAAAAGGTAGAAAATAATACATGATTTGAGCTACTCAAAAAGCACAGAAACAAAATGCAGGAAAATAGTCACGCGTTAGCCAGTAGTTTCATTCGATGAAGGTTTCCTGCTGAACTTTTTCTTTTCATAAATTCATGTACTTTCTAAACTTTTCAAATAATCATTTCTTACTTGGATGTTTTTCAAAAAAGCACCTCCAATCTTCATTAAGAGATGATCAAAATGGTGATGAGCTCCTAGGATGTTGCTTATTAAGTCAATCATGGATACCTATCAAGTATCTTTCATATTTCAGAATTCAGCTGAATTTCTTCATTTCTTGCTAGTCACGCTTCTTTGTATTTTCTTCACCATTCAGCTTAAAATGAACTCCTTGCCCCACCTGTCCTGTCTCTCCATCTTACAGCCCCATCTATGCTTTGACATCTGGCTCAAATGTCACTGGCCACTCCCAGTTTTCTCTATGTCTCTCTTCCCTTGACTCCCACAGCACGGTACACACACCTCTCCAAAGCAATGGCCTCTTCCATCTTGTACTATATGTACTTCAGCTCATGTTCAATCCGGAAAGAAATTTCAGGCTCATGGGAACCTGAATTCATCTTTGAATTCCTTACAAAAAGGAAGCATTCAATAAATCCTTATAGATTAAGAATACAGAAAAAAAAAAACCCCACAAGGTAAGGAATAAAATAGTGATTATTTAATTTTAGATTGATTTTGTAGCCTGTCCTTAGAGACTTTACCATTATCTAGCCACATGTGATTCCCCCATATCTGGGTGCCCACAGTTTCATAAAGGTATTTGTCATCTGGCTTAATAGAGACTGTCCAGCATATGACATAGCTTTGCTAATTACGCAACTGCCAGGAATGAAATACAAAAACTTTGTGTGTTTGTGTGTGTGACAGAGACAGAGAGCGACAGAGAGAAGCATCAGTTCTTCATTGCAGCACCTTAGTTGTTCATTGATTGCTTTCTCATATGTGCCTTGACTGGGGGGGAGGGAGGCTATAGCAGACTGAGTGACCCCTTGCTCAAGCCAACAGCAACCTTGGGTCCAAGCTGGTAAGCCTTGCTCGAACAGATGAGCCCGTGCTCAAGCTGGCGACCTTGGGGATTAGAACCTGGGTCCTCCACATCCCAGTCCGATGCTCTATGCACTGTGCCACCGCCTGGTCAGGCTACAATAAAACTTTTAATAAAGTACTAGATGGGGAACTCCATGAGGGCGGGACTTGTGACTCCTTCACATTTTGTATTCTCCTAGCATGTAAGTTCTCGATACACATTTATTAAACAACAAACAAATGAACGAGCAAATGAACAGGCATTGCAAGGGTGAGATGACCTTTTGCAGTTGTGGTTCGTATGGATGGTGTTCATTTTACGTGTCAGCTGTTATCGGAAACCCACAGCGATCATCACATTAGATGACATTAGGATGCCAGCTCTTATATCTGCTAGGTGTGAGAAGCTCTGCAGCTCTGTCAAGCTGTATGCTGGAGGCAGTGATATCGACCTGACAAGTTTTTGTTAGGGTGACCTTCGATAAGCACAGGCACCTGGCTGAGCACAGTGCCCAACCATGAGGAATGCATGTCATCATAGGAAACTATCCCTGTTATGAGAATGCCCGTTGGAATAATCAGGGATAAATTAGTAAGCAAACATCTTGGCTCAAAATGTTTCTAAAGTGCAATTTTGGAACTTTACAAATAAACATATTTTCTGCACTTCTCTTAAGTAAAACTACTAAAAAACTTATCAGCAATGGACACTCCAATGCATGATGTTATTCTTATGAATCAAGTTCTGCCTGGAAACTTTTGCCAATGAAACATCAATACCAACCCCTTTTCCAATTTGACGATAATGAAACACACTAGTACGAGAACAGCAAACAAGTTCCTTGATTTATAGAGCAATTGAAGTTCAGGGGAGAAGGTCATTGACGTGTATTAAAGATTAAAGTCTTACGGTTCACAAGCCACCCCGCTCACCCACCTTACAAGTTGAGAATAGAACTGTGATATGGAGATTCCGCACAACTGGAATCCTGCTTGGTCTGACCTTAAGCAAGTTTCTGCTCACAGTGTCAAAATCTCCATGAAAACAAGATGGAGACATCTGCTGAGTGGCGTGTGAGATTTAACTGAGTAGAAATAGCATAAAGTGACAGGCATGTGGCAGTGGCTGCACGTGGTCATATGCCAGAACAATGTTCCTGTCCCCCCGATTTGTTTATTTTAAGGAAAATATATTCACAGAGAAAAACTATCAAGAGAGCAAAAAACTTGGAAAAGTTCTGGTTTTTTCTTTTTTTTTATTGTTTCGAAACAGTAGTGCCTGGCCTCTGTGGCCCTTGAGCTGAGGACATTAGGCTCTGTTCCTCCTAGATAAGAAGTCTGTCCCAGGTCATTTGTCCTGGCATTGAGAGCCCTTAGGCAATTACTCCCTTTCACTCCCCTGCAGTGAATGCTGCTCTAAAGAAATGGTTGCCGTAAGCCTCACAAGGGAACTGGTTTTACCACAAGAAAGACTCCTTGACATCATCAACCACGAAGCGGCTAGCCAGCAGTCGCCCTTTAGAACTGGACTGCAAGGTTACCAAGCGATATGCTGGTAACTGGACTACTGTGGCCAATTTGGACTAGGAGGTCGGATGGCTTAAGAGTGTGCATCTCTAATCGGTCTTTGCCCTGACCACGCGCTACAACAGGCAACGGCACAGGCTGAGACACCAGCACCCTCCTGGTCTCAGGAAAAGAAACAAAGCTGCTCTTTCTAGACAATCAACTTGTCCATAAACCAAAACGGCAGCCTTCCCTTGGCCCGTGTTTTGCTTGGGCCTGTTTGGCTTATCTATGGAAACAGCTCATGCTTTGCAAAAACTGAGCTCAGTGATCATTCAATATTATGTTGCTAAGGACTATTCTTTTCTAGCTTAAATATGTTTACTCTGAAGAAAGGCTGAAGTTTTACTCAACTAGTTCTATCCGTGACTGACATAGAGTGAACGCATCAGTCGTCACGTGTGGAAGAAAGAAGATGGTCACACACAGGATCAGGTAGAGAGCCCGATCCCGGGCTTCTCAGGCTTTACCTTGCATCCAGGTCACCAGGGGAGAGAGGCAAAAATGCCAGGTCCCAGTCAACATATCCAGCTGGTGACTGAAACTGAACATTCTAACAAGCACCCTGGTCATCCGGATGCTGCTGGTCCACAGACCCTACTTTGAGTAGCAGAGAACGAACTGGATTTAAATTTTACTTTCTGAATTGCTTCTTATCAAAGGACTACACTGTGGTGGTGAGCGAGAGACAGGAGGAAAGAGCGGGGTGGAGGAGGGAGACAGCCAGGCCGGAGTTTCGGCTCTGCCACGTAACAGCCACATGACCTTGGGCAGTGTCAGAGGACCAGGTGTACACAGTTTTCAATTCTTTGCTTTGTAAAATGAGACAAATGAACCCTACCTCACGAACATGGGGAAATGAAATATATGAACATGTACATGAAGACTTGATTCTAATAGGGACTCATTACCTACTGGTTCCTGACATATCAACAAAATCCATGCATTCTTCCTCTTCCGGGGTCCCTATCTGGTTCATTGATCTGTCTTCTTTGTATTAGGTAGAGCTGTGTAATTCACCTGTGAATGAGAGCGGTAGAGATGTGTGTCCTATCTAAACATGGTTCATTCTTTTATAAAATTTACCACTTCTAGGTAGACTTTTTCCCCACGGGCAACTTGGAAGCTACACGTTTAATATGACATCTGCCTAGACCCCTGAATGACTCAAAATACATAACAGCCCCACCCACCAATGTTTTCACCTGCTCAGTGTCATTAGGTGAGCAAAAAATAAACTTGTGCCATATTTGAGCTATTGTATATGTATGGCCATCTTTGTTAGAGCAGCTAGCCTACCTGTGCAATAACTTTCCCATCTGTTTCAGTTTCCCCTTCCTCTTCCCTACTTCCCTATGGTGCTCTCTCCTGAAAGAGCCCTACATGCGCCCTAAATTACAGTCTCTTGGTTAACAGCATAAATTTTGAAATGAGAACAGCAAGGTCCAAGTTCATCTCTATCTTATCCTTGTCCAGCACTAGACAAGAATGCCTAGATAAATTCCCCTACCTCACTTTGCTCAACATAAAGAAATAATCATGTCATTGTACCCCTCTTGGGAAGCTCACATAAGGTAATGCCTACAAAGCAGTCAACACCTCACCAGCATTCTCGTGGCCTCTTAGGAATAGGGTCCCATGTGATAAGATGCCACTGCTTCCCCACCAGATAATGCTCCTTCATAAGGAATATCATTAAGTCATTGTTCACGTGGTTGTCAAAACCAGCATTACCCCGTGTACAGTAGATTTCCAAAGAGCTCCACTGCCTTCAGGGCATTCCTAACTGGAAAAATATTTTCAAGAATCTTAAGCATGGTTGTATCTTTCTTACACTTGAATGAACAAAAATTACAAAGCTAAAAGGAGGAAGGAAGAGAAGGATCAAATAATTAGTCCAGATGTTCAAAATTTTACATAAACCAGGTAGGTGTTTTCGCATTTGAACACCTGGATTGTATAGAAAAAGCAAGACCCTCAGATAAGGAGGGATATCTACATGTTCTGTTCATTCATTCTCTTGAACCTATCAGCCAGGAGAGAAATCTGAAAAGGGAACATATCTTCCATTGCCAAGGAGTTCAGAAACAAAAGTTAGCAGGAAAGGACACAGCGTGGTTTGCAAAGGACACGTGAAATTTTACTCCTGAATACTATGACATGTTTAAGATCGAATTCACATTTGTAAAAACATTGCCCACCGCTGACGGGAGATACTTTGTTGTGCCCAACCACACGCATTAAAGTATACACACACACAAATTACAACCATGTGTTTATGTGCGTAAAAGTAGACAAGGCCAGAATCTGATTATTTGGGGTTTAAAGACATGTTCAGCCTCAATATCTATTGATAGGACACCCATTATGCTAGAAAATATCAGTCTGATTCCTGTTGTTCTACTTTTGCATGCCTTCCTCTTTCTAATGGCCAATGACAGGGATCGGCACTGCTCTTCCAGAGAGGCTCATTCTTCAGGGTTCACTGCAAAACCGGCCGCGGCTAGCACAGACTAAAGAAACCAGAGCATTCTAAATGAAAGCCAAATGGGCCAGAAGGCCACAGAGAGCTATGCACATCTGTCCTTCTCACACTGAACTTGGCCTTCCCTTTCCGTCAGCAGTGAAATGCTGGCCTGGAATAGAACCTGTGAAATTCGCATTTTATTCTTTAAGATATTCTAAATGCAACTCTCTCTTTCTTCTAACTCCCTTTTCTTGTTCATCCAATCAATTACAAAGTCCTGTTGATTCTGCCGCCTTCTCAGCACCCCTCCTAAGTCTCCATCACTCTTTTTCTGGGCTGATGCAAAGCCTCCTACCTCAGCTTTCCACCTGCAGTCCGTCCCCTACTCTTCCCTCTGTTCTCTACATAGGCTCAGCTAACTTCAAAAAGTGCGAGTTTTATCATGTCAGCTGATCAGAACCCTTCAGTGGCTCACCACCATCCATAAGACAAAAGGTCATTTAATAACACAGGTAAACAAAATTTTATATTCATTCATTTTTATTTATTGATTTTTGCAGAGAGGAAGAGAGAGAGAGAGAGAGAGAGAGAGAGAGAGAGAGAGGAAAATCAGTCTGTTCCTGGATGTGCCCTGACCTGGGATCAAACCGTCAAGTGTTGTACTTTGGAACGATGCTCTAACCAACAGAGCTATCTGGCCAGGGCAGCTTAACAAAGATTTAAATCATCTGGATCTTGCATCATACTTGTATCACTTATGACAAACACACACACACACACACACACACACACACACACACACACACACACACCCCAACCATGAAGATCAATTCTATATCTGATGTACCATCTAAACACAACATGCTTACACCAATCACCTCCTTCTTCACGTGTCTAATTCCTACCCATCATCCGTGACTCAACACAGATGTTTTTGATGACTAGAAGCCTTCTCTAACCCACAACTCAGCAGGGGGCCCTCATGTGAGGGTCCCTGCTTGCCCCTACTGACTGGTAGACTACAGCACATACAAGTACGGGCTCTTCTGTCAGAATGCCTGGATTCGAATCCCAGAAACTCCTTTCCAAGCTGTGTGATCCTCAGCAAGTTTAACCTCTCTGTGCTTCAGTCTCCTCACTTGTATAATGGAGACAATCATGGCACCTACTTCAGCAGGGCTGTGTTGAGGATTAAATGTGTTAATAAAATAGAAATGGCTTAGAAGAGACTGCCCTCTAATCATTGCTCAATAAATGTTAGGCAGGAGTAATAATGAGAAGGAGTAGAGAACTATTCTATGCTCCATCTGTAGGTCATGAAACCTTGGTTGTATGTTTTGCAAAAACAGGTGCATCGTTATCCCTCCTGCATGGTACTTGACCCATGTCACACATTCAATACACTGTTCTTAAATAAATATGTGACTGAGGGTTCAAACCAATCAAACATTTCCACCTTCTGAAAGAGTGTGCTCCCATGTAACTTTTCAGTTATATCACACACACACACACACACACACACACACACACACACACACGACAGATGGATTAGATGGATTGATAGATAGATAGACAGACAGAGGTTGACACTGTGCAGGGTACCCAGAGAGGCAGAGCAGCTTGAGAAAAATAATTCCTGTAACCAGGAGCTCAGAGGTAAGGCAAGTTAACTGATGCCAGTGAACAATTTGTGAAGGCTTTGTTATTAGGCCAAAAAGCCAGGTGACCTTGCCCAGTAGCAGCCAAGTTCCTGTTTTACTTTCAGGGTATGTACTGTAAAATATGTCTCACCTACTCACCATCAGAAGTGCAACACTCCCCAAAACTGACTAATTAAGTACCCCAAGGGCAGAGCTCTTGTAGCTTGCGTTGCAGGAAGAACCTTGCAAGTATGTGACCTGCAACAAGGAAATGTTCTTAGAAAGTGCTAAGACAGTGTTATCCAGGCTTATATATATACAAGGTGGGATTTGGGGAGGCATGGGGTAGGGACGGAATGGAATTGATAGTCTATATTGGAGACGCTGCAGCCTTTGTAAGCACTTTACGGTGATGAGCACAATAGCATGTAAGTCATCAGTAATGTTCCGTCTTTGATTTCTGATTGCTAACCAACATCCTCATTGGCAGAGGATTTTCTAAGTTAATACAGCACCCACCAATAACGTTTTCAATGCAAGGCCCTGATCTGATTTCACTGCATCAAATTATTTTCAAATCATATAGCAGGACTTCATTACAACAAACTTCTATTATTAAGAAGGTTTTTATATAATAGGTCAAAACATGTCCCTCCTAAAATCCAATAAGCACACATTGTAAAGGTCACAGCTAATGAAGTAACCTGGACATTAAATGTGACTTTTGACTCAGGGCATCAGTGCTGTAAAGAATTCCACTCTAGCCCTGGCTGGTGGCACAGTGGATAGAGCATTGTCCCGGAGCACCAAGGTAGAGGTTTGATCCCAGGTCCCTGGCAGATCCCAGGGTTGCTGGCTAGAATCAGAGGGTGCTGGCTCGTTCCCGAGGGCACCAGCTCATTCCTAAGGTCAATGGTTCAAATTCCAGTCAAAGCACGTATGAGAAGCAATCAGTGGTTGCACAACTAACCAGAGAAGCAAGTTGATGCTTTTCTCACTCCCTCTCTCTCAAAACAAACAAACAAACAGCAAACAAACAAAAGAAAAACACAAGAACAAACGATAGAATTTCACTCTATTTGCATTTAGGCAACCTTTCTTGGAAGAAACTGTGTTTCTAATTAGTCATCTCATTGGTTCAAAAACATTTTATGCAGAATACATTATTTCCTCATACATCACATTGTTCAGAAATGATTGAAGGCAGTAAGTAATCTGGATAAGCTGGTATCATCTTCATTACAGATGCACATATATGTATACAAAATAACACAGGCAGAATCAATATCTCCTAAATGACGTCAAGCTGACATGCAAAGGAAAAGCTAAAACTTAGTGGTTGAAAGCATAGAATTTGTTACCAGGCAGCTCTGGATGCACGTTCTCGATGAGCTAAGTGCATCTTAGGCAACTACCTGGTTTCTTTCAACTTCAGCTTTCTTACCTGTTAAATGTTGATGATAAAATGTCTACTTTATAAGGTTGTGAGACAATAAATATCTGGGGTAAAGTATGGAGCAGACACCTTGGTTTCTTTACCCCTGACTGCTCAGCTGAGCCTAAGAAAGTGCATGCTGGCTCTGCATTTCAAACAAGATATAAAATAGATAACCAAGAATCTTCAGAAAAGAGAGAGGGTGAGTCCTGCAAATGAATGAGTCCAAAGCTGATCTATGACCTGCTGCCCATGAAGGCCTTTAGGAACCTGAAACTGGACGACGGAGCCTTTTCTCTTTTCCGTAGTTCCTCGCTAGCAGTGCTTCCTCCCACTGTATTTGGGAAACCAGTTTCTACAATGAATCATCAAAATATGCTGAAAGCTGTCCAGAGGAAAGGCTGGCTGTGTAAAGAGCCAGAAATGACTCTACTTCTTGAAATAAAAATCTAAGTGGCCTTCATGGGCTTTCCGTTTTAAGTTGGTACCGATCAACAATTCCTTTTAAAAGTGTTTCCTCTTTTGGAAAACTCACTGAGGTGAGATGAAAAAGCACTTTGCTATATTCTAGGCTCTTGGTCAGAATATTAGAACAGAATTGGTGCCATTTCTTTAGATATGTCTAATTGTCTTGCTCCTTTTTAGGAATCATAATTAGTCTCTATAACTGGATTAATCATCAGTAAAGTACACCGAGTTTGAAGTCACCCAAGAAAGGGAAGTCATTTACCTTCTTCTTCTACTTTTTTTTTAAATTTACAAATATATTGATTTAGTTACAGGTGGTATCGAATTCAGGATAGAACAAAGACTGAGGAACACAGTTTGGCAGGATTCTGGGCTGGGTTTACTCTGACCTCTCAGCGAAGGCTAAACTTGGCAGTGAGGAGAACTGAAGAGATGAGCAACTGCATGATGATGATGTTGATGATGATAAAGATTATCACTAGACCACCAACTTACACCATTCACAAAAATAAACTCAAAATGGATAAAAGACTTAAATGTAAGCCGTAAAACCATAAGCATATTAGAAGAAAACATAGGCAATAAGCTCTCCGACATCTCTCACAGCAATATATTTGCCGATTTATCTCCATGGGCAAATGAAATAAAAGACAGGATAAACAAATGGGACTATATCAAACTAAAAGGCTTCTGCACAGCTAAAGACAATAATAACAGAATAAAAAGACAAACTACACAATGGGAGAATATATTTGACAATATGTCTGATAAGGGGTTAATAAACAAAATTTATAAATAACTTGTAAAACTCAATACCAGAAAGACAAACAATCCAATCAAAAAAATGGGAAAAAGAAATGAATAGACACTTCTCCAAAGAGGACATACAGATGGCCAATAGGCATATGAAAAAATGCTCAAAATCACTAATCATTAGAGAAATGCAAATTAAAACCACAATGAGATATCACCTAACACCAGCCAGAATGGTGCTCATCAACAATACAACACAGAATAGGTGCTGGTGAGGATGTGGAGAAAAGGGAACCCTCCTGCACTGCTGCTGGGAATGCAGACTGGTGCAGCCACTGTGGGAAATAGTATGGAGATTCCTCAAGAAATTAAAAATTGAACTGCCTTTTGACCCAGCTATACCACTTTTAGGAATATACCCCAAGAACACCATAGCACTGTTTCAAAAGAAGAAATGCACCTCCATGTTTATGGCAGCATTGTTCACAATAGTGAAGATCTGGAAACAGCCCAAGTGTCCGTCAGTGGACGAGTGAATTAAAAAGCTTTGGTACATATATACTATGGAATACTACTCAGCCATAAGAAATGACATCGGATCATTTACAACAACATGGATGGACCTTGATAACATTATACTGAGTGAAATAAGTAAATCAGAAAAAACTAAGAACTTTATGATTCCATACATAGGTGGGACATAAAAATGAGACTCAGAGACATGGACAAGAGTGTGGGGGTTATGGGGTGAGGGGAAGGAGGAGAAGGAGGAGGTTGGGGGAGGGGAGGGGCACAAAGAAAACCAGTTAGAAGGTGACAGAAGACAATTGGACTTTGGGTGATGGGAATGCAGCATAATCAAATGTCAAAATAGAGATGTTTTCTCTGAATATATGTACCCTGATTTATTAATGTCATCCCATTAAAATTAATTTAAAAAAAGATTATCATTATTACTACAAAGGTTTATTCTTAAAAGTACAACAGACTCCAAGAGAACACTTAACTCTGGCTTTAGGTGACGAGAGATGTCATGACAGGAAATCCAGATTTAAAACAAGAATGAAGTTAAGAATCACCATTTCCCCAGGCACAGGAAACAGCTCTCTTCTGGCCAGATTTAATTCCACCTGTGGCCAGGGGAACCTTCCCCAAGGCCTTCGCTTTTAGCTCCTTGAGTTTCTTTTGTTCTTCCTTCTGCTTCAGCTCAAATGCCTTATCCCATCCATCCCCCTGACCTGCTCCTTGGGCTGCTTCAGGGACTTCTTGCCACCCTCACAGCCAGGCATGGCGCCTGCCACCCCTTCCCCAGACCTTGCCACCGGAAGCTGAGACATCCACCTTTTTCCCATCCTTATCACTATTAAGAGGCCAAGTGGGGTTCATAAAATCCATGATATTTAAAAATATACAAATGGATATTTTAAATAAAGGGAAATATGTGATGCTCATAAAATGAAAGTCATGAATGGTTGATAGGCATAAAATGGGATACTCTCCAGCAATAAGGAGAAATGGATGGTCTATACAACAGCAGCACAGATAGAACTCAAATGCACTGTGCTCACCTCAGGTTTAGTACACACTGTGTGATTCCATTGCTGTGCCATTCTGGAAAAGGCAGAGCTATTAATGATAGAAAACAGATCAGCAGTTGCCAGGGGTCAAGGATGGAGAAAGGGCTTGATTGTAAACAGGCAGCGGAAATAAATTTTTTAGAGTAATGGAACTGATCTGTATCCTAATGTCCGTGGTTACATGACAATGCATTTGTCAAAACTCATATAACTTAAACCAAAATAATGAATTTTACTGTCTGTATATTTGAACATAAATTTTAAAACAAAAAACATATTGGCTAGTGAGGCCTAATCTGAACTCTATTTTAAATTGTGGACTGGTGGTTTCTCTTGAATAAAAATGGACTTCATGAATAAAATCCAAAAACTGACTTTTCCCCCATCTTTACTGAAGTTTACTTGACAAATAAAAAATTGTATGCATTTAAGGTGTGCAATATGTTTTGATCTGTGTATACATTGTGAAAAGATTGCCACAATAGAAATAATTAACATAGGCGTCACTTTATAGAGTTACCTTTTTATTTTATGGCGAGGACACATAAGATCTGTTCTAAGCAAATTTCAAGTATATAATACAGTATAATCAGCTATAGTCACCAGGCTGTACATTAGAGATCCAGAGCTTATTCATCCTATTACATAACTGAACCTCTACACACTGTACCATCTTCCCTCTCCCCCCACTCCAGCCCTTGGCAATCACCGTTCTACTCTCTGTTTTTATGAGTTCAACTTTTTTTAGATTCCATATATAACTGAAATAATGGAGTATGTGTCTTTCTGTGTCTGACTTATTTCACTTAGCATAATATCCTGTATGTTCGTCTGTGTTTTGGCAGATGGCAGGATTTCCTTTTCTTTTTTAAGGCCAGATAATACTTCATTCTGTATATGTGTGTGTATGTGTGTGTATTTGTATATGTTATTCTATCATATATCACATTTTCTTTATCTACGCATTCATCAACAGACACTTAAGTTGTTTCCAGAGTTTGACCATCGTGAATATTGATGGAATGAGCAGAGATACTGCTTTGAGATACTGATTTCATTTCTTTTGCTTATAGAACCAGAAATGGAATTACTGAACCATATGGTAGTTTTATTGTTATTTATTGAGGAACAAAAGAACACATTTGTTAAATCTGCAGTATATGCTGCGTATCGTCTTTATACTCCACTCCACCCATCCTCTGTTGGGGAGGTCGAAAAGCTCAACATTCAATTTCCAAGACTTCTCTGTGGCTAGGTGTCAATTAGAGTGGGAACAGATGAGAAGCATGTAAATATCTGAAAGTTAGTGGCCACCTTCCTGTTACTACTGTTCCTGGCAAGTAAGGTTTGAAAGACAAAGATTTTAGAGGGGATTTGGGCAGCAATAGCAACAGCGGCGTGCCCTTGAACTCAAAAGCCCAGTGGTGACCACACCATTCTTCATTCTCTCGCCTTTTAGTCCATCTTGTAAGCACTTAATCCCCTGTATCTTCTGGCTGAAACACCCACAGTGATTTCTTTTTTTTCCTGCCTTGATCTCTGTTGATATGAAAGCCAGTTTATTCACAAAAGTGGTCCCATGTCATGATGCCTCAAGCTAGGATGATTTGGAAGTTTCATGAAAGTTCCATTTAAATTTAGCAATCCATGGCCAAAGTAGGCTACTTTCCATTTTCCAGATTTTTCAGTGTTACTTAGTCCCAACTTGCTGTGTCAGAATGATGAGTTTTGTCAAAAAATTATCTCTAATAGGTGACAGCTCCAGGCTAATCTTCCATAGTATCACACAACACAGAAGAAAGACTTCATTTCCCATATATCTCAAATAGAGTCTCAGAATTGAGCTTGATAATCCTGGTTGGTCAGATCCAGGGGTTCTGTTTATTCTTTCCCAGCTATAGAAGGACACAGCCCAGCTCACGCCCATCACTAACACATGAAGACAGGACATAAAGCCTTTTACCTACTGACAGCTATTAATGTGTTCTTCATAGGTTTTTCTGTTCACTACTTGTAGATTTTAAATGCATTTTTCCTTCTTGGTTAGCATTAACCACATTAAATTAAGCTTCATATCAGTGCTGCAGCCTTGTTTAAAAAAGAAAAGCACTTTCCATGAAGCTTGGCAAACATAGCTTTAAGTACGATTTGAAATAAGTCTAATTTTAGATGCCTAGGGACCGAACTACCTGCATTGTTATACTTTTTGGAAACAAAATTAAGTTTAATATGTACACCCACCTTGCTCAAATTCTAAACCAAGAACAGCATTTTGGACAGGCATGTAATGACAAGATTCAAAGGAAATGCATCAGTGAGGATGATGGTCATAAATGCATGGTTGAAAATGCCTTGCAGCAAAAGTGAACAGCACATTCATATTAAGGGAATAAATGATGCATATGTATTTTGAGTTCTACAGGAGAAGGAAATGGTTGGCCCAAGCTAATGACATGGTTTCTTTATTTATAAGAAAGGGTTTCGCACGGCAGTGAATTTTGGTTGTCTTTCCCCTTCTACTGATAAGAGTGCCTTAAAGTTTATCTTGAAATCCTCCCCTCTCCTGATCTCAGTTCTTGATGTTTCTGTGATACTGACTGCAGAAGAGGAGCTTGTGACCTGGGCTATGATCTCCCGTTGTTAGGGATGGAATGCTTTTGGTTCAAGAATGGACAGAATTTTGGATCTGGCCAATCGGGATTAAAAAGCTCAATTCTGAGACTTTGAGATACCTGGAATGTAAGAATTTTTCTTTCTTCTGCTGGCTTTGATACCAAGGGATATCAGTCTAAAACTATCAATGACTAACACAAAAAGCCAGAGAACTAGCCAAACATAGTAGAAGCCACGTCAGAGAGATGGAAAGAAACCGAGTACAATCAGACTTATGGAGACCCTGGAACCAGCGCTACCTGAAGCACTTCTCAGCTATGTGAACCAAAAAGTTTGCCTTTTCTTCTTAAAACAGAAGGCTATGAATAAAATATTAGTTTATTTTACTTATTGATTTTTTAATTTTTGTTATCAAAAGAGCCTTTACTGGAATATTAACCTTTTTATACCAAAGGTATATTTTTGTGCATATTTTTATGTTTCTAGGACAGATGTTCTTTAATTTGCATGAGTTGTCCTCAAAAGGTCAAGAATTGCTTTTCTTGAGAGAGATAACACCCTCAAAACTAATCTAAATTGGTCTTTTTGGCACATTCTTACTTTTGCAAATAAAAGTAAAACTTGATTGTTTTCTACCTGTAAATAGAATAAGTAGATATGGAGTAATGATAGAAGACATGAGAGAAGTACTTAACCATGGAAGGTAAGGGTTTTGAGATCTTTGTTCCTCTGGGGATTTTTTTATTTTTTTTGTCTTAACATGTAAAGATTTAGTCTCTTAAGATTCTTCTGTGTTTCTACTCCATCATGGTTTCCAACTTTAAGTTTACCTATGACCTAGGATGCTACAGAAACACCTCTGTTTTGTTGAGGTGAATTGATTGAATAGACTCCCTTCAAACAATGTTATTTCATACAATGTATCTTTCTTTGCGTCTCACAGCGTAGAATTTTTTTTAATTTATTTTTTAATTGACTGAGTTGACAGGTTCTAGGAATTTGTCATTGTTAGAGATCCCACCTCAGTATATAAAACATACTGAATGGCACCCAAATCAAGCATAGTTTATATCTAAGTATATGAAGATGATTTAAGGTATAAGTTGATATGTCATAGTTCATAAAAGAGGTAATGAAATATCTTGTTTGGGAGATATTTAATGAAACATAGTCATTTTAATGTTGTAGTTTTTAACTCATGTTTTGGAGCCAGTAAAATTTTTTCAGAACTCACATATTTTTTGAAAATCAGGCAGAAAATGTCCTGGAATTTAGGAACGGTGATTAGAGTGCCTAAAAGATAGAATGATTAAAAGGATTATTTTTGAAAGTTGCTCCATAGGAATATGCATGCACACAGTGTACTGGGCTCCATTTTCATCTATTTTATACTAAATTTGCCTAGTTCTGATCCTGGCTGAATGGCTCAGTGGATAGAGCATCATCCTGGCACGCTGAGGCTGCCAGTTAAATCCTCAGGCAGGGCACATAGGAGAAGCAATCAACAAGTGCATAACTAAACAGAACCACTAAGTGGAACAACAAGTTGATGCCTCTCTCTCTCTCTCTCTCTCTCTCTCTCTCTCCCCTTCTTCTCTCTTTCTCAAATCAATAGAAAAGTAAATTTAAAAAATTGTCCAGTATTGATTGTGAAATCTAAAATTGTCTCTGCCTGATGTAAGGTGATCACACCACATGTTGGTTCCTCTTTATTCTTAATGTAGAACGTTCTACTGCTGCAATGAATGGATCTCTAATAAAATTTTCCCTTTTAAAAGAAAAGTCTGCAATTTAATGTTAATCTTCTAATTTATAATTTGTTTTAGTTTAATGGCAACTTTTAATGTATAATTTTATTGAGATTGATACTGACATACAAACATAATATAACAAATCAAAACAAAAGTTTTTAAAAAGTCTCCAGTGCTCTGACCACACTCCGTTTTAGAGACGTAGGTCAGTTACCAGCAAAATAGTTTAAAAATATTCTTAAATAATATAGGGATCCAGACTGAGATGGCAACATCAAAAGAGAAAAAAAAAGAAGAAAAAAGTAAAAAAGTTAAGTAATTTTCTTCAAGGAAGAATGATAAAAGAAGCTCAAAACTCTCAAATACATAAAATACAATGAAAACAACAACTACCAACTATTAAATTGAAATAAGTACACAGAGCAAGGGTCCTAACATTTTTATATAGGAAAGGACTTCTCAGATCTTAACCTGCAAATGAGTTACTGGGAATTTTTTAGAAAATGCATTCTGACTCAGTACATCCAGGGTGGGGCCAGAGATTTTGCAATGCTCACCAATCCTCATGTGATGTTGATATTCACTTTGTGTGGCAAGGATCTAGGTTTCAGCATTTCTTATAGGCTCCCCTTCAATTGGATTCAGCTTGTCAACATATATATTGTCATAGTTTTAATACTGTTAAAAGTTCATATTATAAAGGTGGTGATTTCCCTTCACTGTAGGTAAAAAGAACACTTCTCAACTTTCTGTTTTCCAAGTATTATTTTTTTAGACAGTGGTCCTTACTCCCAAGGGTTCGGCTTTCGTAACTCTGCCGCGGGGCTCAAGACTGAGTTTCTAACAAGCACCCAGAGGATGGAGATGTTGCTGGCCCAGAGATTGATGTCAACAGAAGATTTCAGCATCAGAAAGAACCATCGAGTATTGGGCATCGGAAGATCAGAGATTCAGCTTTCCCAAAGCCATCATGTGACAGGTGAAGAGCTTGGGTACCAGCATGAGTGGGTCTTTTACGAGAACCACAGAGCTGATCAGAGAAGCAAAACAGGACCAGAGCTCTGCTTTCTTATAGCTACCCCAGGAGTCTCACCCCCACACCATATTACTGTTTGCATGCCTGAATCACTTACTTATGCATCCGTAATGACCCAACATTGAAACTCATTTTAGTCCTAACAGTGATTCTCTTTTTAGACGTAATCTCTTAGAAAGTGCTTCTCAGTGTGGCCCAAGGGCCTCCTCTATTGGAATTATAACAGAGCTTGTGCTTGCTTAAAGATTCAGATTCTCAGAGTTGTCCCAAAACTGCTAAATTTGACTCTCTTGGGCTAGTCCCTGGGAATCTGCATTTTGACCAGCATCTCTATGGGACTGTTTGATAAAGAGGTCAACAAAATAATGATTCTCAACTATGGCAACACATTAGAATCCTGGGGCGAGGGGGGCGTTTCTATTTCCAAGGCCCAGGCTGTGTTCACACAATTACACTGGAAGCTCTGGAGACGCAGCTCGGGTATCAGAAGTTGTCAGAGTGCCCCAGCAATTCCCATGTGTAGCCAAGAGTGAGAAACAGTACAGAGAGTTCCACATACTTCCATATTTCTACCCAATAAAAGGATGATAAACCTCATGATAAAATGATACTTCATTTTAATGAATAGAGACATTTGGTCACCTAGAATAACAAAGGTGTGAGAATAGTTGGCTTTGACAACGCCAAACTGATCCAGAAAAGCTATCCATTTCTATTCCAACAAAATACCCCTCAAGAAAGTTCTGAATTTGTGTCAGAGGGCTCCTTTCGAAGTGGGGCTTCCTGCTTGCCCAGAGACCTAGAAACTGTGGTTATTTCCATCTAGTCAGTTTTGGCAGTTACAAAGTAAAGGTTTTTATAAGAAGATAATTTTTATGGATTGTTTGGTTCAGTTACTAAATAATAAATGCTTCCCTGCAAATGAGCAGGTTGGTTGAATAGTAACAGCAAGTTATAGTGACCCACATTAGTTCCCAGGGCTCTTTAAAGAGTCAACAAGAGAAACCACAGGAATACAGAATTCCTGCAAAGCACTGTCTGAAATTTATCTTTTTAGATGTCAAAGTCCAGTACACTGATAGTGTGGACTTCTGAATGACTGCCAAGGATATTCTACTTAGTGAGTTCCTTGAGGGTGTGTGTGTTCTAAATGAGTAATCTAGTCTTTTCTCCATAATCAAAAGTTGTCAGTGTAGCTCACAAAGAGCTTAAGCTTTACTTAAAAAATGCATTTCTGAAAACTTTACAAACTTGCAGAGTTGGACATATAAAAGTAGGATTTGATATACGTGACATTTATTAACTTTAAGATAATGACTATTCCATTAAAAGTGAGCTTGGTGATACTTCTGTTTTGGCAATGATTTTAGGATGTTTATTGCTTTTCTCTTTCCCTTTTCATGCCAGCGATCACCTCTTGGTGCCAACACTTTATGGTTCTTACACAGGGCTCAAGCATCTCTCTCCATCCTCATCCTGAACCCTGAATTTCAGCAGAAACACCTTCCAAAGGGAGTGCAGTGAGGGCAATGGAAGGCTCTCAGCAGAAGCTCACCAGAACAATTTACTGACCAGAAGAAAATGGCCAGGTATCTGTGGAAGAAGCTGTCACAACAGCCTTAATCTGTGGCTGGTTCCCAACTTGCTCTTCCATCTAATCAGCATTTCCCAAATGTTAATGTCCTACAACTATTGGGGGTCTTGTGAACTGCTAGATGCTGAATCAACAGGTCTGGGGGGGGGTCCTGAGAGCTGCATTTCTAAGCTCCCACGTGATACTAATGCTACAGGTCCATGGACCATACTTTCAGAAGCAAGGGTTGAGATATTTTCTTTGGATGGAAAAGACAGTGCTGGTGAAAGACCATATCCCCTGTCCCACATCTGCTAAGTATCAGTGGTAGTGGTCAGTTTGGCCCATCAAGCCCACAACTCCCTTCTTTTAGAATTATTATCAGACACTTATCCACAGGGTATCAATGGCACCTAAATTTGTGCCAGAATCTTGCCCCTGGCCAGAGCTGATTGGACCAAGGATGACCGTGTATTCAATGCTGAGCCAATGAGCTTCTTCTCTTGAGAATTTGGAATTGGACTTCAGAGATGCTAATCATGAGCTGCTTAAAGTTGGGGATGCAAACATTTAGGGAATTCATTGTAGCTCATGTGGAAAGAGAAAGAGGGACAGCGATAAGAGACTACTGGAAAATCAGTTGATACTTGTATTTAAAAAAAATTTTTAGGTTATAGTTTCAGATCCTTCCCTTCTTATCCTGAGATTTCTGGAAACAGCCTTGTATCCTTTCAATAAATTCTCCTTTTCTTGCTTAAACTAGTTGAGAGGTAGCCTACAATTTCCAATGCAAAAATAAGGTAGTTTCACTTTTTTATCATAGAATACATTGACATGTCAGTCCAAAAGTTCTAGAAAAATATCCAGGCTCTGTCTCAGAGGTCAGGATCTTAGAGGAATAAACAGATCACGTCTATATGCATAAGTGGCGGACAGCTTCCTGAGGCTACCTGTGAACAATCCTGTGACCTTCTGCAAGTCATTAAAAGGGGGCCTTCATTTCCTCACGGAATGTCAGACAGGGTCAACTCTTCAAACTCCTCAAATAATTAAGACAGTTTACTTCAACCTACTTCCTTCCTTCCCATCTCCTTCAACTGTGTTACCCTTACATGTCAAGAAAAAAGAAACCCTGCCTAATCTTCCATCCCTCCTCCCTATGCAGATGACTCCCATCTCACTCCCTCGGAGGCACAGAAGGCATCTAAGATGTGGGAGCTAGGATTTTGATAAATTCCTCTCTCCCACTCTCCTGAATACCTGTCTGATCCTCCCACCTTGCCTTATCACACTCTCACTTACTATGATCCTTGCAAGTATCTTTGATCTATGACTTTTCCAGACTTGGCTCAGGGGGAATTCATCTAGATAAGGCTAGTTTATGCCAAACGAGTCACTAAAAGTAAATGACCTGGCAAAGATGAACCTACAATGTTCCACCTCCCTGAGACAAGGACCGAATCTAAATTTCATGTTTGTCCTAAGACTCAAGGTTATAGCTCCATGCCACTTTGCGTGAATGAAGTTCCCGCTTCTCCACCTATTGGTGGGTGCAGAATGGCACAACCAGTCTGTTTTCATTAAAGATGTGTCCCTGGACATGTCCTCCACACCCACAGGGAAGACTTCCATTCGCCTAATGTTAACAACTTAGAAAATTGCTATTGAGTATGACAAGGGAAACATTGCGTTATCGTTTTATGTACGGTGTCAATGATACATGCAAACGCAAGTAGGAGAATACTTACGTTCAATGCCAAACACAATAGAAGTGAAATATATTCATTCTCAATTTAAACTCTTAGATATTTTTCATTGATTTCTCTAAAATGATCTATTTCAAAGATAGATTTGAATCTATCTTATGAAGAATGAAACTATGCTTATGAAGAATGTTCAATGCCATGAAAACACACTCACAATATAATGTTCTTCAAGAAAAAAATAGACTATATATGTATACACAGCACGCATCCAAAGTTTTAAAATACAGTTTATGTATATGACTGGAAATACTAGAAAGAAATACAACAAAGTATTATTAGTGGTTATGTCTGTGTGATAAGATTACAGTAAATATTGCATTTCTTCTTTGTAATTTAAAGAAATCATTGCAGTGCACATGAACATTTATAATCAGAGAAAAAGTAAAAAAAAAAAAAAAAGAGAGATGCATCTAGAGTCCACATCCAGCAATCATATTCTCAATTACTATGTACAGATGCGAAAACTGAACAGTGAAGAAGGCTGATATCAAAAGTAATCGATTCATTGAAATGTAGTTTAGAAGGTGAGCTAGTAAGATGAACAGAAGGCCCCAGGACAAATTAAACCTGAATCAGTACTGGAGGCAAAAGTGACAGAACTTCAGCTGTCCTACTCTAGGTATGTCATGAGAAGGCAGGGTTCTTTGGAAATGACAGTGAGGCTGAGAAAATTAGAAGGCAGCAAGAAAAGAGGAAGACCCAATAGGAGATGGATTGACTCTGTAAAAGACGTCACAGTCAGGAGTCTCCAGGAACTGAGTAGGGCTGCAGAGGACAGGACACTGTGGACATCACTCATTCATGGAGGCATCAGGGTAGGAGCCAATTCAATGGCAAATACATTCAGCAAATTAAAGTGATTCATGCACCTCCTTTGTTTTGACTGTCCTACCGGAAGCCTGGCTCATTACATTAATGTGATCTGCTCACATGCTTCTTATTTTCTGTGTTAGAAATGAAGTACACAGGAGGCAGACTGCTGCCTCTTTCCAAGTGCCTTAGATTGAAAGGACCAGGTAAGGAGTTGATTGCAGAGTTGGTTTGAAAGTGACAGCACTTGCCTCTTGGACTAATACAGCTAGAGTTGGGAGAAGAAGAATGAGCATTATAATACTTTTTATATAACTTACCTTTTTCTTTTTAATTTCTAAACAGATTGCTTCCTACCTTCTGAGGCAATGCATTCTATCTTAAGAAAACCCTGTTAGAACATACTTAAATATTTATTTTATTTCTTTAAGTGTTTTCATTTGGAAAATACAGAAAATGATCAAAATAAAGTAAATAATAATTTCATGAGCATGTTTATCTGAAAATATATAAAACAAGAACAAGAGGACCCTTCCTTCTGCAAGTCGAACCAGACTTCTGAGAGACGATGTTCCCAGTTATTGTATATATCATGTGTATATATACATATATCATGTATGTGCATAACTATAAAATAGATATACAAACATACATGTTTTTTATTTATTTTTTATTTTTTTCTAAAGTGAGAAGAGGGGAGGCAGAACAACAGATTCCCGTGCCCCCGACCGGGATCCACATGACAAGCCCCCTACCTGGTGATGCTCTGAAAAATTAAAATGACAGCAAGTTCTACAGAGCTCTTTGCACTTGCCATTTTTCAGAACGCAAAACGCACGCTTCTCAAAGGGAGCCATTGAATAGCATGGCATACAGCTTTGGAAATTGAATATTGTCAAATTACCCCAATCCAAAAATACCTCTACAAGATATCCACCATTTACGAACATTCTTTAAAAGAGTATGATTATTTTTATTATTATGAGAGTAATAAAAATTAAAATTAAAACCACCCAGGAGCCTGGTGTGGGAAGGAGAAATGCCTGGGGAGTCAATGGGGGGTTGATTTTCCCTGAAACCGGGTGGTGATTAAGAATTGTTTGCCATCTTGTTATTCCTTGTGCCTTTCCTGTGTCTTACCAATTGCCGTTGGAACCTGCTTGATAGTTTAGATAATAAAAATAATTTTTGAAAAGATATAAACATTAAAAAACAAAAAGCTTTCCTTTCCCTCTGTGCCACATTCACCTCCCTGCAGCAAGGACTGTTCAATCGAAACAGAATGTGAGCCACGTATGTCATTTAAATTTTCCTTGTAGTCACATTAAAAACAGTGAAAACAGAATGGCACAATTAACTTTAGCAGTCTATATTATTGAACCAATTATATCCAAAGTAGTATCAGTTCAAGATGTGTTCAATATAAAAATTGTTGAGATATTCTACATTCATTTTTTTAAACTAAGTCTTTGAAATCTGGTGTATACCTTCCACTCACAGCACATCTCAGTTTCAAAGGGCCACGTTTCAACTGCTCAGCACACGACCAGTGGCTGCTGAACTGAAATAAGCAGCTTCAAGATAATGTGCTCAAGCTCTATTTCTTCGTTTGTCAACTTGGAAGTAATTATTCACTCCAGAGTGTGCCATCTAAACTCAACACCAGCAAGGCAAACAATCCAATTAAAAACAAGCAAAAGAACTGAATAGACACTTCTCCAAAGAGGACATACAGATGGCCAATAGGCAGATGAAAAAATTTTCCACGTCGTCACTAATCATTAGAGAAATGCAAATTAAAACCTCAATGAGATATCACCTCACACCAGACAGAATGGTGCTCATCAACAAATCAACACAGAATAAGTGCTGGCGAGGATGTGGAGAAAAGGGAACCCTCCTGCACTGCTGGTGGGAATGCAGACTGGTGCAGCCACTGTGGAAAACAGTATGGAGATTCCTCAAGAAATTAAAAATGGAGCTGCCTTTTGACCCAGCCATCCCATTTTTAGGAATATATCCTAAGAATAGCAAATCACCAATTCAAAAGAAGATATGCACCCCCATGTTTATTGCAGCATTGTTTACAATAGCTGAGATCTGGAAACAACCCATGTCCATCAGTAGATGAGTGGATTAAAAAGCTGTGGTACATATACACAATGGAATACTATGCAACTATGAAAAAGAAGGAAATCTTATGTTTTGTGACAGCATGGATGGACCTGGAGATTATTACGCTAAGTGAAATAAGCCAGGCAGAGAAAGAAAAATATCATATGATCTCACATATATGTGGAATCTAATGAACAAAGTGAACTGAGAAACGGAATAGAGATATTTAGACTTTTTAAACCTCTATTTCTTAATTCACCCTTTTTTTTTGCATAATGAGGAATTAGGGTCCGTTTTATTTCCCCTGATCTCTCTTCTTCCTCCTGTCTCCCAACTTTTCTCCAAAAACTATTATTTTTACATCGTCAAAGTTTTACCGTTTAGATCTTGTTCTGTACTATAACTTTTTTACACACTGATTTTATAAATTGGACAACGAATAGGTTACAATATGAAAATAATTATTCTCTGCAGAAAAAACGAGTGTGTATGAATGCAGACAGAAGGCCATGTCACACTCACTCACTGCGCTGCTCAAAGAGCAGTAACAGGAAAACCGAGGAGGGCCTTACGTAAAGATTGCTCACTGACAACATCACATTTTATCACACTTTCTGTTACAGAACTTTAATTTGCTTTTAGGATTTTAGAGTTCTCTAGAAACCCTACTCTGATTTTAACAGCTTTATTTTTAATTTGTCACAAAATGATTGCCTTGGAATTTTTTAAAAAATGTATTCCTTTGTTTAGTTTATCTACCTGTCCCGGGACCCATATTTCTCACTTTTGCTTTGTTGCACTAATTCTTTTAGGAGCGATCTGAGGGTAATCAAATGTATTAGTTCTTACTCGTCTTAAAGTGCTTTAATTTTCTAGTTCATACTGAATTTGAAGCTTGGCTGGGAGGTTCTTGCAGGTTCAAGGTAATTTTCCCCTGCAAACCATGAGGCATTATTATTCTGTCTTCTAGAAATTATTTTTGTGGTCAACTTCTGATCCTACTCCCATTTCTGAAACCTTTTAGCATCCTCTCCTTGCACTTGGTACTCTGAAATATCAAGAAAACGTATGTAGTTACTGGTCTATTCATATTTTTATCCTTACCTATTCTACTTTGCACTGGTAGATCCCAAGTGATCTGAAGACTTGGAGATTTAAAGGATGTGTGTGTGTGTGTGCGCGCGCGCGCACGCGTGCCTGGTTATTTCCTCCACTTCTTTTTCATATTTTTCCTTTCTAGATTCTCTATTAGAAGATGTAGGACTGTCCTCGGCTGGTTAGTTCAGTCATATACAATGCTTTCCCAATATGATAATGTTGCTGGTTCAGTTCCCAATCAGAGCACACACGAGAAGCAACCAATGGATACACCACTAAGTGGAATGGCAAATGAATGCTTCCCTTTTCTCTCTTACCCTCTCTCTCCTTTCTTCTTTCTGTCTCTTTAAACATAAATCAATAAAAGACCACTGGATCATCCTCTAACTTCTCAACTTTTCACTCATATTTTTCAATACTTGCTTTTTTTTTGCTCTGTTTCTCACAAAAGTTTCTTCATCTTTTCTTTCAAGCATCAATTATACTTTAATTTCCAAGAATTCCTTCTTTCTCTTGAACTATTCCTCTCCCACAGGTGTCTATTCTTGACTATTCCTGATGATAAATTTTTAGAATTATTTTAACAATGTATTTCTTTGCTGATTTATTTGTTTCTTCTTGCTCAAATGGTAGATTTTGTTCACATTGATCTTTCTCTTTTAGCTGTTTTTCCCCTAATACCTGCTGATTCTAGTTTGTTCAATTATGTTAATAAATGACCCAGAAGATGAAGAGGAATCCAGACCCAAATACTTACCTACATAGCTTTCCTATCTCTACTCACAAAAATGTGAACCATTCAATTTCTGGTCACCTCAGAAATAGTTTTTGGTCATCCTTAATTCTGGCATCCCTAAAAACCATGAACCATTTGGATTTAAAATTGTTTATGTTATTGTTGTTGTTGTTGCAGTTTCGAGTGTGGCAGAAGCTAGCTGACCAGGCAGTGGCGCGGTGGATAGAAGGTTGACCTGGGATGCTGAAGACCCAGGTTCAAAATCACGAGGTTGCCCGCTTGAGTGTGGGATCATTGACATGATCCCATGGTTGTGGCTTGAGCCCAAAGGTCGCTCGTTGAGCAAGGAGTAATTGGCTCTGCTGAAGCCCCAGGTCAAGGCACATATGAGAAGCAATCGATGAATAACTAAGGTGCCAAAACTATGAGTTGATGCTTCTCATCTCTCTCCCTTCCTGTCTATCTGTCCCTGTCTATCCCTCTTTCTCTATCTCCCTCTCTCTCTCTTGCTAAGAAAAAAAAAAAAAAGATTGTGGCAGGTAAGGATATAAAGGGGATTATTTGGCAGGTAAATAAAGGAGATTACTTCTAGGTCTGATTTTATATGACACAGGAAGGGTCATGGTTATGACTTAATCATAATGGCTATACTGAAAAACACTCTAGAGTGAATTCAGTGCTATAGAACTTTGTAGAAGCAAAACTAATTTCACTTACATGTAAAATCTAAACAAATGAATGAATGAATGAATTTTAATTTTCCTCCCATTTGTACCATTTTAAGATATCTTATTAAAGGAAAAAGACACATTTAAAATTGTGTAGGTATTTCCAGCCTTTCTGATTATGGTAGTTTATACAAAAAAAAAAAAAAAAAGAAAAGACTAAGGAGTGTCCTGTTTTCAGAAAGAGAATAAATGCTACCTCTGAGAGGAGGACAAGAAGCCCAAGATACATAAGTAAGAACTAAAATGGTCTCTGTGTGCCTATTTAATTGTGCAGTCATCCTCGATCAGAACAAAGACTTATTTACAAAGCTGAGTGTGAAGGTTGCCTTCCATTTACTACAATGTCATTCTTTCTTCCAACTTTGTTCACCCACATCCTAAGGGTCACATCTAAACAAATTCTCTAGATCTAAAACCCTCAGGAAAATATAATTCTGTTGTTCCTCTTATTTATGCATTCCATTGGTTCTTACATGACCTGGGATTGAACCCACAACCTTGCTATATCAGAATGATACTCTAACCAACTGAACTATCCAGCCAGGGCAGGACTTCTTTCTGAAGAAGTCCATTCTCAAGTGATTATTCATGCATATTACACAACATTTACATAAAAATGTGAATAGCGTTATTTAATTTTTGAAGTCAGATGGAAAACACTGCTAACACCGGGGATACTTAAAAAGATATGTTGCCCAGGGGAGAAGACTGTGCATTGTTAAATATCTATAATGAAATGTAACAGCCACCAAAACAAGACCAGATGCCTCGGCAGATGGTGCAACTTGCCCACCCAACATCTTTTCTCCTGATTTCACTGAATAATGAAAATGAACTACAGCTAACATATACTTGCTTCTTGAGGCTTCCTCATAATGAGAGGTAGACTTGTGACCCTCTTTAGTCTAATGAGAAATATGTTGAGATTTGGCAGGAGAGGGGGAGGAGTACACTTTCCTGATAGAGATAAAATTGCTCCCTGCTCTTTCTTTTGACTTCTGCTGGGAGTATGTATGCGATAACTGGAGGTACTGTACCTATCTTATAACCATGAGGCAATGAGCATCAGGATAAAGGCTTATCAACTAAAGATGGTGGAGAATAAATATGAAGAGGCTGGATCCCTAAGGGAATGACTTAATTCTTGAACCAGTCCTAGACTACCTATCACTAAACATCTTGTTATGTGGGACAAATATGAACGTGGGTATTTAAATACTTTTTGGATCACAGATGTCATTTCTGACCAATACACTGGCAATACCTAAACCTTAGTTGGCCCCTCCTGTCATCTGTGTACAAATATTGTAATGCTTGATCAAAATGAAGATGACTTTCTCCTCTACAAAACTTCTTTCAAATCTTAGATACTGGCCCATGATCCCTTATCAAAACCTCTTGACATCTGATAAGTTCCATATTCAGAAAAGTTATATGGAGCATATTTATTCAGGGGTCTCCAAACTTTTTACACAGGGGGCCAGTTCACTGTCCCTCAGACCATTGGAGGGCTGCCAAATATAGTGGTCCTCTCACTGACCACCAGTGAAAGAGGTGCCCCTTCCAGAAGTGCAGTGGGGGCTGGATAAATGGCCTCAGGGGGCCGCATTGCGGCCCACGGGCCGTAGTTTGGGGACGCCTGTTATACATCATGCCAGAGCCCCAACAGATTTAAGCATCACCCTTTAGCTGAGGGGTTAACAAACTATGGCCAGTGGGCTAAGTCCAGCCTGCCACCTACTTTTGTAAATGAAGTTCTTTTGGAACACAGTCATGCTTTCATTTACATCCTGTCTATGGCTGATTCCCTGCTAACTATAATGGCAGAGTTGGGTAGCTGCCACAGAGACAGTAAAATCCATAAAACCTAAAATATTCACTATCTGATCTTGTATAGAAAAGTTTCACTAGCAAACACACCAGTCTTTATGCAGTGACTCCTATGGCTAGTCATTCTGAGTGGGATAAAGACTTTATATGATCTCCTATTGGCTCAGGCATAATTTGGTCACTGAATTAATGCCAAACTTAAGGAAAAACGAAGCTTTAAAAGTGTTAATGCTATCAGAATCATAGAAAAAGGGGCTGAGGATCTGTAGTAGAGAGGGGAGAGGAGACGGTCCTCAGTCTGACGTAATCTATTGTACCATTGCGTGTTCAGCTCACTGGCTGGTCTTTAATGTCTGAAAGCACAGAGGCTTAAAAAATCCTATTGACAGAGTGTCTTAGGAAATAAAGAGGCAGCCTACTGCAGCGAAAAGAACACTACCTGATGAGCAAGAATGACTTGTAAGCCTACTTTCTGCTGACCTTGATCTTCTCTGAGTCTACTTTCAGATCAGTCTAAAGGGACTAGAGTATTACCAACTCTTCCTGGGCCACAGAGGATGTTGAGATTATTTCTGAAGTGCCACGAACATGGCAGGGCACAACATGCCCTGCGTTATGTATATTATTGGGAAAATTAGGTACACTTCATCATACATGCAGGCACAAATAGTCACTGGATAGCATGTGTATTTAATTATTTGCTTTCCTTCTTTTACTGAGTAGTGTGTTTTATTGCAGTAATGTCAAAATTTCTCTGGCCCTCCACAATGTTAAATGGTTCCTGATGATATTTTTTAATTCTAGTATTAGGAATTTAGCATTATGCTTTTAATATTTTGCTGTTCTATACATTGGCGTCATATGAACCATATTTCTCAGGGGGCTTCTCTGAAAAGCCTTTGGACCACTTCTACCAAATATCCAAAAATTTCATAGGGACTGTACCATATTCATTAGTTATTGCAACATAAGTATTAGAGAAACATTATGCAAATGTGACACTTTAAAATAACACTTGTATTAATATTTTTAAACCTATATGACAACTAAAATTTTCAAATATTAGGGTTTTTTTCTAATCAAGGCTTTTTGAAATCATAGAATCTATCCAGTTAGAATACTGACTTTATTTTCAAATACAAGATGAAGAACCGGTGTTGTTGGCTCACTCCTTTATTTCTCCAAGTGCTCAGTCTTCACACACTTGTTTATACAATTCAGAATAGAAATATTTATACTTTGATAATGATTTCCAGAAACTGACAGGATTCTCTTAAAACTTAATTCTCTTCCAATAAATACAGACTAACCTGTAGTTGGTTTATCACACAACTGAAATGCTACATGATCTAAGTTTTAGAGGCATCCTTTGATTAGATTAGCCAGCAATTACTGTCATCATGGAAATGCATGCTGTGTAGATGCTCCTCTACCAAGAAATGGGTTAGATGTCAAAAGGCTGTTGATCAGTCCCTTTGTTTTCTTTTTCCTATCAAGTGAGAGGCAGGGAGGCAGAGAGACAGACTCCCGCATGCACTCCAACCGGGATCCACCTAGCAAGCCTACTAGAAGGCGATGCTCTGCCCAGTGCCTGGGGCCAACTTGCTCATTCGAGCCATGGCTGTGAGAGAAGAAGATAGAGAGAGAGAGAGAGAAAGAGAGAGAGAGGGAGAGAGAGAGAGAAGGGAGAAGGGGTGGAGAAGCAGATGGTCTTCTGTGAGCCCTGACTAGGAATTAAATCCGGGACTTCCACACACCTGGCAGACACTTTGCCACTAAGCCAACTGGCCAATGCAGTCCCTTTGTTTTCAAGTCCAAGAGACCATGAACAGTATCCCTTAGAGCCGGGCAAACTGAACATGCTTTTGTTTTAACATGGCTTTGTTTACACACATGAGAGCCACTCAGGTGAGGATTCCCAGTGGAGGAACACCTATTTTTTCAAGTACGTCCCGCGTAAGGTCCTCTGAGAAGAGAAACTCAGCAGGTGTAGTTTGCCATAGAGGCACATAAAGGCATAAGCCTACGTTTTGAGGAAGGCAGTTTTTGAGTCTCCAGAGAAGTACACATGGACAGCTTACAAGGTACCCAAATACAGTCATAAAACCACATCTCAGTTTGAGTTTTATTGACTTACAGCTCTTTAAACGAGCAGACTTTATGCCCACCTCATTTACGCTTATCATCAAAGAAGAGGCAAAACATAATAAGCAAAACAAAGGCGGAATTATGAGCACCTGAAGGAAATTAATTCTGGGAATGTGTAAGATGCCATCTGGGAAGGGTAAGAACAAAGAAAAGCCACTGTCTATGGAACACTGATGCTGAATTAATAAATAACAAGACAAAGAAGAGAGGTGCATTTTCATGGGGACTAGAGCAGGGGTCCCCAAACTTTTTACACAGGGGCCAGTTCACTGTCCCTCAGATGGTTGGAGGGCCGCCACATACAGTGCTCCTCTCACTGACCACCAATGAAAGAGGTGCCCCTTCTGGAAGTGCGGCGGGGGGCTGGATAAACGGCCTCAGGGGGCCACGCGGCCCGCGGGCCCGTAGTTTGGGGATGTCTGGTAGAGTGTGGGTGAGGAAGGGGACAGAAGAGACAGCAGTCCCTGGTGGCCTCCAGGGAGGGTTCTGGTACATACATAATTCAGACTAAACATATCTATACTGCAATAATAATTTCTGAAAACATATAGGATTCTCTTAAAATGTAGTTCTCTTTGAATAAATCTGGTCTAATCTCTGGTTGTTTTATTTAACATGCTGCCTACGTGTTTCACAGCCTAAATTTATCGGCACCGATCAGGAACCTGATCCTGCTGGCTACCTGGGAGAATAAGGAAAGTATGCGGTGGTGAAGCTGTTACCGGGGAAACAGAGAAAAGAGGTTGACAGTGATCAAATGAAGAAAGGAGGTTAAGAAAGTGTGAGCAAACCAAGTCCCCAAGTGAGGGGAAGAGAGAGACAGAGAGGAAGGAGAGGGGGAGGGGCGGAGAAGCAGATGGGCGCTTCTCTTGTGTGCCCTGGCCGGGAATCGAACCCAGGACTCCTGCATGCCAGGCCAACACTCTACCACTGAGCCAACCGGCCAGGGCGACTCCCCACAGTCATTTTAAATCATAGCTAAAGTTGAGATCAGCTTAGACTGGTTCTGTCCTAACTTTAATGTATATTAAATTAAAATGGAGATTTTTGATTAACTAGGGTGTGACACAAGAATTTAGCAATTCTAACAAGCCCTCGCTGATTCCTTTTTCTTTTTTTTTTTTAAGTTTATTTATTGATTTAAGCAAGAGAGGAAGCGAGAGAGAGACAGGACTATTGAGCTGCTCCTGTATGTGCCCTGACCAGAGATCAAACCAGCAACCTCTGTGCTTCAGAATGATGCTCTAACCCAGTGGTTCCCAACCCCCGGGCCGCAGACCAGTACCGGTCCATGGGCCATTTGGTACTGGTCCTCAGAGAAAGAATAAATAACTTACATTATTTCCGTTTTATTTATATTTAAGTCTGAACGATGTTTTATTTTTAAAAAAATGACCAGATTCCCTCTGTGACATTCGTCTAAGACTCACTCTTGATGCTTGTCTCGGTCATGTGATACATTTATCCGTCCCACCCTAAAGGCCGGTCCGTGAAAATATTTTCTGACATTAAACCAGTCCATGGCCCAAAAACGGTTGGGGACCACTGCTCTAACCAACTGAGCTATCTGGCCAGGGCTCCCCAGCTGATTTTTTACTGCTGGTCCTGGACTGGACTTTAAGTAGCAAGGACCTATTCCTGCACTGACTGGTACGACAGCTACCAGCCTCAGGTGGCTGCCGAGTACTTGAAATGTGACTGGTGCCTGGCCTGTGGTGGCGCAGTGGATAAAGCACAGACCTGGAAGGCTGAGGTCACCATTTCGAAACCCCGGGATTGCCTAGTCAGGGTACATATAGGAGTTGATGCTTCCTGCTCCTCCCTTCCTTCTCTTTCTCTGTCTCTCTCTCTCTTTCTCCTCACTAAAATAAATAATTTTTTTCTTTTCTTTTTTTTTTCTGAAGCTGGAAACGGGGAGAGACAGTCAGACAGACTCCCTCATGCGCCCGACCAGGATCCACCCGGCACACCCACCAGGGGCAACGCTCTGCCCACCAGGGGGCGATGCTCTGCCCCTCCAGGGCGTCGCTCTGCCGCAACCAGAGCCACTCTAGCGCCTGGGGCAGAGACCAAAGAGCCATCCCCAGCGCCCGGGCCATCTTTGCTCCAATGGAGCCTCGCTGTGGGAGGGGAAGAGAGAGACAGAGAGGAAGGAGGGGGGGGGGGTGGAGAAGCAAATGGGCGCCTCTCCTATGTGCCCTGGCCGGGAATCGAACCCGGGTCCCCTGCACACCAGGCCGACTCTCTACCGCTGAGCCAACTGGCCAGGGCCAAAATAAATAATTTTTTTTAAAAAATTAAAGAAAATAAAAAGAAATATGACTGGTGTGACTGAGGAACCAAATTTTTAATTTAACTTCATTGACATTTAAAATCAGATACCTGATTTGATTATTGGAAAACATTTCATTAGACATGGAGCAATTTTGGTATGTGAATACTTTTTCATTTGTGACTTATGAGATCTAAATACAATCTGTATTTATATTTGTATATCTGATGTATCTGTATATCTGATGAAGTGTATCTGATGGAAATTTAGCATCTGAATTGAAATGTGGTAAAAGCAGAAAGTACAGACTTGATTTCAAAGACTTAGTATGAAATAAAGGATATAAAATATCTCATTGGCAATTTTGGTGTACTGGTTGAATGTTGAAATGATAATAATCTAGATATATTGGATTAAATAAAATGTATTATTGAAATAAATTTCATCTGTTTTCTTTTTTTAAGGTAGCAACTAGAAAATTTTAAATTACATATGTAGCTAGTTTTACATTTCTTTTGGACATCACTGGTCAAAACCAAAGGCAGTTGAGGTTTTCCTGTTACTGGTTGTCAGTAAGGGGTCTGATGCTTGGGTCTGTGACCCAGATCCAGCCAATGAGAACTAAGGGGAAGCTCTCAGAAGCCTTCTGAGAAAGAAATTATCCCTTAATGAAAAGAGAAAACTACATAAGAAAAGGTCCTTTGTCCCTGCCTCCTTTACTCCTCTTTCCTTCCAGCTGCATTTAAATGAAACTAGAAGAGGACAAAAGGCATAGAGCAGGGGTCCCCAAACTTTTTACACAGGGGGTCAGTTCACTGTCCCTTAGACCATTGGAGGGCCAGATTATAAAAAAAACTATGAATAAATTTCTATGCACACTGCACACATCTTATTTTAAAGTAAAAAAACAAAACGGGAACAAATACAATATTTAAAATAAAGAACAAGTAAATTTAAATCACAAACTGACCAGTATTTCAATGGGAACTATGCTCCTCTCACTGACCACCAATGAAAGAGGTGCCCCTTCCAGAAGTGCGGCGGGGGGCTGGATAAATGGCCTCAGGGGGCCACATGTGGCCCGTGGGTCATAGTTTGGGGACCCCTGGCATAGAGCTTGGGCAGCTATTTTACCACCACGAGGAAACAAGGCCCTTGGTCTTTCACTGAGCCTTTGAGTTGCACATCAAAATAGGACCCCCTTTGATTCTCAATTTCCTTTTATATTAAAAATAAATAAATGTCCTTATGGTTTAAATCAGAGCTTAAATGTTACCGTGCATATGTTTCCTGGGATGTTGTTAAAAATCCAGATCCCTTGTCAGCAAATATAAGGTAGAATCTCAAATTCTAAATTCAAACAAGCACCCGGGTGGTATCTCTGTAGCTGATACAAGGACCATACTTTCATTAGCAAGGACTCAAACCCAAGGTAGATACAGTACTCTAGTATTT
Organism: Saccopteryx leptura; assembly: GCF_036850995.1. Lineage (NCBI taxonomy): Eukaryota > Metazoa > Chordata > Mammalia > Chiroptera > Emballonuridae > Saccopteryx > Saccopteryx leptura. Next base: position 189,821,165 of record NC_089507.1, read on the forward strand.
GCTGCTGAAAGCATGCTTAGTGAACACAGGAAGCAACGCCAACCTCTGCCCATTAACAACAGTTCTGCTTACACACAGGCTGGCATTATAATCATTACTATCTGGGCATCCAGAACATCAGCATTTGTCCCTTTCCCAAAAGATAATAGCTATTAATGGGAGCAAGAAGGCAGAAAGCAAGGGTTCTATGGTTATAAGCATTTGGAAGATGCTGGGGATAAAAGAAGGTAAGACATCTTTCTCTACTGTTGGACTTTGCATGCACAGTCACTGCGATAGTAGCACATGCTTTCATTTGGAAAGTATTGTTAATTACACACTTGATTACAAAATACTTCTTTTTCCCCACAGAGAACATTATTGGACTAATAGGTCACGGAAAATATCTTGTGAAATGCTGCCTTATTTAGATCATGAGTTAACAGAAAACATCAAAGCCTACAAACCTTGACACACACCCCCCCCCCCAGAAATGTAGTTTAGGAGGTATTTAACATATAAGAAGCATAGAGCTTGGGGTGAAGTAATCTACATACAAATTACTCAGTGTGTAGCACACATCACATTCCAGCTGTGTGATGATGGATATCCCTCTATTCTTGTGAGTAGAGTTTCCCACCCGTAAGACAGGAAAAGAATGCCTGTCTACATCACAGAACTATGGTGAAGACAATATGTGCTCACACTTTCCAAAATGACACTTCTTGGATGAGGAACAAGTTTATATATATATATATGAGTAGAATATATAACTCACATGTAGTTCAAAGATAATGCCTGGGAGAAAACTGTGGCTTCCTGAACACTGTGGGAAACCATTCACTTTCCTCTGCACTCAAGTGTGCTTCAGTGAAAAGCCGTGCATGTTTAGAAGTGCTTCAAAGCTCCAAAGCCCCAAAGCTCAAAGCGTCCAAAGAAGGCTTGTGGCCACCGCTTGGCAAGTGCAGGCTAGCTACTCAGCAGCCCTCCCCACAGGTCTTCCATCCCAAAGATGGCCACCACTTTCTAGAGTTTGCAGTTTCAGACATGAGAGGTTTGGATGACCAGAGTTCATGAGGCTTGAAGAAACAGATTGATGGTTTTTTTGTTTTTTTTTTAAATGCCAAGACAATAAAGGATTATATTTTTAAAGTGAGATAAAGAGAGAGTGGGACAGATAGGAAAGGAGAGAGATGAGAAGCATCAATTCTTTGTTGTGGTTCCTTAGTTGTTCATTGATTGCTTTCTTTTTTTTTTTTTTTTTTTTGTATTTTTCCGAAGCTGAAAATGGGGAGGCAGTCAGACAGACTCCCGCATGCACCCGACCGGGATCCACCCGGCATGCCCACTAGGGGGCGATGCTCTGCCCCTCTGGGGCGTTGCTCTGTTGCAACCAGAGCCATTCTAGTGCCTGAGGCAGAGGCCACAGAGCCATCCTCAGCACCCGGGCCAACTTTGCTCCAATGGAGCCTTGGCTGCAGGAGGGGAAGACAGAGACAGAGAGGAAGGCGAGGGGGAGGGGTGAAGAAGCAGATGGGCGCTTCTCCTGTGTGCCCTGGCCGGGAATCGAACCTGGGACTCCTGCACACCAGGCCGACACTCTACCACTGTGATTGCTTTCTTATATGTGCCTTGACCAGGGGGTTCCAGCAGATCCAGTGACCCCTTGCTCAAGCCAGCAACCTTGGACTCAAGCTAGTGACCTTTGACTTCAATCCAGTGACCTTTGGCCTCAAGCCAGCAACCATGGGATCATATCTATGATTCCATGCTCAAGTAAGTAACCCAATCCTCAAGCTGGTGAGCCTGTGTTCAAAACTGCAACCTTGGAGTTTCAAACCTGAGTCCTCAGCATCTGATGCCAATGCTCTATCTATCCACTGCATCACTGCTTGGTTAGGCAACAGTAAAGGATTTTTAAAAAATTTATTGAGGTGACATCAGTTAATAAGATTATATAGGTTTCGGGTGTGCAATTCTATACTACATCCTCTGTATATTGCACTGTGTGCGTACCACCCAAAGTCTAATCTTCTGTCACCATAAATTTGACCCTCTTCAAAAAAAAATATGAAATATTTCATGAATCTGTGTGTCACCTTTGAGCAAGGGCCATGCTAAGCCTTGTACCACTCCAAGTTTAGTATATGTCCTGCTGAAGTGAGCACAAAATGATTCCTTAAATGACAAAATATTAATTTACATTAAGGAAAAATTATAATAACTCTTAAGTGAACCATATTCTTTGACCAAATTACTGCTGCTTAGAGACAATGATACACATGAAGAAACTATTTTCTTGTGGCTCCTACTGACGGCAATCTGTTCATTGCGTTTGCTTCTATTTTTGTTTTTTAATAATTATGTTGTTGACCTCCCTCCCTTCTTCAGATAAAGCTTTATATAGAGTCATTCATTTGCCCAAAAACATACACCTGATTCTTTCAATGTAGCTATATACTGACAACACGAATATGAGGCACATGAATACGAGGTACACATGGTCTTGTTCTTGTCCATAGGCTAAAAGAAAGGTGTAAGAAAAGGCATGTATTTGAGTAATAGCAAGTTGAGATAGTGTGTCATAAAACCTTATGAAAAGTACATGAAACTATTTTTTAGGTTTAAAAAAATTTATTGATTGATTTCAGGGAGAAAGAAAAGGATAGAGAGAAAGAAAACACATTGATTTGTTGGTCCACTTATTTATGCATTCATTGGTTGTTTCTTGTATGTTCTCTGACCGGGATCAAACCCGCAACCTTAGCATATCGGGCTGATGCTCTATCCAAATAAGCTACCCAGCCAGGGAAGTACATGAACCAGTGCTGGTTTAGGGTATGTAGCAGGCAGAATAATAGCTGTCTAAGGCTGCCCACTTCTTAATGCTCAGAATCTGTAAATGCACTGTAACATGGCCAAGAAGAATGAAGGCTGCAGATAACATTAAGATTGCTAATCAGTTGATCTTAACATAAAGAGTCTACTCTGGATTATCCAGGGGCACCCAATGTAATCACAAAGTTCCTTCAGTGGTGAAGAAGGAGGTAAAAGAGTAAGAAAGAGAAATGGCACTGTGTGCAAGACTCCACGGGACAAGACTGGTTTTGAAGATGGGAGAGAGTCACAAGCCAAGGAACACAGATAATTCTAGACGTTGGAAAAGGCAAGAAAACAGATTCTCCTCTGGAGCCTCCAGAAAGAAATGCAGCTCTGCCAACACCTTGATTTTAGCCCCCTGAGACCCATTTCTGACTTCTGAACTCCAAAACTATAAGACAATACATTCGTGTTGTTATAAACCACTCACTTTGTTGTAATTTTCTCTGCCAGCCGTAACAATTTAACATTTGGGATCAGAGAACACTTTGTGAAGGAACAAGCCTGGAAGTGGGGCCTTGAGGAATTTGAAGACATAGTTGTAACTTCCAATAAATTAAAATATATATATATATACACACTATATGTAGTTCTCAAAGTGTTAAACAGTTCCCTGGGTGAGATTTATTTTTCCATCCAATGAAATGGAAAAGCAAAAATAACACAAACTCTTTATATAAGTTTTAGTAAATTAGTCTAACATAAAAGGTCTTTTTATACTCAAATGACATATATGAGATGCCAAAATTAATCACTGAAAAAATATGCACTGCTCTGAAAACTTCAAGTGATTACCACATTTTATTCCTAATATTACATATTATTCTTATATCATGTCCATATCAAGAAACTATTCAAGTTAACATAGTGTACTAAAAGATTTTCAAATTTGTTATTAGTCTCAACCAACTCAGAAAGCTTCAAAGTGGAGAGGATTAAATGGCTTCAAAGATTAAAAAAAATTAAAATGTCAATCATATAAAAAACTGCCAATGTTCAAGTAAACATAACTCTACATAGGTTTTAATCACACACACTCACACATATATATTCACAGAAGCCAGCAAAAGGAAATTTACAGTTGGGAGTGTGCAAGTTTATTCTTGTATTATTATTTATTAATTATTGCATTATTTATTGTTAATCTACTTTCTGTATATAGAATAACACACGTTTTCTGTTTACATGTATATATATACTGCTCACAAAAATTAGGGGATATTTCAAAATAAATATGAAGCAATAGGGAATATTTCAAAATGAGTATGAAGTGATAAAATATCCCCTAATTTTTCTGAGCAGTGTATACATGTATACATATATACACATATACATACATGTAGATAGAGTAATAAATAAAGAATATGTAATATATATATGTAATATAGACAGTTATCTTAGTTAAATACTAAGTACTAGAGCTAATGGCTCATTGATGCAATCAGAAACATTGTTAAAATACTGTAGTTCTATGCTGTAAGAACTCCCGTACTGATTCTGCTTGACTATAAAAATAAGTATATTATGCTGCTATAAGCCAGTGCCTTGTATGATGAAGGGTTTTTAATGTCTTTTTAAAGGAATGAATAAAGAAATATTTCTGTATAATTTCTAATGAGAGGAAATACAAGCTGCATTAACAACATGCTTCCCAGTATATCTCGGCCCCCAGAAATTAGACCCAGTACACTGTGTTTTTTTGTACCCACTCTATTGGGAAGTTTTTTTCAGAAGGCAAGCTGCCCTGAGCCCTTCAGAAGAAGACAGAGGGAACAAGCTCAACAAGTAAACATTGGCCCTGGCCAACTGGCTCAGTGGTAGAGAATCGGCCCACTGTATTGATGTCTCGAGTTCAATTCCCGGTCAGGAAACACAGGAGAAATGACCATCTACTTCTTCACCCTTCCTCCTTTCTATCTCTCTCCCCCCCTCCTATAGCCAGGGCTCGATTGGTTCGAGCAAGTTGACCCCAGAGCTCTGTGGACTCCATCTCAGGTGCTAAAAATAGCTTGGTTGTCGAGCAACAAGCAATGCCACAGATGGGTAGAGCATTGCCTGTAGGAGGCTTGCTAGGTGGATCTTGGCTGGGGCACATGCAAGAGTCTGTCTCTCTGCCTCCCCTCCTCTCACTTAATAGAAAAGAAAAAAACAAGTAAACATCAAAGTTGATTATTCAGAGTACACTATATGCACACAACTCATCAATCCAGTGCCATTAAGAAACAATCAAATAAACAACCCAATTCAACTAAGCACCTGTCTGGCAGCATTGCAAACAGAAATGTGTCTGAGTGTGTGTGTGTGGGGGGGGGGGGGGGTCACAGGCCACAAGCCAGGGCAGCTCTAAAGCTGAGTGAGGCCTCAGTTTCCACAATATGGGAAGAGATAAAGAAGAGTTAATTTCCATTGGACTTTAAGACAGTTGTGTTACTATTCAAAAAAGTTTACGCAGTATCTGTAATATCTTAGGTGCTATAGTACGCATGCCAGAGTTCTAAAATTTCTTGCATACCTCTAACCTCATAAGTTACTTTGAAATGCTTACTGTCAAGTCAAACCTACAGGATGACAACTGAGCTGCATGGAGACTTGTTTAGAGTTACTTCTAAGGCAAGCTTTTCAGTCTCTCTTAACCTGAGGACTAGAAAACTGGAGAAAAAGAGTTGATGAAATAAGATATAAACAAAGTTATATCTTTTTTATACAACCTTATCATAAATATCTAAAAGTTTCTTTAATTATGGGCATAGGCAAAGAACTACAATGTATTAGTAGGATCTGTGATTCTGTCACCAAGAGACATGACAGATATTTTAATGTCATATCACGTTGTTGAAGTGTATGGTAATGCTGTGGTCTCATCACTGCTTGGAAAGTATAGGAGTTAATAGCTCCACTACTAGATGCTATTATTTTATGTATTAAAGGTGAGTACATATTGCTGTATATATCACAAGTCATATTACTTTCATAGCTGTAACACTTGGTGAACCTATGTATTTTATTTTATACATTAATAAGCATTACTCTGCAAAGGATCCTCACAGGCTTCACCACATGACAAAAGAGTCCATGACACAAAAACATTAGACCCCCCTGAGCCAGACCAACTAGTCAATTCACCCAGTTAATGTCACATTCAGTCAAACTGAATGACTGGGATCACACAGGAAACGAGAAGACAGTGAAAAGTATTTTCCCTTTTAATTCATTTATTTCTCATGTAGCAGACAGCAGAGTAAACTAGACCTTCAAATCAACGAGCAGGTGATGAAGGAGCTACAAGGATGAGGGAAGTAATGCTCCTCAAGGAGCTCAAAGCCTCACAGGAAAAAGAACTGTAGTTTTGGCTCGGTGTATGGACGTCCCGGGTTCGATCTCTGGTCAGGGCACACAGGAGACGGGAAAGGACCATCTGTTTCTCCCCCCACTCTCCCTTCTCTCCCTCTTCCCCGCCTTCCACCTGTGGCTGTGTTGGCTCAAGCATGGCCCCGGGTGCTGAGGATAGCTCCCTTGGAGCACGACAGCCTCCCGAGCTAAAATATAGCTCAATATTTTAGCATCGACCCCAGATGGGGTTGCCCATTGGATCCCGGTCGGGGCACATGCAGGAGTTTGCTTCACTATCTCCCCTCCTCTCACCTAAAAAAGAAAAAAAATACCGGTACACAGACAATGTTATAACAAGGTTATTGACTGTCTTGTTTTGTTTTGTTTACAGAGACAGAGAGAGAGTCAGAGAGAAGGACAGACAGGGACAGACAGACAGGAACAGAGAGATGAGAAGCATCAATCATTAGTTTTTTGTTGCGCGTTGCAACACCTTAATTGTTCATTGATTGCTTTCTCATACGTTCCTTGACCGCGGGCCTTCAGCAGACCGAGTAACCCCTTGCTCGAGCCAGCGACCTTGGGTCCAAGCTGATGAGCTTTTGCTCAAACCAGATGAGCCTGCGCTCAAGCTGGCGACCTCGGGGTCTCAAACCTGGGTCTTCTGCATCCCAGTCCGACACTCTATCCACTGCGCCACCGCTCAGTCAGGCTGATTGAGTGTTTGATTAAAGAACTAACATTTGCAATTGACCATCATTGAATATTGTTAGTTTGGGGCTACTTAAGTTATGTTTTAGAAAACTAATCTGGTAGAGCAGTTTGTAAAGCAGGCTGGGGGGAGGTTAAGATTATCAAGGAGGTGATTCTAATCATTCCAACAAGAGGTACCATGGCCGGGTGGGGTAAGGTGTGAGGGAGAAATGAAAACAGTGACTTACGGCAGAGAGCTATGTTATTTTGTGCACATGGCTTCACCTAAAACACTTCCAGAATCTGTCAGCAAGGAAATATTTAGCCAGACTAACTTAATATAAAGTATATATCATCATACAATTATTTAAAAGAGTGTTTTCAACAGCTTTGCAATAATATGGGAAGAGGTTTTGTCATGTTAAGTGAAAAAGCACTATACAAAATTATATAAATTATATAAATTTTGTATAGGGTGGGACAAAAGTAGGTTTACAGTTGTTGGTATGGAAAACAATAGAGTAATTAATAAATAAATACAAGAATAAATTGTTTCATGTACTGACAGCTGTAAACCTACTTTTGCCCTACCCTGGATATGTGGATTATTGCAAAAACGGCTCCAATTCTTTCTCTTCCCCATATCCATATCTGTATTCATTCCCTATATCTCCCATAACAAATTATCACAAACTGGGTATTTCAAAAACAATAGAAATGTATTCTTTCTCAGTTCTGAAGGTCAGAAGTCCTAAATCAAGGTGGTGGTGTGGCCACATTTCCTGCAGTGGCTCCTAGGAAAATTCTAGTTCTTGTCAATTCCCACTGGCATCGGCTGAGAACACATCAGTCCAACCCCTCCCTCTGTCTTTGCATCACCTCCTCCTCTGCCCTGGGTCTGCAGCTCCTTCAGCCTCCATATAAGGAAGCATGTGATCCTATCTAGAGCCCACGTTGATAATAACCCAGGATAAATTTCTCATCTCAAAATCCTTAACTTCATCACACCTTTTGTTATATCAGGTCAATATTCATTCATAGGTTCCAGGGATTTGGCATAGATTTCCGAGGCAATTTTTCAGCGGAGCGCAATGCCCTCTGTTATGTGATGCTGTGGCTCCTCCCATCAAGAGGTGGAGTCCACTGCCTCGCTCCTTCAATCTGTACTGACTTCGGGACTTGTTTTGGCCAACAGAAGTAATCTTGTGCCAATTCCTAGCCCAAGCCTCAAAAGACCTTGCCTGCTCAGTCAGATAGTGACTATCTCTTTTCCTCTGTCTTTAATTATTAATAACAAGAAAATATTTAGCTAGACTAACAATATCATGCAAAAAAATAAAACCACCGCCCTGGCCGGTTGGCTCAGCTGTAGAGCGTTGGCCTGGCGTGCGGGGGACCCGGGTTTGATTCCCGGCCAGGGCACATAGGAGAAGCGCCCATTTGCTTCTCCACCCCCCCCCCCCTCCTTCCTCTCTGTCTCTCTCTTCCCCTCCCGCAGCCAAGGCTCCATTGGAGCAAAGATGGCCCGGGCGCTGGGGATGGCTCCTTGGCCTCTGCCCCAGGCGCTAGAGTGGCTCTGGTCGCGGCAGAGCGATGCCCCCAGAGGGGCAGAGCATCGTCCCCTGGTGGGCAGAGCGTTGCCCCTGGTGGGCGTGCCGGGTGGATCCCGGTCGGGCGCATGCGGGAGTCTGTCTGTCTCTCCCCGTTTCCAGCTTCAGAAAAATACAAAAAAATAAAAATAAAATAAAATAAAAATAAATAAATAAAACCACCTCTACCACTTGATCAGGCCTGGACCGGCTGTCTGGGTGATGAGAGGATTATGAATCTATTGCCATCCTCCCATCCTCAGCCTTCAGCTGGCAAACTCTCAGAGGGCTGAGGGAGGCTCTCCTTGACCAGAGAGCTTCTGGCTAACACATCAGCGGATGCAGACATAGGAGCAATTCCAGTTGAGATTAATCAACCCAGTCCAGTTGCTCAGAACTGCCCAGTGCCCCCACAGACTCAAGATTAATAATAAATGCTTAATCTCTTAATCCACATAGGCACTGTGGTGCATTTTCTTTATTGAAAGAAAAATAACAAACATGGCCACTTAGTGTCAGAATTCAAGCTCTGCAAGACTGAGTGCATGTTATTTTGCAAATTCAAAAGGGAACTTCACTTAAGGAATAAAATTAAACTTTTCAGCAAAACAGAAAAAAAAAACCTCTCCCTAAACACTCCTTCCTTTACTGATCATAAAGTGAATATAGTCCTCAGTAGACAGAAAAATATATTTTTCTAATAGGGACATAAGATTTATATCACTTGATGCTTCAATCACGTGTAGATTGAAATGATGTCATATATATGCCCAATATTACCTGTTTTCATTTCTTGGGGAGTTAAAAAAGATCAGCTGATTTTCATCTCCAAAATTATGTTTTCACAAAGAAACAATCTCAACTGGATCCATCACTCTGATAAAAACTAGTCGTCATATTAAAATTTTTCCACGGCCAAATCTTTGTCTTTACTAGCAGAACTGAATGAATTTAGAGTTCAAGTTTCTCAAAAAAATTTTTGGAAATGTCATTATGTTCTCTGTGACATTATATGGCATTCTTTTACAGCATTTTAATTGAATTCAATTTGCAATGGGAAATGAATCTAATTCTCTTTGGGGTTCCTGGAAGATGTGGGAAAGTTCATCTGGGTAAAGAACGAGAAATGATTCATGACTAAGATGCTGTAATATTGCAGAACACCATCCCTGAGCACTTAACACCAACACCTTAAGATCAGCAGTCACAGACAGGGACAAGATGTCATTGCTCACAAGGGACAACTCATCTCTTATACATGATGATAAACTGACTATTTAATGCCAGCTTTTGGCTGAAACAACCTCTGAATGCCCAGGATACATAGAGATATTCTGGTCCTTAATAATATAAAGTAATATTTAAAGAGGGCTGACTATGTTCCAGATATTATTCTCACGTTTCACATGAGTAAGCTCAATTAAGCCTCACAAAGACTCATGAGACGTTAATTAATTAATAACAATAATGCCCATTTTAGAGACTAGAGAGCTGAGTCACGAAGGAAGTAGCCTGAGGTTGTTTCTCTAACAAGAGGCACTGCTGGGATCCAAACCCATGCGTCCTGGTTGTAAGGCATCCCTTTAACAACTGCCTTTCCTTCATATCCAAGTTTTAAAAACACAACCTTCCAATTAAGTTCAAAAGCAATCAAAGGACTACAATTTTTTTTTTTTAAGTTAGGATGCAAAATTGCAAAGTTAAACCATTTTGGAGAAGTCATAAAGAGCCTTGAGAATTAATCTGTCCCAGCCCCCTGCTGGCTAATGCCTCTCTAAACTGCTCCTTCGCAAACACAGGTTGGAAGTCTGGCTGCATTACAAACATGTGGAATTTCCACATGCATCTGAAGACTGTTGAGAACACAAAACCACTCAGAGCCCCCACTGAAGTCATTTATTGACAGGAACCTTGTCTCTTCCTACGAGAAGTTTCTTCTCCGTTAATCGGAGCAGCCATGAAGAACAGCTCAGCACCATTCCCTTTAAATAAAATCCTTCAAACTTTTAACCCTACCATTGTCCTCTCTGGGCTCAGCAGGTCAATCTCTTTAACCCTTCTTTTTAGAATTTCTGTCCTGCTAACAATCTTGATTGTTCTTCTTTGAACCCTCTAACAATATTTCTATGCCTACTTTTAGGGTTTGCAGATAAAACACAGGACACCTGGTTAAATTTGGTTTTCAGACCAACAACAAACAGTTTTACTATAAGTATGTCTTATGCAGCAGTACACCCCAAATACAACACATACTTATACCGAGAAATACCTAGTTAATGATCCAAAATTCAAATATGACTGGAGACCTTATAGTTTTATTTGCTACATCTGGCTATTTCCTCTCTTTTAAATCTGTCAGAACCACAATCAGTCTTCTAACTCAGCTGTCTCAAACTTGCGCACTCAACAGAAGCATCTGGAAGGCTGTTAGAACATCGAATCCTAGGTCCCGTCCCCAGAGTTTCGGATTCAGTGGGTCTGTGTCGGTGTTTGCGAATCTGTGTTTCTGACAGGTTGCCAGGTGACGCTGATGCTGCCTGTCTGGGTACCACACTTGGAGAACCCGTACTCTCATCCGCAGATTTAAGTAGAAGGTGGGGAAGGAGCATCTCCACGTCTGTAAAAGCCCCCGCTCACCTGTATAAACCCAGAGGGCAGCAGGAGAATACCGTCTATGCCCACGAGACACTCAAGTCCCCTTTCCCCAATGTGACTAGGAAATCAGAAAATTAAGAAAGTCTAAATTTCCTCAAGAAGTGTCCAACCGCTGTTCATATAGGATTAGTTTCCCCAAGATGGAAAAAAATCTCTTTCCGGTTCAAAGGAATTACTGCCCTGGGGCAAGCTTGTCAAGGCACTCATGAACCAGCCATTTGTTTCCATTTGCCCTTAAGAGAATTAATTTGTCCCTTATCCCTGAGGAGGAACCTGAAAGGGGCTCCACCCAATTTCCCTTCTTAATAGCCGATCTCATCATAATGGCTGCTCTGTTTTTCTCTCTGACCTCTCTCCAACCTGTAGACCTTGGTGAATCTTCCAGATCCTTGAGTCTGAGAAATAACTACCTTGTTTCCCTGGAACAGTACTGGGTACAAGAGCCTGTAGCATATGCCTCTGATTAATAGCCTTTCCAAGTCCTTTTCATATGTCCTGTCTTTTTGAAGTCTCCTCTCATTCTGACTCTGGGGTTGGCATTGGGACTTGTGGCCCACCGAATGAAGCAGAAGTGCCATGTGTCAGTTCTAAATCTAGACTTCAGAAACCCCGCACATTTATGATTCTTCTCTTGGAACCTGGCTTGGCTGACATGAATAAACACAGCCTAACCTGATGGACCATGAGAGACCACATGGAATAGAGTTAAAGCATTCAATTGAGGCCACTCAAGATTGGCTAGCCCCCAACTGACCCATTAGCTGACCCCAGACACATGATTAAGCCCAAATGACCCTGGTTCCCACCAGTAAAAATGCTTAGCTGGCCTATAAATTTGTGACCAAAAATAAATGTTTACTGTTACAAGCCGAGGTTCTATGGGGACGACTACAGAGCATTATTATGGCCATGGATAGCTGATAAAGTGCATGACGTTCTGTTTATGCCTCCACTCAACTCTCTGAGTTTAACTTTGTCAAGACTTCTCCTTTCCCGGCTCCTACCAAGATCTGCTCTCTAGGGAAGGAGCTATCTTAATATTGGCCTCTCCAGGGATGCCTTCCCCATCCATTGGTGCTCTGGGCACAGTCCTTGAATGCATCTGCTGATTCATTGCACAACTACCCAAAAATAGACAATCATACTCAGTGTTGGTCAACACTAATCACAGTTCTTTTATTCCCTTCTCTTTTATAGTTGGCCAGTTTTGTTTCCCATTCTACTTTTGGCTGGCTGGTTTCTCTTAAGGGGTTTTGAGTGAGTGTGTGTGTGTGTGCATGCACCATTACTGTTTTGCCATTATATGAATAAAAAAATGACTGACAGACTGATTCACTAATCCCTGCTTCTCTAATAAGAAATGCAGCCTGACCAGGTGGTGGCACAGTGGATAGAGTGTCAGACTGGGATGCGGAGGACACAGGTTCGAGATCCCGAGGTCACCAGCTTGAGCACAGGCTTATCTGGTTTGAGCAAAGCTCACCAGCTTGGACGCAAGGTCACTGGCTCAAGCAAGGGGTTACTTGGTCTGCTGTAGCCCCACAGTCAAGGCACATATGAGAAAGAAATCAATGAACAACTAAGGTGTCACAACGAAAAACTAATGATTGATGCTTCTCATCTCTCTCTGTTCCTGTCTGTCTGTCCCTATCTATCCCTCTCTCTGACTCTCTCTCTCTGTAAAAAAAAAAAAAAAAAAAAGAAATGCAAAGGAAGGATATGAATGGGCAAGATAAACAGGGACCAGGGAAGAGAAGAAACAGTATTTACCTAACTCATAAAATCATTACTGATATCAAGTGAGCAGTTCCTTTGTAGCTAAACAATAAAAGTAATGCCGCCAGAATTTTTTCCTTACTTTTATTTACTTCCTGTTTTGCTTATATCTCAATGAAACCTAAACCTAAATGTTTCTTCCATAGGCATTATCTTTCATTTGATAACCTTAAGAGAAAAGTAATAGGAAAGCAAGAATGTAACCGATTCAATGGGCTAGATAAGATTTTTGTCACTCGATTCAATTCTTTGTTACTATGGGGAAGCATGGTGACAAAGTTTCAACATAGATCACAGGTCATCCAAGTAGACAGGACAGGTATAATCTAAGTGGCTAGGGTTGTTGGATTGAACTCATGTGTTTGTCTCCCTTCCCTTCCTCTCTCTTTTCCTCCATCGATTTCCCAGGATCCTCACAATGAAGTGAAAGTGAAGGAATAAAGAAGAGAACTAACTGATGACGAAAGAGGCCAGAAAGAGGCAGGAGCAAAGAAGATGAGAAGGCAGTGACTATGCAGGAGGTAGCACCGTTTTGATGTCAGTGCAGAGCAAGTTACAACCCAGAGCATGAGAACAGGGAATCACCGTGAGCATGGCTTGGAGCTGACTGGTGCAGGACAGGAGGAACAATCAAGCTAAGACATGGCACAAAGATTTGAAATGGTAACATGAAGAGCAAATGCTGAAAGACTGAAGCCATAAAAGTATTGCCAATGAACTAGTGTCACAGAGAGAATGGATGGAAAAACAGCAGAAGGGGGAAAGAGGGAATAGGTATGGTTATGGACAAACATGAGAAATACTTAATCAGTACCATGCATCCATTAAAAATCCAGTGTGTAATGGGTGTATAACAGCATGGGACAACTATCATGATATAAGATGTGAAAAAATAACAAAGGAAATGCTCTAATGTTTGACAATGTAAAAGTGAGAGGACTGTTTAGAGACAGGGAGTGGAAGAAAGTTCCAGAGAAGGACAGTAGATCAAACACCACCAATGACATGGGGGAAAGGGGGACGAAAGCAATAAGAAACAGAGGTTCAAGAATGCCATGTAAACTAACACAGGCCACTACCGGGAAAAATTTACACAGTAATGTAGTTACTGAAAAAAAATATTGGCCCTGGCTGGTTGGCTCAGTGGTAGAGTGCTGGCCCAGTGTGTGGATGTCCCAGGTTCGATTCTCGGGCAAGGCACACAGGAAAACATCATCTACTTCTCCACCCCTCCCCTTCTTGCTTCTCTCTCTCTCCCTCTCTGTCTCTCTCTCTCTTTTCTTCCTGCAGCCATGGCTCAGTTGGAGCAGATTGGCCCCGGGCACTGAGGATGGCTCCATGGCCTCTGCCTCAGTCGCTAAAAGAAGAGCTAGGTTGTGAGCATGGCCCAAGATAAGCAGAGCATCTCCCCCTAGTGGGCTTGCCATGTGGACCCCAGTCGGGGTGCATGCGGGAGTCTGTCTCTCTGCCTCCCCTCCTTTCACTGAATACAAAAAAAGAAAGAAAAGAAAAGAAATTAAAGTTGTTGTTTATATGAGTTAAACTCATATTCATTAAATAAGTCAATAACTAATACCCAAAATTAATCCAGTACTAGAGAGTGAAGATGTACTTTAGGTTATATTAATAACCAGGGTAAGATTTAAAAACAGAAATGGTTATGGTGACTGATTCCGAAGAACTGGATGTGGGAGTGTACAAGAATTCACCCGTTTCAGCATCTTTCTTCACTACTGTTTTTACATATTATATTACTCAATAAAAATAAAACTAAAATGTAATACTGTTCCTACTGAATAATTTTTATTTATTTTTTTTTTTTTTTATGGAGCCAGAAAGAGAGCCAGAGACAGGGATAGACAGGGACAGACAGACAGGAATGGAGAGATGAGAAGCATCAATTATTAGTTTTTTGTTGTGCATTGTGACACCTTAGTTGTTCATTGATTGCTTCCTCATATGTGCCTTGACCGTGGGGCTACAGCAGACCAAGTAACTTCTTGCTCGAGCCAGTGACCTTGGGTCCAAGCTGGTGAGCTTTGCTCAAACCAGATGAGCCTGCACTCAAGCTGGTGACCTCGGGGTCTCGAACCTGGGTCCTGGGCATCCCAGTCCGATGCTCTATCCACTGCGCCACTGCCTGGTCAGGCCCTATCAAATAACTATTAAACATAGATGACCCAGTTGGCAATCCACTGGCAGTGGAAGTCTTTTATTTTTTTATTTTTTATATAAATTAGAAAGTCTCTCAAATATGTATAATCTGATTGTCTTTGAGCACCATCATCAATAGCACGGAGACTTGCACAAACAGCCTCAGTAACAAGGAGAGGCTGCCAATTTCCACTTCCTTTTTATCCCTTGGAAAATCAAGGAGGCAGCAAGCACCCCGAAGTGTGGTGTTAGCTCATGACAGGCTCATCTGCAGAAAGGACTGGAACAGTAAGACCAAACTGGGACAAAGGCTATGCTCTTTCCCAGTGCCTGCTCTGAGTCGAAAGGCAAGCGCACCTATATCGGACGAGGGGTGTCCAGTCCACCGTCTGCTCCACAGCGCATGTGCAGCCGCCCACAGCCATCAACGTGGCAGTTCCTTGGGCTTTTAGCACGTGACCACTTCTGCTGTTGGAAACCATTTTGGGGGGCCATGAGTGCTTGTCATGAGTGACAGCAGAATGCTTTCAAGATTGAATGTTAAAGTAATATGTGCAGGTGGTACAGCCACAGACTCTGACCTCTTCCGGCAGTATCCTCACCCCACACCTCCCAGCATCACCCCCGAATTGAGCGGCTCTCATGCTCTCCTCTGGACCATTCCACAGACTCCTTACTGATGCACTAGCTCACTGTTCCCTTCTTCTCAAACCTCCAGCCCCTGCTCCCTGCCCCGCAACCAGCCCAGTCAGCTGGCACTGCTCTTTTCACGCTAGTCTCTTCCTTTCCTGATGAAAAACATTCTTTGGCTCATCACTGTCTACAGTAGTGTGTCCCTAAGCGTGTCCCAAGCAATGCTAATGCATCCACGAGTGCTTGTAAAAATACTAAAAGGAAAGGAAGGATTCCATGGAAAAACAACTTGGAAAACACTGTAGAGTGTAATTCCCACTGGGAGAGTGACAATCTACATTAAAATGCCTCGGGTTCTGGGAATCCCTGGTAAAGAAGCTTTGTCTAGTTCAGCCGTTCACTTATGCTCAAAACATCTATTAACACCACTTAAGAGTTCTCTTTTGCTGAGCAAACTCTGGCCACTCTACTGGTTTGTATTCTCAGGAACCATGGTCTATCTAGTAAGGTGCTTCTCAGTCGGGTGGGAGCATAAGGGCTTTGGAAATCCAGACTGCTGAGCCTTCTCCGAGAGTCTGAGGCTGGTGGACTGAGATTCCAGCACCTCTAACAAGCTCCGGGGATACTGCTGGTCCCTCAACAATACCACGAGTTAACAGGCTCCCACAGGAAAAAACCCGAACTCCTCAGCACAATCCTCAAGAGTTCTTCGTATTTTCATCAGGGCCTCTTCACCCTCCTTTTCTCCTAGAACTTCCCGTTGCTTATCTCCGGTTGCAGCCTAGAGCACTTTCCCCTTTTCTCTCTGTTCTCATTGTCCTTTCTGGCCTCCATCGCTCCCTCTGCCAAACCTTTCTGTCTTCAAGACCTAGAACTAATAGAGAGATGCCTGGCTGGTTTGTCTTTACCTTCTTTATACACTTTAGAAATTTCTTTCCTGGTTTGCAATTGCTTACTTGCATTGCCTAACTTTCACTGTAGTCTAGAAGCTGTTAGGAAGTCATTTGCTGTGTCTGACTTAGGTTTGTAAATGACATTATCTGGAAGAATGCTTCCTAAATACTAAGGGCTCAATAAACAACTGATGAGGAAATGTACGCATGGCTAGCAGTGCAGCTGATTTGAATTAGGGAAAATCCTTATTAACTCTAAATTGCAAGACAGATGTGCAAACTCGTTTTGGTGAGTAAGCTCTACTAAATTCAAATTCAGTTCAGTGACTATTAAGCACCTCTCAGGACTTAGATAAAAGTGGGTGTACAGACTGTTTACTGCACATGAGCAGTTGCATATGGTGGGCCAAGTTGGAAATGTGAGAAAAGGATACTTGACAACAAACATTAAGCTAACAAAGTTTATGAGGTGTGTGTGTGTGTGTGTGTGTGTGTGTGTGTGTGTGTGTATGTGTACAGCTCACGGGTCATTTAAACACACACATACATGTCTTGACCTGGAAAGTGGTTATTTGGGTGTATATACAAATAAAAAAATCTTGAATGGTAATTTATGCATTTTATCAGCATGTACATTATACTCCAACAAATAAAACACCATGGAGAAATGTGATGAAGAATAATGCATATAAAACAGAAAGACCATGTTTTAAAGTTCTTATTGGTCTTTTTTCATTTATTCTCTCTTAAGACCTATGGGAAAATGACCCATTACTTGACAATCTGTATTTTTGTGACACAGCAAATGTATCATTAAGGAACTATTCAGGGAAGTTAGTTGAATAAAAACTATCATGTAGCCTGACCTGTGGTAGCACAGTGGATAAAGCGTCGACCTGGAAATGCTGAGGTCGCTGGTTCAAAACCCTGGGCTTGCCTGGTCATGGCACATATGGGAGTTGATGCTTCCAGCTCCTCCCCCACTTCTCTCTCTCTGTCTCTCTCCTCTCTCTCTCTCTCTCTCTCTCTCTCTCTCTCTCTCTCTGTCTCTGTCTCTCCCTCTCCTCTCTAAAAAATGAATAAATAAAATAAAAACTATCATGTAGGTATCATGTTGACATATGAGGAGTGACAGATACAAACAAGAGTCATCTGTAAGCCGCTGGGTAAATAACACACATTTCAGTTGTCCTTTCCCATGAAAGAAAGGATCTTGTTCTTTTGTTTCTTCCAGGCCAACTTTTATCCAAAAATCATATGCCACCTTTGGAGGAAAAAGCATTCAGACGTTGATCTCATCTGAATTGTTAGTTTCCATAGAAACTCTTGTAGAATGCTCCCGCTTGTCAGGACTAAGTGCCTCTCCCATTAATTCAAAACGAGTCCAGGAAAACCCTGCCTGGGCGTCTGACATCGCCCAGCCCTGCTCTGCTGCAAAAGGACAGAAGAGCACTTAAGTCAGCATCTGTTACCTTTATCAGAGGAGCTGTCTCCATTACGGACACACAAATGGAAGATTAAACACTGCCTTGTCCAATTAGCCTAAACCTCAGGCTGTTCCCTGCAGGACTCTCGTAAAAATAGGTTCCTGAGATTCGTATTTGAAAAAATAAAAAACTAAACAAAAATCCAAACCGAGACAAAAGGCCTGGATACTAGAAAGGATCCCTGTGTCCTATCAATTCGTATCATTACATAATTACGAGCAGCCTCCGAGGGCAATGTTGTTCTGTATGCTGGCAGGGTGCTCTCCCTTACTTTCACAGGGGAATAGCAGCAACAGGCAGGACTTGGAAGGAAGCACAGACCTGTAAGTATTTCAACGTTCTTAGTTTTATCCAGCATACCTGCTCACTGTAACCAGATTCTCCTGTGCAAATTTCAAGATATATAGAGATTAATCTATGGTGTAAGCAGCTGGGAGAGAGATTCCCCTAAAGCAGTGGTAGTCAACCTGGTCCCTACCACCCACTAGGGGGCGTTCCAGCTTTCATGGTGGGCAGTAGCGGAGCAACCAAAGTATAAATAAAAAGATAGATTTAACTATAGTAAGTTGTTTTATAAAGATTTATTCTGCCAAACTTAGCGACAATCCGACATAAAGTACTTGGTAAGTAATTATTATTATATGCTTTAACTTTCTGTAACTCTGCTTTATGAATTTTATAAAGTAAAGTTACTTCCCTACTTTATAAATGACCATTACTTTGGACCCGGTGGGCGGTTAGAAAATTTTACTAACAGAGATACAAAAGTGGGTGGTAGGTATAAAAAGGTTGACTACCCCTGGTCTAAAGGAAGGATTAGTGGCTGGAAGAGGTTATAAGGGGGCTCCAGAGGTGTTGGGGAGAACTGTTTCTTTTTCAGGTTGCATTCACTTCATTAAACTCCAATGAGCTGTATGCATGTGATTTGTGCACTTTAACTGTATGTTAGTTTTACTCTAATAATGAGATTTTTATAAGCAAATAAATAATAGACAAACCAAGGCATCTAGGCAACAGAGATCCAGATCTAGGCCCGGAATAGATAAAGGCAATCGCAGCCTGGGAAGTTTCCTGACGGACTGAACCGGAAAGGTCCATTAATAACAAGATCCAGACCACTGGTGAAAGAGGCCAAGAACAGTGACTGTGGCATCTTAATTACATTCATTCTTCTTCAATAAAAGCGTGTCCATGAAGCATGTCTAGCCTGAGCCTTTCTTACCCACTGAATGACGTAAACCAACTGGTGTTTGGAGGAGACATTTATGGGATTATCTACCCAACAACCTGCCTCTCCATCTGGGAACTCTGCCAGCCACGGCTGACTGATCCTGCAGAAACCCCAGGCTCAATATTCTGTCATCCAAAAGTCTTCCCAGGGACATTTGAAAACAGAATTGGGAAAGTGGTCTGTCTCTGGATGCCGGAGGCTACAATGGGTACAGTTTGTGGTCTGTTGGAAGTCACGTTTCCACTAAAGCTAAAAGTCTAATATACAGAAAGAGTTGGTTTATATCAATTGCAATCAAAGGATTTTAGACACTATTATATATTTTCCTGTAAATATGGGTCAGTACAGTTTAACATTTATGGCCTAACAGAAGCAAAGGTGAGGTCAAAACGCTTGACTCTTTAATCTCTAGTGATATCTTTGTCCACCCATCTTCAGTCATCCATGTCCATGGCCATTTGCTTGACCCTGGAATCAACAGCAACTATACCTCCTTTAAAAATTATGTGCAAGTATCCCTTCCCTGCCCTATCATCTGTTATCCTCACTACTATTATAACTGCGAGTCCATCAACTCCTAATCTCACGGAGACCTACCATCATCCATGATAATATCATCCCATGTGATCTCACGTGGTTCCAACTCTTTAAATTACTCTGCCACGCTTTCATTATCCATCATGGCTCCAGGTTCCCTTTCCCTTCTTACTTATCCTCACTTCCACTCTTCTTCATACCTTGTAAGCCCTTGGCTCAGCCTCTCTCCATCATATTCACTTCATATGGTTACACCTAATTGAACTAGGCTAAAGAAGGACTCACAGCCAGCTGACCAGTCTTCACCTTAAACTCATGTCAACAAATCTCAAATGAGCACTCAACGACTGTCCAGTAATCCTTCTTTTGTATGTTTACAATTCCACTCTCTAAAATGATTATTTCTTATGGTCTCTTCAAACCTCTAGTCTCCCTCCCCTGTGCACCTCTTCAGTGATAATACAACCTCCTGACCCACTTCTTAGAAGTGTCAACATAAATAGACTTCAGTTCCCCATCTCTGTCTTTTCATAACACTCCAGTTACAATTCTCCCTTCTTGACAAGGTCCTCAGTGACCTTCCCATTGTGAAACTTTGATGGTCATCGTTCTGTTCCCATCAACCATCTCAACAGTTTTGACCTCTCCTGAAATAGTCTCTGCTCTTGGTAACAGCAATAACACACTCTTCTTATTTTACTTGATCTAAACAGCCACTTGTCCTCTATCACGGTTTCTTTTGCTGTGCTAAACCTCTTCATGTTGGAGTGAACTGGGTGTCTTCTCTGCACATTCTCTCTTCCTGGGTGAACTGCTTTGGTCTCGATTTTTAAAATGCCATCTCTATTCCTATTATTCACTTTTCCGTCCTTAGCTCTCATACTTCCAACCGCTCCAGACTCATATTTCCAGCTTCTCACTTGATATTTACACTTGACTACTTTCAAAGCATATTAAACTTTAAAGTTTAAAGCAGAATATTTGATATGTTCCCTCTAGTAATTTCCATGTTTTCCCTTAGTTTTCCCCATATCAGTCTATTTCTCACGCATTGTTCAATGTGGCATCTTAGGAGTCTTCTTCAATGCCTCCTTTTTCCTCACTGTCCATACCCAAATTCATCTGCTCCTCGCATGGCTTTCAAAATAGTTCCCAAGTCTGCCCACCTCTCTTCATCACCAACTCTGGCACTCAGGTAGAAACTACCGTAGTCTTTATTCTTGAGTCGATCCAATAATTTCCTAACTGGCTGATCTGCATGCAATCTTGTTTTTATCTCCATACCCTCAATTTATTCTCTCTTCCAAAAGTGGTTTTCTAAAACATAAATCATGTCTATCAAGGACTTCCCATTTCTTAAAAACCAGAAATATAAAAAAAAAAATCTAAATCTCTTTACTGAGATTTGAACAGGATCACACTATCTGGCTGTCTGCCCACCTCTCTGACTTCATCTACCATTCACTCCCCATTGGCCACAGTTATGTGAACACACCAAGTTCATCTCTACCTTAGAAGCTTTGCACCTGCTATTCCCTCTGCTTTGAAAATGCTGCCCCTTATTCTTCACATAGCTGGCTCTTTATATCGTTTGGATCTCAGTTCAAATATCACTTTCATAGTACAACACTGCTGGCTATAAATCCCAAAGAATCACCTCTCCCACAGCAATCAGCCTCCGTCATGTAATCTCATTTTATTACTTACTGCTTACCATTATGTGAAATCATCTCGTTTCTTACATTTGTTTACTTCTTTATTATATATCTCCCTCTGCTAGCAAATATTCTTCTATAAGGCTAAGGATATGTCTTGTTTCTGCTTTCTTCCAAGTGCTTAGAATAATGCCTGCTGCATGGTAAATAATAAATGTTTGCTAAACAAATGAGTAAATTACAGACATGTAATACAAAAAAAAATAGCCATTTAAAAACACTAACGAAGAAGGAACTAGAAAGTTTTCTTGAGTCAGTATCATTATCACTTATGATTTAAGCCTTGAAACTCTGAAATATGAAATTCCTTTCTGAGTTTTCAAAACAAAAATAAAGTAGGATACATTTTAGTCATTCCAAGCAGACTACGATTTGGCAAAGAAACGAAACGAAACATGGTTCCATTTTAGGACTACCAGCCTTCGACAACATAAATCACTGTCTCTCGCACTCAAAGCCAGAATGACATCTGGGAATTAAAAACCTCTTTGATGCTAAAAGCAAAGAAGTTGCTTTTACTAAGTAACATCCAGTATTAAATCCAAGTTAACACACGACAAACATATTTTTCTCTTAGCCTTATCTTTTATTTTTTTTTATTTTATTTTTATTTTTTCATTTTTCTGAAGCTGGAAACAGGGAGAGACAGTCAGACAGACTCCCGCATGCGCCCGACCGGGATCCACCCGGCACGCCCACCAGGGGCGACGCTCTGCCCACCAGGGGGCGATGCTCTGCCCATCCTGGGCGTCGCCATGTTGCGACCAGAGCCATTCTAGCGCCTGAGGCAGAGGCCACAGAGCCATGCCCAGCGCCCGGGCCATCTTTGCTCCAATGGAGCCTTGGCTGCGGGAGGGGAAGAGAGAGACAGGGAGGAAAGCGCGGCAGAGGGGTGGAGAAGCAAATGGGCGCTTCTCCTGTGTGCCCTGGCCGGGAATCGAACCCGGGTCCTCCGCACGCTAGGCCGACGCTCTACCGCTGAGCCAACCGGCCAGGGCCTCTTAGCCTTATCTTTTAAACAATCAGAGAGTCAACAGGCCAAACAGTATTTTAGCAGCTGGTTCTGCAGGACCAGATTAGCCACTTCCAAAGCATTTGGAGGCTGTTTTCTCTTGTTCTTACTTCTGTTCCCTCCAGTACTTGATTAGTATACATAAAACATTTACCCACTTTTCAAACACTCTGGTTGGTGTGAATACACGATCTGTTCTTCACTCTTTTGCAGTGTGCATCCAACATTGACAATGACCTATTAACTTTACCCAGCTGTAGCTACCATCATTCACCTATAAAAGTGAAATAGCCACAATTCTGTTAGACCAAGCAGACCTTGTAAGTAAATGCACTAAAAAATAGGTTTATTTTTGCTTTTCAAATGTAAAATTTTAATATAGAAATTTTCAGACTCTACACACCAGCTTCCTTTCTCTGGCCCACACGATGCTACTCTATTCTTCTCCATAGAAATTCAGTGCAGAGGAGCCATCCCATAGTGAGGCAAAGGAACAGCTACTATGCATAGTGTTTTTTTAATATGAAATGCTGAAATAATTAGAGGGTGGGGTTTCATAACAGAGCCCCACAGGGACGCCAAGTATGTCTGGTGAGAAGGAGGTACTAGTAACTCTCTTCTAAGAGGTTTTTCATATGAAGCAAATAATTCTATACGGGAGGTTATGATTGAATTTTCTCAACATCCTCCCTACATAAGACTCTGGAGATCTTATTCTCTGTTACAATTTCATAAAGCTTTACTCCACGAGATAGGCTGGAAATTTCTGTCAGGATAACTTATTTCCAGAGGCTACAGGCAGAGGAGGATAAATGAAGAAACTGAGAATCACCCAGTGCTCTCCCAGCTAAGATCTCTCCCAAGGATCATGCAGACAAGTAAGGCATTCATGGTTAAAATAAATGTTCTGATTAAACTATTCATCCCAATTTGGGGATAAAGAACCACTACTCATATATTAATGGACTTATAATTCTTTTTCCAAATTGTTATTTTCTGATTCATGAATATATAGACAAAGTCCATTACAGCCACAGAACTTTTACAATCAAATAATCCTGGTCTCAAAGCCATTCACCTGAAGGCGTCTATTTCCTCACTTCTTGAATCTGGCCTGGCCTGTGACTTGCCTGGGTGAACTGATTGTGCCAGACATGACGACGGGTGTTTCTGCTCTGTCACTCCATACTTTGTCACTGCCATGTGAACCAGCCCAAACAGCCTGCTGGAAGTCCAGAGCCACATGGAGGAGGAATGACCTACCCAAGCCAAAGGCTGTTCTAAATGGGTCAGCCATAAACATGCATAGCAGTCGGCCAGAGACACATAAGTGAGCCCAATGGAGACCAATAGGACTTCTCAAACAAGGCCAGCCCCAACTGCTAACCCACTAAACTGTGACCTAAATAAATGGTTTTGAGCTACTACAGTTTTGGGGTACTCATTATGCAGTACTACATTTTTGGGGTAGTCATCATGCAGCAAAATCTAACTGATACAATCAAGGGAATAGTTTATTTCCCATTAGCAGCATATAGACTTCTCTCCTTCAACTTTTCCTTAATCCTTGTGGCTCTGACCTTTGATCCACTTTTCTGGCTTATTTCTTACTTATCTATTCTCTCTTTTACCCCTAAACTCCTTGCTATCAGCTGAATTGTGTCTCCCCAAAGATGTATACGTTTAAGCATTAACCCCCCAGTACTTTAGGATGTGATTATATTTGGAAATAGGGCCTTTAAAAAGGTGATTAAATGAAAAATGAGAGGGAATCCTGCTAACATTTACTATGTCACCTCGTATCATGTGTTCCTGGCTTTCCCTGCAGCAAGGTAACCTTCCCAAAGGCAATGAGCACTTGCAGGGACAAGTGCCCTTTCCCTGGGTACTCAGCCCCATAAGACTCTTCCTTTGTTTGAAGAATTTCTGAGTCTGTTTAATGGCCGAAAATGGCAGAGAATCACCCTCATAATTGACTTGAAAGCACACACCCAAGTGTTATGCGTTCCTCACTGTGCGTGTTTGCTGGGATTTTATTGTCACTAGTCCTACTTACCTTGGGAAACAAAGTCCTACAGTGCATGCACTAGAGACAAGGTTGTAGTCTGGAAACCCTGGCACAGAGGGCTGCTCTGTGGAACAACCATTCAGCGCCAGCTCTTTGGTATATTTGGTAAAAATAACAGCTACCATTAACTGAGTACTCACTATGTGTCAGGCACTCTCTAAGAGCATGGGGTTTGTGTTGCTGGTACTGATGATTGGTTGGTTGGTTTTCATCAGATGAGAACTATATCCTCGCAGCAATGCTCTGAGCTCCTGCCAAAATCTAAAGACCAAGCTATGCTGTCCAGGGTCAGAGGCAAGTTCCAGATGATCCCCGAGTCAGGCCTGGAAACATCTGTTGCCCCTCAAAGATTTGCTTCTCAAGGATCTCTTGGGCAAGAGCTCTCACCAGGCCCTCTGCCCAGGGTAGCCTGGACTCTAGCCTTCTCAGTGCAGGTCTAAGGAGCCCTAATCTATCCTCCCTCCCCACTTCTCCCAACCTAGTGAGGAAGGCAAGGGAGGCCCTTGTCTCACCTGCATACAAAGAAGCTTCTTTCAGGAGGCGCTGTAAAGAACCCAAAGTTACCTCCTGCACCCTTGGGAATGGCCCTCCATCTTCCGATCTAACCAATTTCTTGCTACCTTGTTTAACCTAATCCAAGTATTTCTCCCCATACGATTATTTCAGCTTTTCACTCACTGCTCATGTTTAATACAAATGCACATAGAAACACACATGTGTAGCTGCTTCTAAGTCTATTCTAATGATGGTTAGAAGGAAAACTCATGTTTCCTTCTCATTGTCGAAGGGCCTGGGGGTTAAAGCAGCTTTCTCTGGCCCCTCCCTTCCCAAGGGCAATCTTTCAGCTTCTATTAGATGGGGACTATAAAGATCATCTAGAAATGCTCCCAGAGCAGTGGCTAAGGATTCACAGATATGAGTTATTTCCAAGAGAAGAATCCCACATAGTCTCCACTACTCTCAAAGGAGTGGGCCAGAGGTTGAACACACAGGAAACCAATGTGAGTCATCCCAGCAGCCGAGCCCCGCAAAACCACCTGCCTTCCTGCTTGCTCTGTCTCGCCACCTTCCGGCTTCTTCCTGATTGTGATGCCTGTGTCACAACTTTCTTTTATGTAAGAGAAGGTTTTAAAAGTGGCTTATATAATTGAAGACAAGGAGTGAAAGTACAACTGAACGTATGTATAAACCAGATAATGATATATAGCTACTGCAGCAAATGGGAATGTCGTACAGTTGCTCTTTTCTGAAAGGTTCCCTTGGAATTCTAGCCAGCAGTTTTAACACAACAGCCTATTCACTGGCTTTGCTATGAATATCACCAATAAGATTCTAAGCAAGGTTCCTAGGGAGGGACCTTAAGCAAGGAAAACCTATAGATTAGAATTTTCCTATAAGAAATTCTCGTACAACTGTAGGACTACTCACTGGGTTGCTACTGTCTCCTGAGGTTCAACAGTGCAGTTCAAGAATCACTACAGGACAAAAGCAAAAGGAGAAGGAGCACTGAGTAGTCAAAATAATATTGGAAAAAAAAAACTAACCTGGAAGTCCCATATTTCATAATTTCAAAACTTACCACTAAGACCCCGGATTTCAACCAATGTGGCACTGGCATAAGGATAGGCATAAAGAGCATGAAGTAAAATTGAAAGTCAAGAAATAAACTGAGGCCCTGGTCAGTTGGCTCAGAAGTAGAGCGTCAGCCTGGCGTCCAGGAGTCCCAGGTTCGATTCCTGGCCAGGGCACACAGGAGAAGCGCCCATCTGCTTCTCCACCCCTCCCCCTCTCCTTCCTCTCTGTCTCTCTCTTCCCCTCCCGCAGCCAAGGCTCCATTGGAGCAAAGTTTGCCCGGGCGCTGAGGATGGCTCTGTGGCCTCTGCCTCAGGCACTAGAGTGGCTCTGATTGCGGCAGAGCGACGCCCCAAGATGGCAGAGCATCGCCCCCTGGTGGGCATGCCGGGTGGATCCTGGTCCAGCGCAAGCGGGAGTCTGTCTGATTGCCTCCCGGTTTCCAGCTTCGTAAAAATACAAAAAAAAAAAAAAGAGTAAGGGTTTTTTACATGAACTTGTGATTTCCACATTGGACAGCTGCCCAGGTGCCCACCTGAGAAAGAACCCTGATTACAGGTGCCATTTTAACCACCAGTTTGCTGAACTCAACAAAAAATTAGGTACCGGTTCTCCCAAACCGGTGTGAGCCAGCTGAGTCCCACTACTGCTAGAATCCTCCGAAATGTCACTTTGTCAGGTCCAGGGGGCAGAGCACCACTAGGTAGGAGCAGGTCCTTAAAGGGAAGACAGTGCCGTAGTACCTAGAGCCCCTCCATGCCAGTCTCTGCAGATCCTTTACTGCTTACACTTTACAGGAGAAGCAGCAGAGGGTACAGAGGTGAAGAAAGAGGCACGTTAGCTAGAAATTACTTCTGAGCCTCATGAACATCTCCCGGGAAGGAAAGTGGGAGTGAACATACTGAATACTGTATTTACAAAAAGACATCCTATGTATGCACCATCTCCCTGTAAATACCTCCCCAAACCAGTGGCACAGGTGATCAAGTGTGCCTTGTCCAGATGGGAAAACATGGCCTCAGGCTTCAGAGCTCCATGCTTCCCACCCTGCCACAGAGCATCCAGCCAGGTGAGAAATGGTAACAGTCACTAGGAGCATGGTTGGTTTTTCAGTAAACTTCTAATTGCTTGAGGGAAGTGGGTTGGACTTCTATTTTTCTGTTAGCTCAATAAGGACAGTTATAACATAGCTGCTATGAGAAACCACCCAAATTCTAGACCGTTGTATTATTATTTGAGGTGTATAAAAATACTACTGTTCTATCAGTTTCTTGCTGTTCATTTTCGCTGGGTATTGCCTTCCCCCAGCTACCTGAGAGCTTGTAGATCCACTTCTCCTCCCGCCCTCCGGGCAGGGTCGGTGGGTCACCTCAGCACTTTCACCCAGAGGCACTTGCGTCCTCAAACTGCTTTCTTCCTGCTTTTGTGACACTTGATTCTCCCCACAGGCCACAAAATATGGCAGGGAAGGAAGCAGCTGATCCGCGAGGTGGTTATGGCCAAGGTCACCGGCTGGTTTCTCTCCTGGGAGGGTTAATTTTAGTCCTCAGCCTCAGCAAGCTGCACAACCGCCACCCCCCCATCCCGAACAAGCAAAGACAAGGTGCCTCCTCCTCTTTTCCTTTCTGAAAACACAGGTAAGAACTTTTCAAACGCGGCAGTGTCCACCAGCTTTCCACATTTTATTGATCAGAAAGAATAAAATAAGCAGAGGGCTAAACTGAACTTACTTTTTCCTCCTTATGAAGCACAGACCAAACAAAACAAACATTTCCAATGCGGGATTAAAAAGATCCCCGTTTTAGATCTGGAAAAGATTCAGGATGCCCGATTCAAAATGGAAGAACACGAGACATGTGAGGGGGACAGGAAATTCTGTCTTTGGAATAAGAAGTTCTGGCTGTCATGATCACAAGGGCTCTTGGGAAACAACACAACATAAGTGACTTTAATACCATAATGACCTCCACAGCAGCACACTCACCTGCTACATGTGAAAAGCCCAGTTGAAGAAACTAAGAAATTTAAGGGCAACAGCTAAAATGTTCTATGTTGTCCTGTTCATCCTTTGCTAGTTTCTTCAAATCTTTTGGGAAACAAGCAGGAACAAATCGCATCACTAAATCATACGTGTAAAAATTTGTGTTGAAACATTTTTTTTGAACTGAAATATAGCACAAGCCTTAAGCATCGCCTGAGTAGAAAACTGAAACTCCCTCCCCCAATAGATCTATAATTTTATGATCAATGTTTTCCTTCTCTAACCTTTAATTCTAAAAATAAAGTTGGTATTTTTTACGACAACCATATTCCCACCACTTTTTTAAAATTGATTTTAGAGAGGAGAGAGAGAGACAGACAGACAGACAGAGAAGAGGGGAGGAGCAGGAAGCATCAACTTCCATATGTGCCTTGACCAGGCAAGCCCAGGGTTTCAAACCAGTGACCCCAGTATTCCAGGTCGATGCTTTATCCACTATGCCACCACAGGTCAGGTGACCACTTAACTTTTTTGAATATCTAATCCTTTTTCCACTCCTTTATCTATCCATTGGCTCTTTTTAAAAGTGCATTT
Source organism: Saccopteryx leptura (assembly GCF_036850995.1). Lineage (NCBI taxonomy): Eukaryota > Metazoa > Chordata > Mammalia > Chiroptera > Emballonuridae > Saccopteryx > Saccopteryx leptura. The sequence goes on from NC_089507.1 coordinate 189,849,944, forward strand.
TATAGCAAATAACGTGCAGAATTCAGTACCTTTCATCTCCAAACAGTTACACCACTAGCATTTTAATCTTTTTTAGTTGAAGGTTATGACTTCACAAGAGGGAAAGAAAAGTAAATAAAATCTCACCATGCACCTAGTTTCAGGGCCCAGGCTAAGGGGAAGAAGACACGATTCCAGCAAAGGATGGAGATCTTCCTATCAACACCAGGAAGAAAATGATTTGGCAGAATGTTGCCTTAGCAACTGTTAGGAAAGTTGTCTTTCAACAGTCCTGGTGTTGGTCCCACACCTTTCCTCCTTCCTTCTAACCACCTTAATAAAAGAAGCTCAGTTGACCACAGAGACCAAGAAGTAGAGCAACAAAGAACCACTCTAGAAATGGAAAGACAGTGAGAAAAACCACGAAGTGGTCCAAGGTGGAGAATTTTCCCTTCTGAACAGGACACCGCTAAGTGCTAAGGTATGCCCCTTTTACTAAGAGGAGTAAAGGGTTAGAAAACTCCTCCTTTCCTTTGTTTTCACTTTTTTCTCTCTCTTGTCTCTCAATTCCTCCACAAATCAAGAATGGACATTTGAGGCTGGTGTGTGCCCACTGCTTGCAAATGCTCTAACAATCAAGACTAAGTGAATATAATGGAAGATAGATTAAGGCCCCGGGGTGGCCATTCATTGCCTAAGATGAAGATTTATATTTAGAGTTTCTTAGGGGCTGCCCATTCTAGCAAGAAGAAAGAGTCATTATGTAGAACAATGGTAGTCAACATGGTCCCTACCGCCCACTAGTAGGCATTCCAGCTTTCATGGTGGGCGGTAGCGGAGCAACCAAAGTATAAATAAAAAGACAGATTTAACTATAACAAGTTATTTTGTAAAGATTTATTCTGCCAAACATAGTGAAAATCCGACATAAAGTACTTGGTAAGTAATTATTTTTTTTTAATCTTTTTTTTTCTTTTTTTCTTTATTCATTTTTAAAGAGGAGAGAGAGAGGGAGAGAGAGAGAGAGACAGAGAGAGAGAAGGGGGGAGAAGCTGGAAGCATCAACTCCCATATGTGCCTTGACCAGGCAAGCCCAGGGTTTCGAACCGGCGACCTCAGCATTTCCAGGTCTATGCGTTATCCACTGTGCCACCACAGGTCAGGCGGTAAGTAATTATTATTATTATATGTTTTAACTTGCTGTAACTCTGCTTTATAAATTTTATAAAGTAAAATTACTTCCCTACTTTATAAATGACCATTACTGTGGAACCAGTGGGTGGTTAGAAAATTTTACTACTAACAGAGATACAGAAGTGGGCGGTAGATATAAAAAGGTTGACTACCCCTGGTGTAGAAGAATGTCCAAGAAGAAATGGTGGGTCCTCACTAGAGCATTCCAAAATGGCCAAAAGGAATGAGACCCATAGAGTAGTACAGTAGATCCACACTCTAGTCCTAGTGGCAGATGGCATTTCCAACATTCTCTTCATACAATGTGACTTTAACACTCCTGCCACTGAGAGGTGGGTTTTTAAGTATCCTTCCCCTTGATACGGGCGGGCTTGTGACTAACCTGTAACCAAATATCATGATGGAAATGATGCAGCATGACATCCAAGGTCAAGTAATAAATGACGTTGCTTCTGCCTTGTTGGCTGGAATAACCACACTGGAGTCACAGAAGCAATTTGACTGCCCTGAAGCAGCCATGCTGTGAGGAAGGCCACAATGGCTGGTGGAGAGAGCACGTGGAGAAACTCTGAGACTATGTTAAGAGAGTGAGAGTGGAGCCAGTTGTCAGCTGCTCCAACCTCATGCCTTTTCAGCCTCAGATGCCATCTGAGTGCAGCTGCATGAAACGCCCCAACCAGAACTGCCGGACAGAGATTGTCCCAAACCCCTAACTCAGAGAATAAGTAGGCAGCAAAAAAGTGACTGTTGTTGTTTCAAGTCACCACATTTTGGACTGATTTCTTTAAACAATAATAACTAAAACAGACTCAACATATAACTGGATCATGATGACACTTCATATACTGCAAAATCCAAAACTTTGAGCCTGGGGTCAATCTAGCTACTAACTAACTAACTACCCTTCTTATTGTGTATTTCTCACTCCAGCCACATCAAGTGTACATGCGAATACCCCAACTTTTTTAGAACCTTCTCCCACAACTCATATTATATATATATAATTATATATATACACACACACATATACATATATATTTCTATTGTTTAAGATGTCCTCCTTTCCAATTTAAGCCTGACCTCTGGTGGCACAGTGGATAAAGCGTCAACCTGGGAACACTGAGGTTGCCGGTTCAAAACCCTGCACTTGTCTGGTCAAGGCATATATGGGAGTTGATGCTTCCTGTTCCTCCCCCCTTTCTCTCTCTCTCTCTCTCTCTCTCTCTCTCTCTCTTTCTCTCTCTCTCCCTCCCTCCCTCCTCTCTAAAATGAATAAATAAAAAAAGAAACATAGTTTAAAAAAAGATGCCCTCCTTTCCAATTTAAAATTTTTCCACATTTTACCCTTCACTGAAGACACACTTTCTTCCAAAAAGTAACCCTAGAATTCTGCACTCCTGAGGGTTACCAGTGACATCTCAGCTGTAAAATTCAATCATCTAAACCATAATTCATGACCCTGACTGGCTTGCTCAGTGGTAAGAGCATCAACCCAGCGTGTGGAAGTCCCAGGTTCGATTCCTGGTCAGGGCACACAGAAGAAGTGACTATCTGCTTCTCCACCCCTCCTCCTCCCCTTCTCTCATTCCTTCTCTCTTTCTTCCACTCCCGCAGCCATGGCTTGATTGATATGGGCATGTTGGCTCTGGGTACTGAGAATGGTTCCATGGAGCTTCTGCCTCAGGTGCTAAAAATAGCTCAGTTGCAGCATCTGCCTAGATGGGCAGAGCATCAGCCCCAAATCAGGGTTGCAGGGTAGATCCTGGTTGGAGCACATGCAGGAGTCTGTCTATCTCTCCTCCTTTCACTTAAATTTTAAAAAGTAAAACAAAATAAAATAAATCATAATTCATTCCTACAGGGTATTAAGTTCAAAATACAAGTAGTAATGGCTCATCAAGGACAGATGAGCTCACTTTCTTTGGACATGTGCTGCCTCATTTCCTTACTGAGTAGAGTCACCGAGCTGGGAGATTCAGGAGTGTAGACAAAAAGTCTCATCTCAAAGGAAGCAAGCCCCTTACCAGAGTTTCTCTATAGTATTCTGAATGTGCACTGTCCAAACAATGTGACTAGTCAAGTGTAACTTCTGAGCATTTGGAATATGGTGAGTCTGAACTGAGATCTGTTATAAATATAAAACATACATCAGAAAAATGTAAAAAGAAAAAATGTAAAATTCATTAAGAATGGTGAAATGATAATAATTAGGTAGGCTAGGCTAAATATACTACTGTATTAACATTAATTTCAACTGTGATCTTGGACTTCCTGGCTTCTAGCTCAGGGAGCTGTAACAAACCTATTTCTTTTACCTTTTTAATGAGGCTACAAGAACATTTTAAATTGGACATGCTGCTCACAGGATATTTCTACAGGACCACACTTTCATTCTCTACTGAATTAAAGGTGCTTTGTCTCTTTTTTCAGGGCACTGAAATAATTATCATGATGACATTTATATTAAAAAAGCTTTGAAATGTCAGAGGTTATTTTTTTATTTATTTTTTGGTAACTAACATATAGAGAAATTCTATGCGCTGAAAAATTACCTAGGTGTCTCTGCAACTGCAATCACTTTAGGACTTAGATATTTGAAACAGTAGCTCATCACCTTCTCAAAGGAAGAAAATTAATGTATACGGCGTCTGAGAGTGCTTAACGTACCCCAGGAAATGGTCGATGGGATGAAAATGTGCTTGTGGTGGTCAACAGCGAGTGGAATGGCGTGTGGCTAGGTAGAGCACACACTTCAATGTCCTCTCCAGATACCACGGGTCCCTTTTAACTGGGCCGGGTGCTCATCTCCCAGCGTTTATGTGCTTTGTCTCTAAGAGAGGGCACGGGCAAGTTTCCTAAGAGAAACACCCTGGAATTATGAGAGCTGTTTCCCCTGCAGGTGCCAAGAGTCAAGGGCTCCCAGGTTTACAGCTCCTCTCACCAGGCCACAGCTCATGGCTGATACAAGAATGGGAAAGCCCACTCCCTCGCTTTGAGCCGAGCAAACTGAATCTCAGGCCAATTATGCTCCAGAGCTCCGCCAGGAGTCAGTGTGAAGCAGGGATTTTACTCAACTCATCCCTCGGCTTGGATTTTCCCCTTTCCTTCCCCAAGTCATTAGGTTCTCCTGGGAGGCCCGCTGCCTTAATCCTCATCTCAGGTCTACTTCTTGGACCTCAACCCAAGACTCTTGTCATACAAGCATAAAAGCTTCTAGAATACATCACAGTTTACAATAACTGAACTATTCACAGTTCAATAAGAAACTTCTTTGTTCCTGGAGATCACTGCAGTAGCCCAAAGGGTAGGTCTCAGATCTAGAAAACCGGTGCTAATGCCCACACCACACATGTATCTCTAGGTGTGAGAGTCATCAGGATAGTGTGTAAGCCCAGTGTGGAGGTCAGAAGAAAGAGAATCCAACATTAAAATTTGCTGAGCATCATCCCTTTCAGTGATATTATAAATTCTGTACATAATCCATTATTTAATAAAAAACAATTCATAACCATTTTAAAAGGAAGCACTCCCAACATTAAACTTTTTTTTTCAAAAGAGTAATACATCTTCTAAATTGAAATATTACAGGACAGAAGGTATCAAAGATTGTTTTTTTGGCTTTTCATGAAACTTGAAGGTAGCCTTTGGTTTGATGAGATTTATAAACTCGTCTTTACCAAGAGTAATTTTGAAACTAGAAATATAAGGGTGAGGATAATTCATCCAAATAAATCACTTTATTCTTTATATAAATACTTCTTATTCTAGGAATTTATGGCCTAACAATGATAAAAAGCTAAGATGAATGTGACAGAAATAAACAAGATCTAAAATACACTTTTTGCCATTACAGAAATTAAAATACATTCTGAATGTCTATTACGGATATAACAGTCCTAAAATAACCACTTGGAACTAATGTACAGTACACTGTTAGAATCAGAGGGAAATATAGCAGGTGTTCAACACAACCAGAAAAGCTTGATTTCACTGTTCCAGATGTTTCCAATTTTGAGTACAAGAAGACATTAAAAAAGAATCAGATTTCAGTTCAATATAAAAAAAAAACCCTCAAAATACAAGATATCCAACAACATAAAGTTGCTAGAGAGGGCTGTTTTGATTTTTAAGAGAGGGCAAAGAGAACTAGGTAGGCTAGAATTCTCCCTTTGGGAGGAGGCTAAGACTAACACAAAGACGGCAATCAGCAACCTGGTGATTCGCGGGCACTAGGTCCAATCAGGTCCCATTAGTTGTGAGGAGCGAAGAGAAACCCACATACTCTTAGCTGTCCCAGGACCTGATCCACCCAAGGTCCTTGTAAAATCAAAAGCATGGGCCTGACCTGTGGTGGCGCAGTGGGATAAAGCGTCAACCTGGAAATGCTGAGGTCGCCGGTTTGAAACCCTGGGCTTGCCTGGTCAAGGCACATATGGGAGTTGATGCTTCCAGCTCCTCCCCCCTTCTCTCTCTCTCTGTCTCTCCTTTCTCTCCCTCTCTGCTCTCTAAAAATGAATAAATAAATAAAAATCATGGTATTTATACCACTTACTATGAGTTTTTCATGGAACTTAAAATGTTAAACAAACAACTTCTAAGCTCCGGTTTTGGAGTTTTATTATTATTATTTTTTGAACACTTGAATCAAGTGTTTATTTTTACTAAGCATGCAATTCTTAATAGGAATCATTTATAGCACAGCTGATGGAAAATGACATATTTGTACGGATAATACAACTACCATGAAGAGAACGTGGGAAGTCCAGAAAAATATAATAAAAAAAAAAACCCTCAAGAAAGAAAAAAAAAAAGATGTCACATCTATACTAATTTAAAGACCCTAAAGAATTACTCAGCTATCATCTCCTCCTCCAACTTTGGCTGCCTGTTAAAACATGGTTTATGAATCATCCTTGGAGAACAGGAAAATATAATGCACTTGACTAAAAATAGGTAGGAACATTCGATAATAAATCTCCTTTCCTGATATTCTTGGGTCATCAAATACTGATTACTGAGAGAAGTGTGATTTTTTTTCATGCCTTACAGAAAGGCCAGAAGGAAATCAGCCCTGGGTCCTGTCAGAAGGTACAAGAGTGTCTGACCTGACAGTCACTCAGGGAAGAAAATCACATTGATTTTAAATGCCTGGGGACCTGGAGCTCACCTGTCAGAATAAACAGTGAGGTTGCTGCTTATCTTTTTCATGTGATCACTATGAAATGAGTCCTTATCCCTTGAAGTAAGAAATGATACATAGTCTTTTTTTTTTTTTTTTTTACTTACAACAGAAATTAGAGAATAGCAATTTGATGAAACAGTCAGACAAGAACAATCTCTCAGATTCACTAGGATTCTGGCTCCAGCATAAAGCATTGGTAAGTTATAGTTCATAACTAAAAACTGTCCACATAAAGATATTTCCGTTTCCCATCTTAGGGTCCCTTCAAAGGTTTGTTACATGGAACTGTGGAGGGGCAACCGGGAGAATTGATTTACGTCATGTCGTGGATAGTTCACACAAAACGAACGGTGGATTCTGCCTGGCAATCAATGTAGTGAATTTTCACATCTGTGGGAATCTTCCTAAACAGATTCTGCACAGAACTGAACACAAATCATACATTTCCCTGCAGAAAGAACAGCAGAGAACAGTAACATAGATAATACCTGATGCTTACTTACTAGATGCGGGTGAGATTACCACAGAGGACAAGGAGAAAAATCGAGTAAAATGTGAAGTGCCCAAGGTTGGTGGAATGAATAACGTTGGGTCTAGAAAATGCCAGGAGACCAATGCTCCATCACATGAAATTTTGAGCGGCATTTCACATGAGACATCAGCATGAAGGGATTCATTCTACAGGCTGAAAGTTCTGGAACCCCACGATGAGCAGCTCTTTACCACAGCGGACAGAATACTCACCAGAAGGCTCGGGACCAGCCGCAGGTGCCGCCTGCTTAGTCAAGCTCACGGTGCCGTCCACTGTGCCGATCTCTGTGAAGCAAGCAGACACAGACCAGAGAAAAGTCCATTTAAAGAACTTTCAGAAATCTCATGGAAAGAAACAGCCCTTCACACTTCAAAATCAGAATCTATGATGTTTTTATAAGAATACATCAGAAAGACACATTAGTAAATTAGAGGCATCCGTGTCTAAATGGATAACGAAGACATACAGTCATTAAATCAGAAATATTACTGCTATGCCCAGCCTATAAGGTTCAGATAGCCTCTCTACCAAGCTGATCTGCAATTCAACTTCTTAACCTATCAAAAAAAGCAGTAATTGAACAGCACGGCATTCTAAAATCTTCTAAAATTACATAGAATGATCTTTTCCTGATGAATGGTACAATGCTCTCAGATGAATCGTAACTGTAAGAGACAGTTTGCCTTTTTAAAGAAGAACGGTTCTGAAAAGGAAAGAGTTAAAATGAAATGCCTTTATCTACAAAGAGTCATTTTTATGTGTATTTTTATACTGACGTTGTTTATGTAAATTCTGGATTTGCCATTGATTTCTATTTGTTTGAAATTTAGATTTCAAGACCTTTCCAAGACGGGGTGGGGATTTAGGAGTTCTAGGAGGTACATAGAAGTAAGAGGAAGCCCTTTTGCATTCAAGAAGGTAGAGGTAGAAAAAATGGCAATTGAGACATAGGAAAATGCTATCTATAAAATCTGAATTGACATGTGAAGGTCATTATCTATGTAAGGATATATCTACAGGAAGATCCCAGGTAGAATGGTATACCCCCACACTGCAAGACAACACTGTTGAACAGAAAAAAGTGAACCTGGATCTTTATAGATAGATATGGAAAAAAATTCAAAGTCTTAGTTTTAACTTTTTAAAACACAAGTAGTATACTAACATGTATACTATGACCCACTCTGCTAAAACAAATCTCACTAATCTATACACACAGTCACAACATTTTTGTTTGTTTGTTTTTTGTTTTTATTTAGTGAGAGGAGGGGAGGCAGAGACAGACTCCTGCATGCACCCCAACCGGGATCCACTGAGCAAGCCCACTAGGGGGCAATGTTCTGCCCATCTGGGGCCTTTGCTCTATTGCAACTAGAGCCATTTTTTAGCAACTGAGGCAGAGGCCATAGAGCCATCCTCAGTGCCCGGGGCCAACTTGCCTGGGGCCAATTTACTCAAATAGAACCATGGCTGTAGGAGGGGAAGAAAAGAGAGAGAGAGAGAGAGAGAGAGAGAGAGAGAGGCGAGAGGGGGAGGGGGAGGGGAGGGGAGGCAGATAGTCACTTCTCTTGTGTGCCCTGACTAGGAATCAAACCCGGGACATCCACAGGCCAGGCTGGCACTCTACCACTGAGCCAACTGACCAGGGTGAACACTGTATTATGCAAAAACATATCTAAATAACAAGAAACTTGGATGCAGCTGTTTCTTAAGAACTTGTCTTGAGGGGACATAAAAAAGGCCTTTGCATTTTAACCTAACATTTAAATATTCTCTAATATTTTACCATGAAACCTATTTTATAATTGAAATTAAAAAAGAAAAAAATCCAGTTCATCTCAAACTCTCCATAGAAAGGAACATTTCATTTTAAACACAATTAGAGAATATAAAAGCATCATCGACACTTACTTTACTGATTTGGTGACTATTTACTAAGGCCCAGGCTCTAAGCATGGATTGCATCATATTTATTTTAATCCACATAAAACTCTGAAGTGTATGTACTTTGATTGTTCCCACTTTAGAGAAGAGAGAAGTGAGAAGTCCACACAGAGCTGGCATTCACACCCAGACATCTGGACCCATGTGTAGCCTTCATGGCATTTACCATATTTGCAATATTACATTTCTATTTGTAATGATATATGAATATGAGTCTATAGATTCCATGAAGACAAGGGCTATTTGTGTATTAAAAACTATTATGTGCGTTCCCAGCTCCTAGCAAAATGCCTAGCATATGGTAAGTGCTCAACAAATCTTTGTTGAAGGGGTGAATAATGAAGTGCTCCCCCTAGAGCTGGGAAGCTGAACTACACCACTGTTTTATACCACTTAGGCTGTGAAACCAGCCAGAGTTCCAAAATGGCTCAGTGATTAATCACCCTGCCATACTGTACTCCTTATTTTGAGAAGTATTTGCTGCCCAAGTCTTTCTGCGACTACAAACTCAAAGACTGGATACATATTTCCCCTTTCCTTCTCTAAGTCTCCAGTGACTGTCCCACATAAAACTGATGCATTTTTTCCATAAACCTTTCTAATTCTGTGCATGACCAAAATATTGCAACATTTTGGGAAGCCAATATTGAAGTACTCAACTACAGAGAAGTGAGGCCGTATAAACAGTTTGGCACAAGCTATTTAAATGCCTCCTGGCATTTTAGTGGGCAAACTTCTGTAACTGACGTGGTGCTATAGTTACACAGGGTGGGCAAAAAGTAGGTTTACAGTTGTTTGTATGGAGAACATTATACAAGAATCAATAAATAACAAGGCAAGACTAAACTGTGTTTTGTGTACTCACAAATGTAAATGCACTTTTGCCCCACCCTGTATATACCAACCACAAAAGGATAAGCATTGAACGCCCCACCAAAAATATTTAACATTGAGATTTTGTTTTCAATTGAAGAATAACTGGGCAAGACAGAACTATAACCGAGGTCATTTCACTCTGCTCTCTGACTGAACGTGAAGATTATTGTTCTGTAAACAAACAGAACATTAGAGAACAGCTATGTCTGTGAGGCTGTGCAGTGTAATGAACCCCTTAAGTCCTCGGTGGCCTAAATCAGTCACCATTTATTTTGGTTCACGAGGCAGTCTCAAGTTTGCAAGAATGGCAGGAGGCAAGGTCTCAACGGGCAAGACGTTTTGGTGGGATCTCTGCTGTGTCCCACATACTGTCAGAGCATAGTGTTTGGCAAAGCAAGTCACGTGGCCAACTCTAGATTCAAAGGATGGAGAAAGAGTCCCACCTCTTGATGGGACATTGCACACTGTAAGGGTGTGAAGGCAGGGAGGCAGACTTCCCCACTCATGATTTATGGGAAGATACTTTACAGTTTATTATTTATGGAATAGTTTACATGTAAAATACAGCTATTTTGCATGGAGAGAAAATATATACTGAGTGTACATTAGCACTTAACTTCTACTTATAGGAAAGGGCATTCGTTTTCTATTGAACTTAAGTATATCATAATATATAGTTATTTGTAGCAATGTTACCATACTACTGTAGTGATTTACCAGATATATCTCCTTTTTAAATAAACATATTTAAGTGAAAAGGAAGAGTGATAAGTTCAGGTGGAAGACAGATTTAGCCAAATCCATAAACGTGACTCACAGATAACCCAAGTTTAGAATGCACTGGACTAGTGCATTCATTGCAAACTGCTTGAATAAGCATGCAGATCACCCAGGTATCTGGTTGAAATGTGGATTCTGGTCTGAGACAAGTCTGACGTGAGACTGAAGACTCCTGCACCTCTAACCAGCTCCTAGGTGATACCGACGCTGCAGGTTCCACAGCACACTCTGCGGAGCACGCACGTGGCAGAAAGTCAAACATCTGACAACAAGATAGTGCCCAGACTAATCATTTACCAGCTGTGTGGTCTCAAGCAACTGCCTTCTCTCTGCAACGGCCTCGTCTTTAAAATGCAGGCGATGCTGATATTAGGACCCGTCTCAGATGCCTGCATCGGGGTGAAATGAGGGGAGACGTGCCAGGCATGCAGGACAGTACCCACCATCAAAAAGGGCTCAGTTTCCACCTGGTTCTCCCCATAGTTAATGAGTTCCAAAACAGTCCTTCAAAAATGGCATTGTAGGTTCAAAAACATCAACGGGTGGGCCAAAGTACATTATGCGAGCACAGATGGCACCCAGTCACAACATTCAAAGTCATAGGTTCTTAGAATCAATCACGTTTCTACCAATGCAATCACATTTGGCATCCTCACATATGGTATGAACCTGTTTATGTCCCCCAATGTTACTCAACAAATAGTTACTGAGCATCCACTGTGTGCTACACACTGTTCTTGGCTCTGAAAATACAACAGTGAACAAGGCATAGAAAGCCCTGGGTCCTCACCAAGCCCACCCCCTCCAGTTCTCTCAGTCTCCCAAACTGCTCACATAGCTCACTCCTCCAGCCTGCACCAAAGGAGCAAGAGGCTATTCACCTGGCCACGTACATGTTCACACATCCCCTTGGCCATCTTTCCAAGTTTGCGCTGCTATTAACAGTTCCTAATGGGAGATTTCATGTAATGCCCGGGAGCTTCCGTTCCCCACAGCTCCCACCCTTCTAGTTACTTCCACTCGGACAACTCCCTTTCCTTCATTCTCCTGTTTGGCCCCCTCTCCCCCTCCCCACCACTGAGTTCATGAGCCCTAAATAAAAGGCATCGTCACCAACAATTACAAGCATGGAAGGAAGTTGATGCCACCTTCCTATCCCGAGTAATTTTTTCCTTTACCGCCATGCAATAAATAACCCGCTGGTGAGCAATTTCACCGTTTGTTTGCACCTTCCCAAGTCTAAGACTGCCAGTTTGAGAAACTACTCTAAATCTGCCCAGAAAAGGCACAGCTCCTGTATCTGTCACTCCTGCGGCTTACCGGTGCTACAATGTGTAACTGGGAGCTCCTTATGGGAGCTTGTTATGAGTTATCTTATGGATTTTCCCCCTCTAAGTAATGGTGATGGCTTTGCAATTACTCACCCACATTCTTTGCCTGGTTTCCCACGTGTATTGGTTTTCTATGGCAGCATGAAAAACTGCCACAAACTTCCTGGCTCAGAAACAACACACACTTATTAGCTCAGAGTACAATAGGTCAGAAGTCTAGTGCCAATGCTGGGTTCTCTGTCCAGTATCTTAAAAGGCTAAAATCAAGGGGTCTGCTAGGCGTCCACCTTTCCGGAGACTGAGAAATTATCTGCTTTCAAGTTCAGGCAGGTTATTGGCAAGTGTTACTTCCTAGTGGTCAAAGGGTTAGAACCCGTTTCCTTAAAAGAGCCACTCTCAGGTCCTAGATGCCAACCACACTCCTTGTCACATGCCCCCACCTTCCTCAAAGCCAGTGATGGAGAATCTCTCTTCTACGGAATGCCTCTCTCTCTTTGAATCTCATTCTTTAGTCCCTTTTAGGAGCTTAGCTGATTAGGACAGGCCCACCAGAGATAAGTTCTCATTGTTAAAGTCAAGTGTGCCATGCAGGAGTGACATCCCATTATAGTCACAGTGCTGGATTATACAGGGTGTGCATACCAGGCGATGGGAGTCCTGGGGCCATCTTCAAATTCTAACCTTTCTCCACTGATTATACAGTGCAAGCTGGTAGCCATACATATATGCATTAGAGTCAAACTGATCTGGCCCATGTCCAAGGCCAAGAGGTGAGTGGGGCTGAGGCCAGGTCAAGGGGTGTGTTTCTATAATTTGCATAAAGACACCCTATATTCCAGCAGCCTCCTTGTCCAAGGGAGCCTAACAAATCCTCTTAGAAATAATAACCCAGGGCCTGACCTGTGGTGGCGCAGTGGGATAAAGCATCGACCTGGAACATTGAGATTGCCGGTTCGAAACCTTGGGCTTGCCTGGTCAAGGCACATATGGGAGTTGATGCTTCCTGCTCCTCCCCCTTCTCTCTCTCTCTCTCTCTCTCTCTCTCTCTCTCTTTCTCTCTCACACCTCTCTCTCTCTAAAAATCAATAAATAAAATTTTAAAAATCTTTATAAGAAAATAATAATAATAATAATAACCCAGGTACTCCTGTCCCTGCTATGTTTTGATTTAGAAGGTGAGAGGGAAAGACATAATTGATTTCTTTTTTTCCTCTCTCTTTTTTATACTTTCCAAACAAATTACCATTATCTTACATTTTGGAATTGAGAGATTATGAAAAGATGGGAACAAAGCAAAAGCTAACACTAGAAAAGCAAAGAAGAAAAACCACAGGTTCCCTTTCCTATTGCAGAGAAAAAAAAGAGCCTTCCCCTAGGTAATGAGAAAGGACAGATGGGTAGTTCAGTAACCAACCCCCAGCCCAAGGGGAGCAGCATGGTGCTGGGGTGCCCCCAGGTACAGTCTCATAGACACCAAGAAGCCCAGGCTAAGCACTGATAGTAATAGATGATTGGAGGTGAGGGTGGGGTGGGCGGGGAACACAATATTATGCCCTGACATTTGCATTACAAACCTGCTTTTAATGACTCATAGCAACAACCAGGTTGGACAAGCCCACGTCTCAAGTAGCATTTACCTGGTGATCTTTTCTGGTCCTTCCAGGCCTGACAGAGGACTGTCACCGTGCCAGATCCCTCTGTGGGAGGAGGTGACAGACAACTACTATACTTGAATCAGTCCTCTTTGTGCTCTTCTATTGGTTCTATTTCAGCTCCAGTGTCCTGATGGTCATATAGCGAAATGACAGAACTTGACCTTTATTTTATCAGAAAACCTCCCTTTTGTCTGATGCTTTGTGATGTTGCTTGTTTTGGGTCTTGGTTTTTATCAAATTTTATTTGTCTGAATTTCTCACGCTCCAGACTTTGTCTTAAACTTGCCATGCCTGGCAGTGAGGACACTCAGCCCTGTCTGAGATCAGACATACGCCTCCAGGTCCCGGCTGCCTCAGGTCCCAGCTATCCCTCAGAACGTTCAAGCAGGGTCTTAGTTTCAGACACTTGGATCTGTGCCAGCTCAGGTAATTATCCTCTGCTTACCTAATTTCCCCAGGCAATTGTAATTGAAAATGGTATTATCCTGTGTACTTCAGTTCTGATCTGCTCTGCACTGTCCCTGTGTCCTGCTTCTCTCTTCCACGATAAGCTAACTGAGCTGGATTCTTTTGAAGCTTATGTAGAAAAAAAAAATTTTTTTTTGAATCTCCCAAGTGGGAAAAATATCAGATAAATAAGAGCCTTTTAATTAGCCTCAAACCAGGGGACTGATACCATTGGCACTGGTTGTAAGACAGCAAACCTTTATAAAAAGTTTCTTTTATAGACTAAAACACAGAGGTTTTCTTACTGAAAAGCAGACCAGAACACAGAGGGAGGGGGCAACAAGGAGAGTAAGACGAATACTGACAGGACTCTACTCTCCCGAAATGATTTTAAAAAGCACTGTTCTCTTGTTCATTTCCAAATAACCTGATTGAGACTCAGCAGGACAGAATGCACAAGGTAACACAGGCATGCCTGCAAGCCAATGAAAATGCAACAGAAATGTGCTTGTTGAGTACTTCCAACAAGCTGTCCCAAAGAATTACAATGAAAGCCACACAGGTGAGTGACATATGAAATTTTTAAACTTTCTAGTAACACCGCTAAAAAAATAAAAGGAAAAGAAATATTACTAAGCAATAAAAAGGAAAGAACTATTGATAAACAGGACAAGTTGGATGGCTGTCGAGAGAACTTTTATGAGTGAAAAGAACAAATGTCACACAGTGATGCACTATATGATTCCATTTATATGACAAAAATATACAACTAGAGAACAGATCAGTGATTCTCAGGAGTTAGGGAGGCAGGGAGGGAGGGTGGTGGCATAGCCCAGGGGCTTCCTATTTTGACTGCTGTGGTCTTCACAAGAATCGACATAGGTGATTACGTTGCACGCACACAGGAGTGCATAACAAGTTCGTAAAATCTGAATAAGGTCAGTGGACTGTATTAATGTCAATTTCGTGGTTGTGATATTATATCATAGTTTTGTAAAATGGTTCTGGTGAGAAAACTGGGTAAAATTTTTTACAACTGCATGCTACTTTACAATAATGTAAAAATTAAAAGTAAGAAAAGTTAAATTTGAATAATAGATTTAACCGAGTAGGTGCATAATTTTCTCGTATAAGTGATGTACATATAATTGATATAAAAATCACATTTTATACAATTTCACATGTTTTGTATTTGTTTCATTCTAAGTCTTTGGGATCCAGAGTGTAGTTTATACTTACAGCACATTTCCTTTTAAACTAGCCTCACTTCAAATATTTAATGACCACACGTGGCTGTGGCTCCTGGTCCTGGCAGCAAAAATACTTGAGCCAAGTCTAATATCCATTTCCCAATACCCTCCAGGAGCGTCTTCACTCTAACATGAAACACTGTTGCTTTCTGGAAGTCTCTAACAGCACAGGTTCATAATGAAATCCTTAGAGCTGAGTCCCTGGAAAACATGGTCTGGGTGCAAGGGAAAATGGCTCCAGTGGTACCAACAAGAATCTGTTCTGGACCCGTTTCAAGACAAAAATTAATCACTAATCCTTATTAAAGAGACTCTGGTAACTTCTAAGAAATAATACCTAAGAAGACTTTCAGGGGTTCTTGCATTAAAATTTTTAACTCTTTTTGAACCTTTGTAACTTTTATGTCTCCCCCCCCCACTCACTTTCTTATTTCTCTGCGGTGATCAGAAGCAGAATTATTAAAATAAAAAGGCTTATTTGGAGGCAGGGTTGCTCTTCAGAGCCATAGGACTGTCAGACTGAGTTTTCCTCTATAAGCGGTCACGGGGGAGAAAGAAACAAGTGACAAGTGTGTAATGGCAGCTTTGAAAAATACATAAAATGAGGCCAAATCTCTTGAGACTCTGAGAAGTATAAAGCAGGGAGCAGACCTGGTTCTCAGACCAGGTCTGACAAGGAGTCCCGAATTTGATCTCAAAAGACCAGTGCAATCTCCATGCCCCATAGGAAGTGGGAACAGATGAGGAAATTCTATTCCCAAATGGAGCCTTAGGAAGTATTAAGAGAGCAGGTTTTGGAATGAGAGACCGAACTCTGAGAATACAGTCAATTAACCTCTCTTGGACCTAGTTTCCTTGTTTGTAAAGCAGCAAAATTATCTACCTCACTCATTGTGTGAAGTTAAATAGAATAATGCATGAAAAGTGCCTATCACATTCCTGTAATTCGCAGTGGGTGTTCAATTACAGTCCTCTCCCACTCCTTTAATTCTGCGCTCAAACAATTCTGCATATAGAGAAAATGATCCATGCAAAATAAACTAAGAACAGTAACATCAGAAACTCAAGCTACTCGTCTAGAGTACTGTCAAAGAGACAGACATTTCATTTTCATCTGTTGTGATTCACTTCTAATCTGCGGGTAGGAAGCTGGTTTCATGATCAATCTAGGTACATGGATAGCACTCTTGAGACAACTGTATAAAGGCAGGTACACCTAAGGCAAAGGGCCCAAAATAGTCTCGAAAAATAAAAACAGGGTGGTTTCACTAGAGAATCATGACTCCAAGAACCTTTACATATTAGCATTCTTAACAAACATAAAATAAATCTTCCAGTCAGCAAGTGAGACTAGAAAAAGGGGTATGGTAGTATGGTACAGCTTAGCTGAACCAATCTCTGAAGTTCTTTTGCTATGAATTATATAGCTTTGATAGCAATATTTATGCTTGTCAGATTTTATTTTTTACTTTTTGGCCACAGACAACTGGTCAACCATGCCATATGATGAGAAATTACATCATAAATTGGCCAATTGGGGCCCAACAGAGTGGAATACAGCAAAAAATTGGTTTTAATGATGGAACTAAACTTTGCAAATTCTTTCTAGGCCCAGAATACAGTGTCTGAAGCCAGGGGTGTCAAACAGGTACCACATTGACTAGAAGGGCTCCAGAGTAATCTGTATGGACAACCGCCTGCTCTGATGACGTTTGCTGTTCATCTCTACCAGGTGTTATGAAGAAACTAAAGCAGATAATTTATTTATGGCTCTAACATGGTGGACCCATTCTCAGTCTTTGTTAGCAATGCCACCACTGGGCTGGGCTCATTGGCTGAGAGGGTCCTTCTGAGGAAATGAAACAGATTCTGAAAGAATATGGGAAGGTCTTCTGTCATTGCTACTTTGGACACCACAGTCAAAGTCCATCATGCTATAGGCACGACCTACAGCATGCCAAAGTCTCTCTAGGAAACTATAGCAACGTATGAAAAATGAAATGAGGAACTAAGACTCAGATGTGCTCACCCACCTAGGACGTTGAGGCTTCATCAGTGCCTGAACTCAGAGACACAACTGATGCTAACAATCAATTAAATAATCAATCAAAAATACTAATTAATTAAAGAAAATTAATTCCCTGTTTTTACTATTTTTATTCACAGTTCAATTCACACTTTCATGGTATATAGGTGTATGAGTTTTGACAAATGCATACAGGCATGTAGTCACTAAATAACTAAGATATAAAACAGTTACATTACAGTGGGGAATAAAGTATTTTTTCATTTTCTGTTGCATGAGGTTTTAGAATTGTTCTTATATATTTCTGCATTGCTGATTTCAAATTTGAAATCCATTTTTAATGCATGCTCTAGTTTTTATGCAATTTTAATTTTTTGTTACAGTTAATGGCATGCATTGGCTTTTAAATTGGAGTTAAAAGGCAACAACTCTTGAACTGAACATAACCACAAAGCAATTAATGTTTTACAAACATCATTTTTACATAATTGTAATTGTTTTTAAATGTAAAAAATTATTATCTGATAAAAACACCCTCTTATTTTAAGATTGAATCATGGCTTCTTCAAGTAGGTATAAGTGTAAGAATAGTCCTGACCCCTTGTTACATATGTGGCTGTTACACATTTCAATGTCAAAGGCGCAATATTTCATCATTTGTGACACGTGCTTTATATTGCCTATTTTCAAGTTCCCCTTGGCAATCAAAACAAAAATTGGGCTCCTCATATTGTGTGTCATAATTGTGAGGAAATGCTTTGTGACTAGACAAAAAGAAAATGCAAAGGAATGCCTTTTGGTATTCCCATGGTTTGGCGTGAACCTAAGGACCACAGCAGTGACTGTTATTTCTGTCTGATCCATACAAATCGGCAAGAAAAAATGGCATATGATCGCATATCCTAATATTCCTTCAGCAATACAACCTATCCCACACTCTGAGACACTCCTGGTTTCAGTTTTCAATAGTTTTATTACTTCTAAGGACGAAGAAAGTGAACATGGTGATCAAGTGTATTTTGATAAGATGCATGAGGAAATGATTGTAGAATCTGAAGGGTCTTTTTCTGATGCCAAGCAGTCATTAACCCCTCAGCAGTTTAGCCAACCCAAACTGAATGACTTAGTAAGAGATTTGGGCCGATCAAAGAAAGCAGCTGAGTTTTTATAGCCTCCAGGCTTCAAGAAAAGAATGTACTTCACCAGTCAGCTAAAGTATCCCATTTCAGAAAGCATGAACAAATTTTTGTGGACTTTTTTTCCAAAGACAAACACTTTGTTTACTGTCATGATATCAGTAGTCTTCTCAGCCAGCTAGGTGTTACCACTTACAGTCCAACAGAATGGCAGCTATTTCCTGACAGCTCTAAACAGAGTCTGAGATGTGTTCTCCTATACAACGGTAATGTTTATGTAGCGGTTCCAATTGGTTATTCAACTCATCTGCAAGAAGATTATAATGACATAAAAATTGTCCCGACTATCTGAAGTATGAGGAGCATAACTGGATCATTTGTGTGGATCTTAAAATGGTAAATTTCCTGCTAGGACAACAGAGAGTTTTCACGAAGTAACCTTGCTTTCTGTGTTTGTGGGACAGCGGAGCTCGGGAGAAACACTGGTCACAGAAGAAGTGGCCGAAACGTGAAGCTCTAGAAGTAGGGATGCAAAATATTGTGAATGAACCTATAGTTAATCAAGACAGAATCATTTTCCCTCACTTCATATCAAACTTGGCTTAATGAAGCAGTTTGTTCACGCTTTGAATAGAGAAAGTGAATGCTTTCAACATATTATTTCTGCTTTTCCTGCCTTGTCTTTTGAGAAGATAAAAGCAGGTGTATTCAATGGACCTCAAATTCAAACCCTCATATGTGATGAAGAATTTGCCAGGAGGATGAATACGGAGGAGAAAGCAGCATGGCAATCTTTTGTGGCAGTTACAAAGAACTTCCTTGGCAACAAAAAAGCAGAAAACTATGAACTTCTGGTTCAAAGGATGCTATTGGCTTTCCACAACATTGGATGTAACATGAGCGTTAAGATTCACTTCCTGAACAGTCACCTTGATCAGTTTCCCAAAAATCTTGGAGCTGTTAGTGATGAGCAGACTACTGCTGGAGCATCAAACAAGATTGTCCTCAACAAGTACACAAATGCAAGAGCTACAAATGCAAATTTTTTCCTGAATAGAATTTAAATAAGTTTTGCGCAAACTTTATTATTAAAATAAGTGTTTTAATATGTTCTATTTCAAAATTTTAGACAAATTCTGATGCAGTCATATCTTTAGTGTAATAGAGTGTAATAGTGTATTTACTGAATTATATAAATTATTATATTTTCACAAAGATGATGCCCGAGAAGACATTATACTTCATTTTGTTAAACTAAAATTTTAAAATTTTCAGTAAGATGAAAACCTAAAATCTTGAATTACAAAAAAACTGTAGCTTACAGAGAAAAACTAATGTCAGATTTGAGATCAGCACTCTCGAGTTAGGTAAGAACAAGTATTTTTGTGGGTGCAACAAAAATTTTGTTCCCCAGTGTTATCCTCAAAGCCTTCTTATCCTGTTCTTTTGTAGTTAGCCCCTCCTCCCAATCCCATACAACCACTGATCTGTTTTGGGTTTTTTTCTTTTCCTGTAATGTTTTGTTCCTATAATGTTATCCTAAGTGTATGGAATCTTAAATTATGTAGCCTTTTGGGTCTGACTATGGTTCTTGCACTTAGCATAATGCATTTTGTGACCTATCTGCATTGATGCTGGTAACAGCTGACATGGTTCGGGAAAGTGGTAAGATTCGGTACATATTCTGACCATGGAAGCAACAGGATTGGCTGATGGGCTGCACGTGGAATGCAATAACAGAAATGGTATCAAATTTGAAAACTGGCATCATAAATGGTAAAGAAACATAATCACTCAAAAAACAATGAAAAACAATGAAGACTTTTATGTCAACAAGGATCGTCAAGAAATTAAACGTAGTAACTGTAATTGTACCATCAGCAAGTCAGCATCCAATTTTTGAGTCAAGGGAAGATAGGAAACAGCCTGCCATTTCCAGTAACTAACTTTTAGAACATGTGCTGCCATCAGTCACTGAGGGCATGTCATTGAGAATTCTGCATAAACATTAAACCCAGAAGGCCCTTCTTTCTCTTCTGCCCTTAATGATTTTATGTAATATATGCCATATCAGCTATTGTAGCTGTTTGACAGGAATTAATCCAGATAAATGGATTGACAACAGATAACCAAGATGATTGAAATGTAAATAGATGAAGATTAACACAGTAGAAAGTATAACCAACATGCAAGGAGAGATATGACACAAAATAGTAAATTATAATTTCAGAGGTTTCATATATGGTGTCAGTTTTCTGAAATAATAAAATCAGGACAATCTGGGGTTCAGAACACAATTTTTTTTTCATTTCTCTCAGAAAGTTAAGGATATTGTCAAGATGAAAACTATTGGTTGTAAAGTTGTAAAGGAGGGAGTGAAGAAGGGGGGAGGGGAGTTTGGGGGGGGGGAGGAAGGTGGGGAGGGGGGAGGAAGGAAGGAAGAAGGAAGGAAGAAAGGGAGGGAAGGAGCAATTTTCCACCACTGTTACCCCAGAAAAACCTTAGCGTGGGGATTTATACATTAGGCAGAGTAGGAAGGTAAACACACCTCCATTTTTACAGTCCTTCTTTTCCTAAAGCAGCCACAACCTACTTCCTTGGTTATAGTTCTGGGACATTATAAAGAGGACTTGGTATTATAATCCTAAAACCTACAGAATTACAAGAAACAAACAAATAATAAAAAAGAGAGTAGAGACTATTTTGGAATTTCCTAAGAAAGGTAACACACATTAGCACTCAGTAATACTTATTAATCGAGTCCTACTGGTAATATATGTTCCAGTCCCCACACGACATGAGTAGAGACCAATCATACCTAAGCACCTTTAAAATCCTACATTGTCCTCTGAAATTACAGGCCACCCTAATGTCCCTCTCCATTTAGAGGATTCCTCAAAGGTTGAATGAGGGTTAATAAAGCCTTAGACTATTTCCATAGATGGCCTTCAAGAAAGAGAAGTACAATGTTAAATCAAAATTCAGGAACACAGGGATATGCTAATAAAAGAATTCATAGGCCGTCCTTCAATTCCAACTTATTGACACACCATCCCCTTCTATTCATCACAATTTGAGTACAATGTTAATCATTCCCATCTCTGGAGCTGAGATAATCTAAGAATAAATGAGTGACCAAAAATATCTCATTAATATGACTACTCAGCCACATTACACTATTCATTCTAAGTTGAAAGCCATAACTCTACTTAATAGCACAAAGCCCTCCATTTATTTGCATCTTACGA
The DNA here is from genome assembly GCF_036850995.1 of Saccopteryx leptura. Taxonomy (NCBI): domain Eukaryota; kingdom Metazoa; phylum Chordata; class Mammalia; order Chiroptera; family Emballonuridae; genus Saccopteryx; species Saccopteryx leptura. Next base: position 189,871,524 of record NC_089507.1, read on the forward strand.
GCAATCATTCAGGAGACTGGAGCAGCTGGCTTCATCATCTTGCCCTTATTGAATTTACCGTTCTCTCTCACATTAGTTCTGCTGCAGAAATAGGACCGTGGTTCCCTTTCAGTAACCCCCTGACAACTTAGAACCAGAAAGAATAAATTTACTTTGCTGACTCCCTGTTTTCTATGAAGAAAGAGAACCAGTAAACGTGATATCATTTAATGGATGAAACCCTATCTTCTCTTTCTTCCACTTTTACAGCAAGATAAATGTTGACCAAAAGTACACAATGTGTTTTTCCTTTGTTTCAATATTCATTTACCGTGTTTGTTTCAAGAGGGGCAGAAAGACTTTTTAGAGACAGACACCCTTAGAGGAAACACTGCCTCTTAGAGAATAGTTGCCAAATGCTGACTTAGAACAACATGAAGAAAAATCTAAACATAAGTGATGTAAAAATTTTGAGACTCTGCCTGGACAGACAGCATGTTTTCCATGAGAATACAATTCACTTGCAAAATCACAGTTCTTTTTGCTGAGAAAGGCCAACAGAACTCGGGTCCGGAAGCTCCCCTAAGCTAGTACAAATTTTGTTTTCTTTCTGTTTTAAAACTGGGGAGTACAACGATTTCAGCCTCCCCAGGAAACACCTCTATGGGTCCCAGTGCAGTCTAGACCACCGCTGTCTAATACAAAGGAAATTGGGAGGCACTGTGGAATTTACCATTTTTTAGTTGCCATGTTGGAAAGGTAAAAGCAAGTCTAATTAATTTTAATACTATGTATTCTTTAACCCAATGTATCTAAAATATTATTTTAATAAGTATTTCATACACAAAATGATGAATGAGGTATTTTACTTTTTTTAATTCTAGATCTTTGAATTCCAGTATATGTTTTACATTTACAAGCACATCTCAACTTGAACTGGCAACGTGTCAAGTGCACAACAGCCACAGGTGCTGAGTGGCTAACATAATGGACAACACAAATCCTAGGGCAGGTCCTAGAGAGAATTTGTGCAACACTAAATTTTCTTACAAGTGATAGGAAGAAACATAATTGAAGAGGCTCACATAGTCCTTGGCCTGAAAGCACCTAAGAATTCTGTAAGTTCTTATAATCATCAGAACTTAACTCTCCTCTAAGCATTATAGTCCCAGGTATTTCACCCATTACCTCAATGTGCCAAAAGCTCTTTAAGTAAATATTTTGTTACACTGGTGAAAAATACAAATTTACTGATGGTCCTACTCTGAGCATCTCGCTTTCTTCACAACTTGTAGTCTCCACGACCTCTATTCTTTGTTGCTGGAGCCAAGTGATGAAATTCAAGTTTAAATTCAATTCAGAACTCCAACTCTCACTTTGAAATCTAATCATGGCTATTTCTCAAGATTAGCTTTCGAAAATAATGCACTAAAAAACCTACCAACTGGACACTCTGCTAGATACTTCATGAACATCATCTCCGGCCCTCCAAAGGCAGGCCTAATCATGACAGTAAACTGATGCTTGAAGAGATGAATTACCTGCTGAAGGTCACGGAGCAGTGGCTCTGTGTAGCCTTCACCTCCATGACTTTCTATCATCCTTCTTTGCCTTCATTTAATAACAACAGCCAATGTCCTTTTATTACTAGATCGCCCACTGAATGCAAGCATCCACACACAGGCTGAATTCTGAACACCAACTCCTATTTTACTCCTGTGGGAACAAAAACCAGCAAGAAAATAAGAACCATCTGTCACTATTGAGCTTGCAAGAAGCAAAACAAAAACTTCTCTCCATCTCAAGTCCAAGATAAAGAAATTCACTGAGTACCACCGCATTACATAATCCTCCCATCCGGGCGTCCACTTCTATGCCCAATAGTTGTTTTCATTGCAAATTAGAGGTCACCCCTAATAATAAGGCCTTCCTCTTCTATTCTCGGGGCACTGTGGTCCCCAAAGTCATTAGTGCAAACTTGTTTCAATTGCTTTTGATTCTGTCTGCACACAGATTTCTCTGTGGGGACCACTGCTATTCCAAGCTCCCGCTCCCCATCCATAGACTGTTGCTAAGGAGAAGAGAGTCCTGCTATTGTGATCATTACCTGAAATTCTTCTGTAATCTTCACCTGCCCTTTCCTTAACATCAAGGGTCCTTTCCTGCTCAAAACTGTATCACTTTCTGCACCTCTGAGCAAGGCTGGCAGCTTCCATGTAAAGTCATAAACAACTGGTGCCCTCTACCACAATGGCAAATTCAGTTACTTCAGGGGCCTCCACACTTTGAAGAACCCTCCCCGGATAACTACATTTGGGCAGAGAAGCAGCAGTACAGATATTCTCAAACCAGTCTGAAAAAGCAAAGGGCATCCTTCTTTGCCATAACTCTCTATTTCATCTACTTCTGGGAAGAGAGCTGATCAGTAGTCCTGTCAGTATGAAAATGGTTTTCTAAATCACAAAAATGTTCAGGCTAACTTACTACTATAGTGTCCTTTATTCATAGGCAATCAACCTCTCCTCCCAATGTAGCTTTGTCCCGTAGTCCAGCCAAATAAATCCTAAAGTAATCTCAGATCTAGCTCCCCAAAGGGTGCCCATAGGCCAGCAGCCCCAGCACCATCTGGAAGCTTGTTAGAAATGCAGAATCTGCATTTTAACACAGTTCCAGGTGACTGGTATCCATCCCCATTATAGTGTGTGAAGCCTGAGCCACAGCTGGAGCACATCTGACTTACGATGTCATATATAACTAGTCAGTTGATACAATCTAAAATTGTTCACGTAATTCCCATTATGCTAAAAACTGGTGGGGTTTGTTTTTTAAGCCTGTTTTCCGATGCTAAAATGGGACTGAAAAGAAAATTGTTTCCAGAGAAAAACCAACTTTCTTAATGTGGTCCCAGAATCCTGCCATCTCTTCAGTTACTGAAGGGCAAGTTTATATACTCTGAGCCCTGGAGCGCACACAGAGAGATTCTACTAAAAACGAGCTTGAGGACAATGAATAAAAGCAACTGCCAAGCAAGCAAACAAACATGCTCTCATAATTAATAAGCCCTATGAACTTTTCTTTTATACTCACTGCAAACTTTATTAGAATGACTTATGGGGGATATAGTTTTTATCATACAATTGCATCAGTTTGAAATGAAGTAAGGAAATGAGAAAATATGTAGATTTTAAAGCTATATGGAGCTGTGTTTTACAGAAAAATATAGCTAATATTTCCAAAGTTCACCCTTCAGCAGTTATGTGGTGGAGATAGATTTATAAAATATAAACATTTTAAATACAATGCCTATGCATTGATTAGACAAAGGAAGTCAATTTGGAGTCATTTTATCATAAATATTTTATCACGAACAACACTCTTCACCTTGTTATGTCAACAAACAAGCGAGACGCATTTGTTTTTACATAAAATTTTATGTTACTTCACAATTCTACTAAACGCAGTCATTTCCTTCACTTATTATCATTCAGTTGTTTAAAAACATGAAGCAATGTCAAGTTAGCAATGAACATACATAAAAAAGTCTATATAATTTCCACTTTTTTATAAAGTAATTTATGCTTCAGGACACTATTTTCCATACTTTAAAAGAAGACATGGTTTTGCTTCTGAAAACTTCAATCTTCCGATTATGAAGGGTTCATGACTGAGAGAAAGCTGGAATATAGATGAAGAATGCCAGTATTCAAGAAGAGACTGTAGCCTGACCTGTGGTGGCGCAGTGGATAAAGCGTTGACTTGGAAATGCTGAGGTCGCCGGTTCGAAACCCTAGGCTTGCCTGGTCAAGGCACATATGGGAGTTGATGTTTCCAGCTCCTCCCCCCTTCTCTCTTTCTGTCTCTCCTCTCTCTCTCTCCCTCTGTCTCTCCCTCTCCTCTCTAAAAAAAAAAAAAAAAAAAATGAATAAATAAAAAAAAAGAGACTGTAAATTACAGCAATCAAATGACCAATGCTGCCTTGGAGCTACAAGGTTTTCATGAACAAAATTCCTGAAATCACAGTGTGTTTCCATCTTTTGTCTATGAGGTACTTTATATGACTTTAAGTATTCTCTTTTTCTTGATGGATGGTGCTCATTCTTGAAAGGAAAAAAAATGGGGGGGAGAAGAAGACATATTCCCCATTCCTTTTTGTTTAAAAGATTTGGACAAAGCCAAAATGCAAAACATATTACGGTTCCATTTCCTCTTTGGTTTTCCAGTGAGTTTCCTGCTGAAAACCGCCATTTTATCATCCTGGACAAACAATGGGATAGAAGTTGACACTGCCTCTGGGAGAGGAGACAAAATAACAATCTCTAGTGTCTTTCAGGTCCACCAAGCTGGCTCCGTGAACCACAGCCAGGCAGGTGGCCAGAATATAAAGTCCACAAGACAGGGACCAGCCACATTTGTAGAAGCCTCATGGTCTGGCATGGACACTCAAGCCATCTTGCTTCTGCACCCTCCACGCCCTCCCCTGGTGGCAGCTCGTGTAACTGCTCCACGTGGCCCCCATGCTCCTTGGCAGCCTAAGCAGGAGAACGGCTCTGCCTCCTTCTCAGCCCCAGTGCTCAAGGGAGGGTGAGACTGATGGGGCAGGAAAGCCGTGGGCAGTGCTTTTGTCTGGGCGGACGCTGCTCCAACATCAGACGCCCATAATTCATGGCCTCCACAGTCTGTCATGCAGCGAGTTAGCTGAGCAAACCCTCCCTAAGAAGACCATGAGAAATCTGCGTGCTTGAATGCTCTTGCAACAAATAAAAAAAGCAAACAAAAAAAAACCTCAGCTGCAATGCACTGAGAGATAACAGTGAGAAAAGCAGCTCCACTGTAAAAGTCCCGGTGACTCCGGCAGTGCCCATCTGAAGACGGTGCAGCGTGGCTGCTGGGCCTGGCGAGTTGGAAGAGCCAGGGGGCCAGAGAAATCACCCCAAAGGCCGAGCTGCTGGAAAAGCGCACAGCAGGCGGTGTACGGGACTGAGCGGATGGCAAGAGCCAAGGCCAAATGGTGCTGGGAAGAGAAAGGGGGAGGGAGGGAGCCACTGTCACGAGCAGAGCCAAGAAAAACCCACAGCAGGACCCTGGAGCCAAGCTGGACGAGGCTGCTGGGCTGGGTGCACACACTGCTGGGCTAATAGAGCAATATTCAGCTTGACTTCCTTTCAAGAAACTCTGGTTCCCTTGAACTCTGAATTCCAGTTGGTCAGCACGATTTCTCTGCTTCTATTCTCTGCCTCCAATAGACTGTTCTCCCCCCAGAGGGCAGGACTATTCTTTTTAAAACCCACATCTGATCCTGTGTCTCTGCCCAGAATCCTCCAATAGATTCCTGATACACTCTGAATAAAACCCAAAGTCCTGAGCTCTGGTCCCCAGCAGAGGCCCTGGGACCCTGCTAATCTCACTTCCCAGGCTTCTTCCCTTTGGTTTTTCCCACTGCATCCTGTCTAGCCACTGAGCTCCCCTGCAAACCCCTTCACAGGCAGCTGTCCAGGTTCCTGCCCCTGCTGGCTGGGAAAGCTAAGTAACTTTCTTCATTCAGGTGTCTGCTCAGACACTTCAGAAAGACCTCCTCTACCAACCTGTCTAAACTGGCAGCCTCAACTTCTGTCACTCACCATTCCCTCCTCTTCAGCACTCACTCCCCTCACGCTCACTCCCAACTTCCCCTGCAGGCACCCCTGCAAGTGCTTGCGAGTCTTCGCCTGAGAGCACCCCCGTGTTCCAGGAGCTGTGTTCATCCTTGCGTAGAAGGATGGACCAGAAATGCCCTGAGGCAGCCCTCACCAAAGCCAGATGGGAGCTGGTGGACAAAGAATCAAACTCTGGCCTGACCTGGGAGAGGGGCAGCGGACAGAGCATCAGCCTGGGATGCAGAGGACCCAGATTCAATACCCTGAGGTCGCCAGCTTGAGCACAGGCTCATCTGGCTTGAGTGCAGGCTCATTAGGATTGAACTCAAAGGTCACTGGCTTGAGCAAGGGGTCACTTGGTCTGCTGTAGCCCTCCCCCCCGTCATGGCACATATGAGAAAGCAATCAATGAACAACTAAGGTGCTCAACAAAGAACTGATGCTTCTCATCTCTCTCCCTTCTTATCTATCTGTCCCTCTGTCTTTCTGTTTCTCTCTCTTGCTCAAATAAATAAATGAAAAAACAACAACCAAACCTCTGTCCTTCTTTGGATCTATTTCACACTGTCTTCCAGAGGTCCACCATGGAATTGGGCATGGCTTCCCACAGTGGGAACCTCCTTGATAACACACCCTTCATTAGTCTCCATTTATCTGTCTCACTACCTTAACCTCTTGCAAGTATTTCCTGGGATGGCCTCCCTATTAAATCGCTTGAACTTAGAGCTTTCTCATGGGATCTGCTTTGCAGGGACTTCAAATTAAGATACTACCTACCCCTACTCCTAACATAGTATCCAGAACATAGTAGGTGCTTAATAAATATTTGTTGAATGAATGAATGAACCGTCATAGTTAACCTTCACCTTGGCAATGCTGCTGATCAAGAAGCATTTTGTGTCTCATCTGAAAGCTTGTTTTACAGACTATTAGCTCTTGTTTCAGCTAGAACATGGGTTCTGAAAAGGGCCTGAAATTGATCTAACAGTTCCTGCAGTTGAGCAACAGAGCTACTTTTGAGAGCTATTCCTCTCCCGAGACCCCAGAATGGGTTCTCTATCTAGAAATATGCTCCTTCTCTTAAGTCAGTGGGTTTGTGCTCCATTTCTCAAACTCTAACTTGCACCACGTAAAAAATGAGCATGAGAATACCACATTAAAAGTCACTCCTGAACTGTCCAGGTGCAAAATCTTTGCACCCCACGGTTTCCCCTGGAAGCTCTGAGGTTAAGAAGCAGGGCGAGTTTTTAGGATTAAGACCAGCTACAGAATTTGGGTCACAGTCAAAAACCAAAAACAAACAAAAATATGCGGCCCCTTGTTATTAAAATTTCAAGACGATGACAGCAGAACAGTAAACCAAACATTACGCCCTTCTGAGTCCAGGGCCCCAGGTAACTGCAGAGGGCACACACCCGTGAGGCTGGCCCTGCCCAGACCCCATCAAGGGTAAACTGTCCGAGCCCTCCTGAGACTGTTCCCTCCGCATCCATTATTCCCAGAGGAGAGAGAAACAGCAGTGTTCCGTTGTGGCTCAGGTTAAGACACCACAAGTCTATAGGACTCGCTCACAGCAGAGAGGCCCATGGGCAGCTCTTCAGAGAAGTCCACTCACATCACCTACAGACTCCCCAACGCCCACAGTATCAACCATGGTGCACAAGGCCTGCTGATTCTCCGTGGTTCAGAATGTTGACAACTCCAGGATTGCAATTGCCCTGCTGGGTCCCAGAGTTTAAACCTCCCCAACTGTATAACAGAAAGAGAAAGTGAGAGAGACAGGAAAAAACACCTGCTTTTAGATGCCAGAAGTTACAAAAGGTCTCAGATCTATAGAGATGTGCTGTAGAATTGGGCACCTGAAACCTGTATAATTATGTTAACCAGTATCACTTCAATAAGATCAATTAAAAAATAAAAAAGCCTGACCAGGTGGTGGCGCAGTGGATAGAGCGTCAGACTGGGATGCTGATGACCCAGGTTTGAGACCCCGAGGTCGCCAGCTTGAGCATGGGCTCATCTGGTTTGAGCAAAGCTCACCAGCTTGGGCCCAAGGTCGCTGGCTCAAGCAAGGGGTTACTCGGTCTGCTGAAGGCCCATGGTCCAGGCACATATGAGAAAGCAATCAATGAACAACTAAGGTGTCGCAACGAAAAACTGATGATTGATGCTTCTCATTTCTCTCTGTTCCTGTCTGTCCCTATCTACTCCTCTCTCTGACTCTCTCTCTGTATCTGTAAAAAAAAAATAAAATAAAAATAAAAAAAGAAAATCCATTCGGGTTCATTGCTCAGGAGTCTGCTGGGGGCATTGCTAAAAGGTCAGAAGGGGCCCTGGCTGGTTGGCTCAGCGGTAGAGCGTCGGCCTGGCGTGCGGGGGACCCGGGTTCGATTCCCAGCCAGGGCACATAGGAGAAGCGCCCATTTGCTTCTCCACCCCCCCCTCCTTCCTCTCTGTCTCTCTCTTCCCTTCCTGCAGCCAAGGCTCCATTGGAGCAAAGATGGCCCGGGCGCTGGGGATGGCTCCTTGGCCTCTGCCCCAGGTGCTAGAGTGGCTCTGGTTGCGGCAGAGCGACGCCCCGGAGGGGCAGAGCATCGCCCCCTGGTGGACAGAGCGTCGCCCCTGGTGGGCGTGCTGGGTGGATCCCGGTCGGGCACATGCGGGAGTCTGTCTGACTGTCTCTACCCATTCCCAGCTTCAGAAAAATACAAAAAAAATAAAAATAAAAAAATAAATAAATAAAAGGTCAGAAGGTTGGGCAGAAAAATGGAAGGGGGACAAAATGGCCTGCGAGTGTCATACCTCAGTTTCAGGACATGTATGTATATTTGAGGGAACATACGGATAAAGGTGATGCCAGGACACAGCCATGACCGCAGCAGACCTGTAGGACGATCTCTAAGATGAGGAAATGGTTTCTGCACTTGTTCCTCTGAGATGCTTACTGTGCTTTAGAACAGTGGTCCCCAACCTTTTTTGGGCCACAGACCGGTTTAATGTCAGAAAATATTTTCACGGACCGGCCTTTAGAGTGGGACGGATAAATGTATCATGTGACCGAGACAAACGTCAAGAGTGAGTCTTAGACGGATGTAACAGAGGGAATCTGGTCATTTTTTAAAAATAAAACATCGTTCAGACTTAAATATAAATAAAACGAAAATAATGTAAGTTATTTATTCTTTCTCTGAGGACCGGTACCAAATGGCCCACGGACCGGTACCAGTCCGCGGCCCGGGGGTTGGGAACCGCTGCTTTAGAAGGAGGAGGAAACGCATTCTGCCAGTGTTTATGGTAGCTCCTCAAGACGGGGCCCCAAGCATCACAGACCACAGAACCTTTGATTGGCCATGCAGTTAATAGGGCTAGGTAGGGAGCCACAGGACAGACTTTGAGAAGTGGGGACTTAGAGTGTGTTTACAATCCACTTAACTACAAACCCTAATTCCTGATAAGCCAAGTTATTTGTTTTCTATACACACACCTAAGGTTTCTGTTTCTTTCGATCCTGTTATAAAATGCAAAAGAAATGACTGTCTCTGTTTGAAATGTTAGTAGAATTTCATTCCGTGAATTTCACTTAGCAGAATTTGATTTCATGAAAAATTACTGTACTGGATTACCTCTGCATGGTGTATGACACTGTGCCATGGGGACTTCTGGAAACAGACATCACTTTACAGAGTATCATGGGGCAGGAATCCACACTTCTGGCTTACAATCTCGGCTCTATTCCGTCCAGGTTGTGTGACCTTGAGCATTCACTAGCTTTCACGTGTCTCCGTGTCTTTTTATGGTAAAAGGAGAGAGTGCCCTCCTCTCAGAGATATTGGGAGGGAGAAATCAGATAGTGGTCGATGTTCTCCAATACATCGTGTTCAAACAAAACTCCAGCTGTCTTACCAAAAACCTGTCTCACCTACTACAAGCTGTAAACATCCTTGTAAACCCAATTTTTAGTCTGTCACAAATCCTGATGGCTCATCACTCAGAATATCCCAAATCTTCCCACTCCTCAGCAACCCCAGCCTACCCCCGCCTGGTTCCAGGCGCTCTCTCTCCTGCCTCCTGGACTTTTGCAGATTTCCTCCCTGGCTGCCTGCTCCCTCCCGTGTCCCCCTTCAATGTATTCTCAATCTGGGAGTAGGAGGAGTCTTATGAAAAGGAAAGAGCCACTCTGAATAACAAAGTCTTTCCTTGGGTCTAAAAGCAGTGGTTCTCAACTGAGTGTGACTCTGCACCTCAGAGGACATGTGGCACTGTCTGGAGACCTTTCTAATTGTCACAAATGAGGTGAAAGGGGATGCCACTGGCATCTATTAGGTAGAATCCAGAAATGCTGTTAAATATCCTACAAGGCACAGGACAGTGTCCCGCAAGGCTAAAATGTCAGTAGTGCCCAGGTAGAGAAACCCACATTTAAAGGTCTGATGTGGTCTGGACCCTTCTACCTCTGAAGAGATCTGGTTTCCTCCCAGCATCCTCCATGTTGCAGAATGGTGTCCATGCACCTGAGGACCCACTCCCACTCAGAGTCACTGTTCTCTGGGCCTTGAAAGTTCTTTCTGCAGATATCCCTAGGGCTCAGTATTTCATCATTCTCAAGCCTCTGCCAAGCACCTTATTTTGAGTTGCAATTCCCCTCCCTCCTACCCAGCATTCTTTTCTCTCCTTTTCTCTGCAGAACTTACCAGACAAGTCTGGCACACATGTCATGTTACTTGCTTTGTATCTTCTTCCAACCCTTGGCCTGTGAGCTCCATGAAGGTGGGGACTTTTGTCTGATTGATTCACATTATGTACCTGGCACATAGCAGGCACTCAGTAAACACTGACCAAAACAAACGAATGAATGCATGAATATTCCTTTGTAGATGTGCCTGAATTGTGGCTGGGAGAAAGCTTCTGGTTGGAATGAGTGAGAAAAAGTAAGTACTTAGACATATTACTAAGATGATATTTATAACCCGTTTTAAATCAAAATAGAGAAAGCTACAAGAAAAATGCCCAGAGGGACTCCACTCATGACAAATGCATACAGGGTAGCAAAGGGAACTCTGACCCCACCCTTGCTACTTCTTTCGGTTACAATTCACACACGCGACAGAGTAAACTACTAGATGATATTTGTCTGTGGCAACTGTAGTTTTCCAAACTAAAATAAATAAAAAAAAATAAAATCAGTGTGTGGCATTGGAAAAATACAACCATATTTATATAAGATAAAGGGAAAGAATATCTAAAAATCAAGACAGTTCTAGAAACTTCAGACTAAACTTTATGAATTGAATTTATTTGGGTGACATTGGTTAATAAGATTAGATAGATTTCAAGTGTACGTTTCTGTGATATATGACCTGCATATCGCATTGTGTGCCCACTCAGAATCAAACCTCCTTCTTTCACCATATATTTGACCCCTTTTACCCTTTACTACCACCCTTCCCTCTGGTAACAATCATACTGTTGTCTGTGTCTGAGTTTTTGTTTATCTTTTTGTTCATGTGTTGCTTCCAGTTTTATGTCCCACATATGAGTGAAATCATACGTTTCCTAACTTTTTCTGTCTGACCTATATCACACAGCATGATATTCTCAAGGTCCACCGATGTTGTCGCAAATGGCAGTATGCTCAACTTCACTAGCTATTGGGAAAACACAAATCAAAGCTACAGTGACACACCACCTCGCATCTGTTGGAATGGGTGTTATCAACAAGACAAGTCATAAGTGTTGGAGAGGTGGTGGAGAAAAAAGAACCTCATTCAGGAAGTTCCACAAAAAATTAAAAAGAGAGTTTCCGTATGACCCAACAACCCCTCTTCTGCCTATCTACTCTCAAAATTTGAAAACATTTATTTGCAAAGGTATGTGTGCTCCTATGTTCATTGCAGCATTATTCCTGGTGGCTGAGACATGGGGATGACCAAAGTCTCCTTCAATGGAGGATTGGATAAAGAAGATGTGGTCCATATATACAATGGGAAACTACTCAGCCAGAAGAAAAGATAAACATTTTAATTTTTATTTCTACAGTCTCCAATCAGTCATATTCCATGGTTCTATCACACACAGTAAGCTGACCCAGCAACGGTGTTACATATGGCCTCAGAGAGGACATGAGGGCTATGTCCTCAGCCTCAGAGGATTTACAGTCCGGGGTGGCTGGTATTTGTGCTGTTGAAGTAACCAAAGCACACTGTGACAGCAGAAGGCAGATGAGTTTCAGGGTTAAAAGAGGACCACAAAGTGTAACTAGGGACCTCAGCAGATAAGGGGAAGGAGAAGATTTGGAGCAGGAGGAGGAGGCCCTGGTATTTGTTGGAGAGTCAGCAAGGGGAGGGCATGGCTGTGTTTGGCAAGTGGCCAGTTTTCCCACCTGGCTAAAATAAAGGTCACCTGCAAGGAAGTGGAAGGAAGCGAGTAAAAGAATCACTGAGGTCACAGCACAGAGTCCATGCCTGGGGCCTCGGGCTGGGGATCAGTTCTGACAGCCGTGCGGATACACAGAGCTCAGAGGCACAGCCATGGTTTCATTTCTCTGGGCTTTCCTGTTCCTCCCCAGGTTGACAGCAGGGCTGGACGGAAAGGAACCGATTTGGATAAACACATTGGGAAGAGGAGCGTAAGATAACGAAACAATGCTAGGCATGTGTAGAAGGAAGCTGGCTATGACAGAAGAGAGCGGGTCTGGGTAAAGGGGTCCCGAACCATCCCCTGGGAAGCAGGAGAGAGGTCGCGGCTAATCCGCCTGCGTTTTCCCACACCCAGAAAGCTCATCAATGATCAGACAGGAAGGCGAGAACAGTGAGTTTAATGGACGCCATGACCTCAGGGACTATTCAAGCCACTTCATAAAATAACAATGCCCATTTTCATATGGTTTATCAGTTGGTTTCAGAGAAGTGGAATCAAAGGTACAAGATTATTTTCCGCAGATGTTCAAGTTGGCCCTTTCCTGACAAAAGCCGCACCCCAATCAAAACCTTCAGGAAATCAGAGAGAAGTTTACAGGTTCTGTTGGCAGAGGCTAATCTGTCATTCACAGAACAAAACAATCAGAACGGGTTATGACAAGTACTCTTTTTTAAAAACTTTTCTTACGACTCATCTCATTATGGGACATGTAAAAGGTACAGTTGGAAACCAGTGTCATATGATATAGCTTTAAGACTCATTAAATTTGATTTTTAAAAAGAAGCACCTGTGGTCAAAGGAAAATAAAGGTCCAACCTTCACCCTTTCATGAGTATGTATTTAATTTAGTTGACAGATATTTACTAAGTTGTTACTCTGTGTCAGGCACTATTCAGAGTGTCTGGGACACCTCAGTAAACCAAACAACACCCCAGCATGATACATACATTCTGTAGGGAAGAGAGAATAAACATCAAATCTAATCTGTACTTTATATAATAGGTTGAAAGGTGGTAAGTGCTATTTAAAAAGAAAAAAAAACAAAGAGAGAACGGCGTAGGGGTTGGTAAGAAGGGAAGGTTTACAGTTAAACGAAGACTTGAAGAGGGTGAGGGAATTAGACACATAGATTAGTGGCGGAAGGAACACTGCTGAGAAAGGGGAGCCGAGCAGACCCTCAGAGGAGAGGGAAGCTGTGTGTTCAAGGGGCTGCCAGGAGCCATTGTGGCCGAGCAGCGGGAGGTAAGCATGAGGTAATGGAGGTCATATGGAGTCAGATCACACAGGCCTGGGAGGCCATGGTCAAGGCTCTGGCTGGCTTATATCGGGGGTCAGATGAGAACCCTCTAGACGCAGGCTTCCCCAAACTACGGCCCGCGGGCCACATGCGGCCCCCTGAGGCCATTTATCCGGCCCCCCACCACACTTCCAGAAGGAGCACCTCTTTCATTGGTGGTCACTGAGAGGAGCACTGTATGTGGCGGCCCTCCAACGGTCTGAGGGACAGTGAACTGGCCCCCTGTGTAAAAAGTTTGGGGACCCCTGCTAGAAGATGCTGGGCAGGGACAGATGGGGTCTGACTAATGCTTAACAAGTCACTCTGGTTGCAGAGTGAGAACAGACTCCAGAAAGGATAAGGCTGGAAGAGAAGAGATCAGGAGCCCTGGTGAAGGAGAGCTGGCTGTGCCGGGGGGGGGGGGGGGGGGGGGGGCAGGGGGAGGCAGCCTTGGATACTTACTGACTAGAGGAGACGGGAGTTACCTGGCTGAGGGGGGGAGGCAGCCTTGGATACTTACTGACTAGAGGAGACGGGAGTTACCTGGCTGAGGGGGGGAGGCAGCCTTGGATACTTACTGACTAGAGGAGACGGGAGTTACCTGGCTGACCCCGGGGGGGGGGGGGGGGCCTTGGATACTTACTGACTAGAGGAGGCGGGAGTTACCTGGCTGAGCCCGGGGGCAGCCTTGGATACTTACTGACTAGAGGAGGCGGGAGTTACCTGGCTGAGCCCGGGGGGAGCCTTGGATACTTACTGACTAGAGGAGACGGGGTTACCTGGCTGAGCCCGGGGGGAGCCTTGGATACTTACTGACTAGAGGAGACGGGAGTTACCTGGCTGAGCACGGGGGGAGCCTTGGATACTTACTGACTAGAGGAGACGGGGTTACCTGGCTGAGCCCGAGGGGAGCCTTGGATACTTACTGACTAGAGGAGACGGGAGTTACTACCACAGTGTGTGTGGCTGAAAGAACACTGGGAGCCAAGGATGATCTAAGAACAAGACTGAATAACATGCCCTTGCTAAATTTCAATATAAACACCCAAAAATCTTTAGAAAAGGTTAAGAGTCAAACACCAAGGTTCCAATACAGCATCTGTTTAAGAGAGGATTCCATCCCAGAAAGTTTGTCCACAAAGTAGCTGAAGTATTCAGGGTCAGCAGTATGTGGTTCCATTCTGACAGAAAAACTAGAGCAGTGGGCGACAGGGCGAGCGTTCCATAAATTAACACATGTGACTGTCAAGATAGTTCTCCTAATAAAAGCAGGGCCCAGAGGAATATGTTACATGTACACAACAATAACAAAAAGTGTTTCACAGGCCATAAATCAGTCCATAGTGGCACTTTATTTCTTTAAAAGTGTATTAGTTGTATAAAAACATTGCTTCCTAATCATAAAAATCAGGGAGGTTTTCTGAAGCAGGATGCTGGACTGCGATCCTCACATGCTTTCCTTTAATTCTAATTTAAATTGCAAAACACAACAGAAAAATCCATGGTCATAGTAATGGTATCGACCCGAATTATGTTTAGAACTAAAACTGTGGCAGCTTCCCAAATACAGCACGTTCAATGACATCGATGGCATGGTTTTCATCATGCTGGGGGTATGTCACCTAGAAGTGTAAAGAAAAGGAAGTGCTTTCTAAAGGGTAAAAAGAACATTCACAAAAAACAAAAGGAGGGAGGGGGGGGGGAGGGAGGGAGGGAGGAAAGAAGGAAGGAAGGAAGGAAGGAAGGAAGGAAGGAAGGAAGGAAGGAAGGAAGGAAGGAAGGAAGGAAGGAAGGAAGGAAGGAAGGAAGGAAGGAAGGAAGGGAGAAAGAAAGAGAGAAAGAAAGGGAGAAATAAATCATGGACTTATTCTGAGTCAAATAAAGCAACCTACTCTGATGAAACAGGAAACAATTGAACTGAAATAAAACCGACAAAGAAGCTAAAGGGTGTTTTATTGAGCCCTTTTCCATTGCCACAATACTGGTCTGACCATCTCAGATTACCTTCACAATCAGAGCAGAAGGTGCCCAGAGTTTAAGAGGCACCAGTGGAACAGGATGCCTTCTACCTTCAATTTCATTCCTTCTTTGGAAGTTCCCATATTCTAGTATATTCTGATTTTGTTTTAGATTTTAAAAATTGGTTCTTGCTTTTTTTTTTTTTTTTAAGGAAAGCCAGGAAAAAAAAAATCTGCACTTGCAAAAATGGTAGAGCTAGGAAAGTGGTTCCTGTTGAAGCAGATTCCTCAGCTTAGTATATTTCCAACCGAGCTTCACAGATTAATCAATGTGTATCTAGATAGAAAGACCAAGTGTACAAATACATTCGGATGGACCCTATGAAGTTATTCAATCATTTTGACTAACAAGAACATCTATTTCATGGGGTACAGCCTAAGCCTCACCAGCAATATACCAGGATGTTCAATTTGAAATTAAGATGATTTTCAATAACACACAAGAACGAGAAAGTCAGATTCCATTTTCTCTAATTCAATTCACACACATCTTTAAACATCTGTATATGATATTTCCAGCAACCATGACAAGCACTTAAAACATTACACTCTTTAATTGCAATTGCAAACACGAGAACTTAAAAAAAATAATAAGTGAGATTAGACCAACATTCTTATCGAAATAAGTACGTCAGGCTTAATGGTCCCTTTACACACTGTTCTACTTAACTGTAAAATTCTAGCAGATCTCCCTTCTCTCTTACCTGGGGTCACGGGAAAGAATTGCTGCCTCCTCTGGGGTATCGGAGCCCTTTCCCCGTGTGCCCGGCCCAGCTTGCTTTAGAACTGCCTCTCCTCTAAATTCGGGAGAAACGCTCCTAGTGCATCTCTCTTTTACCACTTTGTCCTCCGCAGTGCTCACTGAACGGAGGAGAGAAGTGTGGCCAGCGAGAATGCTTGCTCCCACTGCATTGTCACAGATGGGCTCAGGGGTCCAATCTGGGCTCGCCCGTTATTCTCAGGTCACCTGGGCCAGGACACAAACAACAGCACAGCATGTTTTCACAGGGTGAAGAGCCCCCGGTTCCACTGGCCTGTGCCAGGCACTTGGGCTGGGAAGTAGAGAAAGCCTGTGAGAGCATCTCTGTTGGGACATCCTCCTCCAGGGGCAAGAGAAGCTTCGAAGAGTGTTCTTGCTGCAATTTAATAGCCACACACAAAGATTCTTCTTGGTTTCACTAAAGGCAGAGCAGCTTGACTCCCTGGCCCCTAAAGAAAGGTGTGCTGGGTCCCGAAGTCCCCACTGAGTGAAATCTTCAGGTCCCATGAAAACCATTCGTACTTGTTAGCAGGATTTGAAATGAACAATGGATTATACATTGACTCAATCTGAGTGTTCCTTTTTCTTTCCCTGCTGTGTCTCTTTGGACTTGGTTTTGTTTTATTTATTTTTCATTTATTGAAGCAATCTTGACTAATAACACTAAATTTCAGGTATACAGCATTGTGATGCAATATATATGCACTCTATTGCAGATTCATCATCAAAATTACTTTCCTTCCGCTCATTATCATACATTGGACACTCTGTCCTCACTCCACCCCTCCCTTCCCCTCCTGCCGCTCTGCTAACCACCATTCTGGTGGTATCTCTGAGTTGGATTTTGTTTTGTTGTTTTGTTTGTTTGTTTGTTACTTTTTCATCTAATATTTTTTACTTTTCCTTCACAGGTATCCCCTAAACACCTCCCCCTGATAATACCTCAGAGGAGAGATAGGACTCAGGTGCAACAGCTGAGCAAGAACCACCACACAGGTCACAGCAGAGGAGTTGTGGTTTTAGCACTAGGTGACCAATGAGTCCGGTTTAAGGACCGAAACGTCCTTTCACAGGCACATCTAACATCTACATCTTGGACAAAGTGGAGTGGTTGGTCCTGGGTTATAACAGGCCAATCCCATGCCTCACAAATCTCTTCCTCGGCCAGAAGCTTTCTGTCACTCTTTATTACAGCCAAACCAGTACGTCCGCAAGTGTGCACTCAATAAATACCACAGAGGCATCTTCTGTGATAACTCACAGGTTACAGAGTATGGTCGTGGGTCAGGCCTGCAAATGATTGGGCAAATTCCCCCTAGCCTTGACTTTTAGTCTAAAAAGGAAGCACAGCCCCCCTTAGGTACACTGACTTGGTCCAGCCAAGTAAAAGAGTTCCCTTAATTGTGAGTCCAGGCGACTGACACCACGAAGGTGAGAAGGAAGCCATAAGCTGTTCTCACATGACGTAGGACGAAGCCCGAGCCAGTTCACCCAGCCCTAAGCTGAATGACTTCTAAAGACAAAGAAGAATCAACACTTCAACAAGGTAGTTTTTAGTGCTGTAAAACGACTTCAGCTAATGATCAATTCATTTATACAAAATGCAGTTTTTGGACATTCACCCTAGGCCAGGCTATGGGTGAGATGCTGTAGAAAAAGAACAAACATACCAAGACCAGCCCGCCACCCACCCCACCACGGCTCTCAGTCCTAGCCCTAAAATCCATTATTGACTCTATCCTTCCTTTCCTCAAATTCATTCAAGGATGTGAGCTTAAGATCTGAAAAATAATTCGCAGATCCTCTTCCCAATAATATTGATCTAAATCACCTTTCTTTAAAAATAAAGAAAACCAGTGGATGGGTACCTTTTTGAGATACTGTATTAGTATTAGTGTTATTCTAAGAAGTTCTATAGAACAACTATTATTTGTCTCATTTTGTTGTCCTAGTGAAAGTATTGTGAACTGAATGTTTGTGTGCCCCAAAATTCATATGCTGAAGCCTGAATTCCCAATGTGTTTGGAAGTGGGACTTCTGAGAAGTAAATTAGGGTTAGATTAGGTCATGAAGATAGGCTGTCAAGATGGGAGTAATGTCTTTATAAAGAGGAAGAGACACAAGATCAGTCTATATTACTTAGAGTAGTCCAAAATAACTAAAACAGAGACCCAGAAGGTGCAGCAAAAAAACCTCTAGCCAAATAGTCCTCCAGCAAACACCTGATCATTGGGCATCATCAAGATTTACTCGGAGATACACCTTGAAAGAGAAAAGCAGTGCTCATCGCCCTGGCTCTCCTACGACAGACGCCCATGACATTGGCTGTCTGTCTGCAGAAATAGAGTGGATCAGTGCCAGTGTTCCATGAAAAGACTAATAGGAACAGAATGTCAGTATAGGAGAGCTGCACAAAGTATATGAGCCAAAGATGATTGATGGCCCTGCACCAAAGGCAACCATTTCGACCTCTCTAGCGGCCACATCCTGATCAACTATTCAGTTTGGTCAAGGTCATAATTTCCAAAGAACTTCCCCCAGTAACACAATCAGGCACACCATATGGGCCCTGCAGCTTAACTGCCTCATTCACACTGGACTTACTGTCTCTACAAGTCTCATCCAAGCATTTGGCAAGCCCATATTTGAATAGCAAGTCCAAGGACATTTGTTCAATTATTGCTCAAGTGCTTGAATGATTTTGTGAGAACAAAGTTGTCCAGGGTAGGCAAGAAAAGAGCTGATCCAGATGGAATCACAATACAAAATCCCTTTCAATGAGATAATGCTTAGGAAAACGATAGCCTTTTTTTCCTCATAGAATTTACACTTGGAGTCCTTGAATGGGTAAAAATGGGTATGAATGTGACCTTCAGCCAAGGAACCAGTTAGCAACACTGAAATATACAGTCCTCATGGCACCAATGACTGCACTTTCTCCTTCAGGTTAGCAAGAGTTAAAGGCAGCAATTACATTAGAAATGACACTTCTGTTCTGTGCAGAAGGCGATTTTCAGTTGGAGAACTACTCATGCTAAACTGGGCTTAGCTAAGAGGTAGCCCAAAGCCCTGACTTCATGGGCTTTCTTCCCAACAGCATTCCTATACAATCATACCTAACAAAACCCCACACTTCTAGAATTCAAACAGTAACAACCAGCTTTGTAATGGAAAACTCCATCAAGAGGCTAATTCTGTCAATGAGCACCATTCTGACTGGTGTGAGGTGGTATCTCATTGTGGTTTTAATTTACATTTCTCTAATTATTAGTGATGTTGAACATTTTTTCATTTGTCTATTGGCCATCTGTATGTCCTCTTTGGAGACGTGTCTATTCATTTCTTGTGCTCATTTTTGATTGGATTGTTTGTCTTCCTGGTGTTGAATTTTATAAGTTCTTTATAAATTTTGGTTATTAATCCCTTATCAGATGTACTGTATCATTTGAGGAATCCAAGGAGTAATGAGAACTGAGGAACAGAATTGAGACAGAGGAGGGATCAAAGGGACCAGAGGAAAAGAGGACACAGAGAAAGAGGATGATAGGATGGGATAAACCTGAAGGGAAGGGGGAGGGCATTGTAGGGAGGGGAGCAAGGAACATGTTGAGGGGAATAGGGGGGAGGGGGGATGCATTCGGAGTGACCCTAGAATCTATGTAAACACAATTAATTAAATAAAAAAGAGGCTAATTCTACTGCAAATTTACATCTCTGAACAATGAGCTCTATGCTTATGAGAAGAATGCTTTCAACAATACCAGAGGTTGTTTTATGTAATAATCCATAGTGATGCCAAGACATAGTGAGGTTTTTATGTTGATATATAACCCACAAGATTGTTAGGACAACACATGCTTCTGTCAGAACTCTCTGTTTCACTTACACTGACGCTAAACGAGGCATTTCAGGACAGAAATTCCAAGGCACATGTTGAGTTATGTCTACTGTTTAAGAATGTTACTTCCACCTGACCAGGTGGCGGCGCAGTGGATAAAGCATCAAACTAGGATGCGGAAGACCCAGGTTCAAGATCCTGAGGTCGTCAGCTTGAGCGCAGGCTCATCTGGTTTGAGCAAAGCTCACCAGCTTGGACCCAAGGTCGCTGGCTCGAGCAAGGGGTTACTCAGTCTGCTGAAGGCTCACGGTCAAGGCACATATGAGAAAGCAATCAATGAACAACTAAGGTGTTGCAATGAAAAACTGATGATTGATGCTTCTCATCTCTCTCCGTTCCTGTCTGTTTGTCCCTATCTATCCCTCTCTCTGATTCTCTCTCTCTCTGTAAAAAAAAAAATAAAAAAATAAAATAAAAACACAAAAGGAATGTTATTTCCTACACAAGGCACTGGAGCACAGTCCACACCCATGTTTTATAGTGAATGCCATAGTCCTATGTTCACCAATCTTTCTTGCATGTGCTTCTCCATCTTTTCCTCATCCTCACTACAGAAGAGACTGTATTGGTGGTGATGTGTTTTATCTTGTTTTACCTAAGGCAAATAAGTTTAGAATTTTCAAGTTGAAAGGAATCTGAGATCCTCTATTCCAACCCCTGACGCTAATGAAGATGACAATGAAATGTAGGAATTGAAAACTAGCATGCCTCAAATAAAATGTTCCTTCACAACTATCATTAGGGGAAAGCCCCAAAAATTCAGGATTGATTCCAAAGAATTGACATGTAACCTTATCCAAATTCATAAGAGCTTTAATAGAAGAAACTTACATACACAGGCAAAGCAGCTGCTTCTGGTAGTGGTGGGCCAGAGTAAAATCCATACCCTCCCTGAACAGGGTCCCCTTTTTATAGGAGGTTAATAGCAAAACCATATGATGGGTAGTCATGTAGACAACCAGTAAGAACAATGTATTTCTAAGTTCAAGATAATGCCAGGCAGTTACTACACTCTATACATTCATTAACCTCCCTCCTGGGGTAGACGTTTGTCTTTGGGTGGCAGCATTTGACTTTGTGAGCAGTTAGCCCAGCGTGAGGGTGCAGAGTCACAGAGAGTGCTCACTAAGGGCACAGCACTTCCCAGAAGCCTCTGCTGCTGGAGCCATACTGTATCTCCTTAGTGAGTTCTCCTACAACTACTTTATCTCATTTATTAAAGCATGCATGCACTCAAGAGACTAACATGCCTATGACTCTAGACTGCAAATATTTGACACATCTAATTCAATATCAACTGAAGAAAAACCCAGCTCCTTCCTCAGTAGAAACCTGGGCAAACCTGCTGTTGTAGGTTTCCACCGCTCTTATAACAAAGATCACAAACCTAGTGGCTGAAAACAAGACAAATCGGTATCTCAAAACGTTAGAGGTCAGACATATGTGTGTCTCACCAGGCTAAAATCAAGGTGTCCACAGGGCTGTGCTTCTTTCTGGATGGTCTGTGTTCTGGTCATTCCCACTTTCCAGAAGCCACGCCCATTCCCTGGGTCACAGCTTCATTCTTCCATCTTCAGTAATGTTAAGTCAGTCCCAAGTTCCTTGATGCTTTGCATTTCCCTTGCAATTTCTTCTAACATCTAGCTCTCTCTCTCTCTCTTTGCCAAGTTCTCTTCTTTTTTTTTTTGACAATAGTTACATTTCTCCACTTCTAAAATCTCATTGATTAGACTGAGCCCACCCAGATTGTACAGAATAATATACCCATCTCAAGAGCCATAATCTTCATCAATCACATCTGCAATGTTACCATGGAAGGTAACATTTACAAGCCCTAGAAAGTAGGACTTGGCATCGTCAAGGAGCTATTATCCTGTTTAGCATACCCACCCACCCTTGTGATCCGCACCTCATTAATGGCCCCACAATCCATCTGGTGACCACTCAGAAGCGTGGGAGACCTGCCAGAATGAATCTCATCTACGGAAACTCCACCTCTGGTTAGAAGCTAAATCCCATCTACTCTTCACACTTCCTCTGTCCTGTACTGACTCTCATTTCTTCATTCTCTCTGCTACATCCAAGGTCGAGACCTTCCCAGACTTCTTTACCCCTTTTCCTTTCTTCTGCCACCATTGTCCTTCCAAGACCATATGATTCAAGCAAGGCATGATTCAGCCCGTTTCAGCAGATGAGTCTTGATTGTTCTAAGCTAGTCAGGGTGGCCTGTCTGTTCTCTGCCGGTCATTTTTCAGAAGGAGGGGAACACAGGATCCTTAAGGAATGTATTGAGTCACTGAATTAGCCAACACAGAAGTCAATTTACCTTGAGATTTCTTGTTAGATCACCTAAATCAAATTCAGTGGAGGGTTTCTTTTATTTGTTGCTAAAAACATCCTAAATAGTAAATTGGTCATTAAAATGATTGCAAAATTCTACTCACTGTTCTACTTGGCTTCTGGTTTCCCATCACTTCCAACGTCCATGCCACAATCTATCCATCATTCACTGGAAAAAAAATACCTTTGCAAAGCCACCGATCTAAGTCAGGTATCCCTCTATTAACAATGCTTTAGGGACATCCCATTACTCATAAGTGTAATTTTCCAACATCTGTGCTTACACCACTCCAGAAGGATCTAGGAAAACTATGCAACCAAAAGTCAATTTTTAAAAAAAGTGCAATTATTTTTATCAGACATTCAAAAGAGTTGTTAAAGATATAATTTCTGGCATGTGGGAAGGCTAATATTTTAAATGAAACAGCTGTTATATCACTTTTAAATTTATCTACAAGAATCTAAACACCCCAGTGATCTGATACCCATAATTACCCATTTAAAAATAAATAAGCTCTTCTTTAACATTTACGTTTTATCAAGGCCTTCTTATATTTTACTTCCTCTGCAAAATTTTATTCGAATGAATATATTTTTATGACTCAAAGTATTTTACTGACTGACTTATCATACATCTCCAAGAAGTCAAATATAGGCAAATAATTTAGAAGTTTGTCTTAATTAACTATGAACTTAGTGCCTAAGGGTGAAATAATTTCTTGTGAGTTATACAACATTTCCTAGTAAGCAATTGAGGAAAACCACATAAATATAATAAAAATCTTGCTTAATAATGATTAAATATAAAAAATAAAACTTTGAAATGTATCTCCTGATAAGATAAACAGGTCTGTTAAAACATTAACCTATGCATCTAAGGATGAATATTCTTCAATGTTAAAATAATAAAAGTTTAGCATCAATTTTATATGTTTTTACATGAGTAAATCCTTTTGGCTTACATAAGCAGATTAGTGTACAAGAGTTTAGCTGTAGCCAAATGGCTCACATCTCTGAATTCCTTTTCAGTTTTAGGCCATCAAAGACAGAACTCCGTCATCAAAATTATTTTTAATTACCTATCAACCAATGACCCAAATATGTCTCCAATTTTGTTACAAGCAAAGTGTCCTTCTGTTTAGCACTTGGAATGTTTTTTTTTACATCACAAGACAATGTGTCACATTAATATCTGAGAACAAGGAATGAATGCTGTCCACCTGTAAACAGGGGTAGGGGAAGCAGATGCAGACTCAGGTTGATCAGTTTTAGGAAGGAGTACATATACACATGCTGATGTTGACAACCTGGAAACTTACTCCCTGAAAGGTCCCTGAGCCCCTGCTCAGACCTCATTAGAATACCTTCATTTATGTCCAAAGTGTGCCTAAAGCTATATTGGAAATAGCTGGCCCTGGCAGGCTGGCTCAGTGCATAGAGTGTCAGCCGGCATACAGACGTCCCTGGTTCCATCCCCAGTCAGGGCACACCCGAGGAATGACCATGTGCTTCTTTTCCCCTCCCACTCCTCCCTTCTCTCCCTCTTCCCCTGCCACAGCCAGTGGTTCAGTTGGTCCGAGCGTTGGCCCCAGTGCTGAGGATGGCTCAGTTGGTCCGAGCGTTGGCCCCAGTGCTGAGGATGGCTCAGTTGGTCTGAGCATCAGACCCAGACGGGATTCCAGGTGGATCCCAGTCAGAGCATATGCCAGAATCTGTCTAACTTTCCTTTTCTCACTTCAAAAAAAAAAAAAAAAAAAAAAAAAGCAAGCAAGCAAGAAAGAAAATAGCTGACCTATAGGATAAAATAAAAATTTCTTTGTATAAAATACCCTGCTTTTCATGATTTGATGCAGGCTCGGGTTCCATTTCCCACCCTTATCCCTCTCTACCCTTCTGCACACCAGCTTGAGAAGGCTGAATTGCATACCCTGGTTCTAAGTTTGCTTTCAAGAAGAACGTGTCAAAAAGACTTCCTTCCTTGACTACACTTTGACCCCTTGCTTGCTGCTATTTTATATAGATAGATAGATAGATAGATAGATAGATAGATAGATAGATAGATATAAGAGTTTATTGGAGCCCTACTGATGACTTATGCCAGGGAGCGAGATCTCAAATGCTTCCTAGCCTGATGCTATTTTAGACATGAGAGATGAGTCACTGAAATTTATACCAGCACCTTGCCCCCAGCTCAGTCCAGTCCCAGGGACTCTGCTGGCTCTATGACATAAATTAAGAGCAGCAGTTTAAGTAGTCATTGTACCTTTTGGGTAAAATTCTGTGTAACAAACTACCCAACCATGTATTTCATTCTCTATAACAACCCACCCAACTATATATTTCATTCTCTATAACAACCCACCCAACCATATATTTCATTCTCTATAACAACCCACCTAACCATATATTTTATTCCCACACGCTAGGGACACTTTTCAACACCTACAGCATTTCACATATAAAGATGAGGTCCTTTCTACTACTCTGTTCCTTGTCCCTCTACTAACTGCTCTTTCTGAAGCTTTCCCTAATTTTCCCTCCCCATTCCAGGTCCAGAATTAGTCACACTCTTTTCTTAAAATAAGTGCTTTGACTTCCACTGGATATTTTTTACACATTCTGCTTGGTGTCATGATGACACGTGTGTAAGACCTGTCTCCGTGTCCATGGTGGTCACATCCATTGGTTCCATCCTCATCTGATCCCTGGGTCCTGATCACCCCTTCTTGAAAATCTCTCTTCCTTCTCCAGTTCATTCCTCTCGCTCCCCACATGGCCATTCTTCCTTAGTTTCTTTCTCTTGAACCCTCCTCTGCCCTTGTTCATCTCAGAGGTTCTTAAACTTTCATGGTCCAATGCCACAGTTCAGCCTTTTTAGAAACCAACTGGGCACTCCGTCTATACCAAAGTGACCCAGCACCAAAATCATAGGGTAGTTACCTTTATCTCAACTTGGAGGGGAAAAAAATTAAACAGGGTTTCTACTACTTTTCTTAAATATTTGCCACTTAACTATTAATAATAACTTTTACTATTTAGTAATAGTAAACAAATATTAAAGAAAGACACAGAAATCAATCACATATGTAATTTAAGTGTTTTGCACATATGCTCATGGATTAGAACTTTATATTGTGTATAAAAAAAGAAATGGTATTTTACTAGCAAAATTGGCACTGTGCTTCATACGACATAATGAAACACATTCACATTTCTCTGTGTACATGTATACACTTATATGCGGGTATATGCTAATACCTATATGTTAAATATCAACATAAAATTACACTGCTATTTGTCTTGACATCACAACATGCAGAAATGGCCCAGTAGAAACACTCAGCATTGCTAGTGTGAATGCAAAACAGTCCAACCTTTTTAGAAACCAACTGGGCACTTTCTGATGCAGCTGAACATACTCATATATGACCCAGCCTTCCCATCCTTAGATATTTACTCAAGGTATGCCTGTGTATGTCCACACAAAGACTTATACGCAATGTTCATGGCAACCTGACTCTAATAGCCTGAAACTGGAAAAACATGCATGTCTATCAATAGGTAAATAAACTATGATATATCTAAACCATTAATTAACACTCAGCGGTTTTTAAAAAACTATTTCTACACATAACAACATGAAAGAATCTCTAAAACATTATGTTAAAAGGAAAAAGCTAGGCAAAAAGAATATATGATTCTTTTTTGTAAAAAATCCTAGAAAAAGCAAAAAAAAAAAAAAAATAGAAACAGAAAGCAGACTAGTGTTGTGTGGGCCGAGGGTTTAGGAGGAATGGATTGTAAAGGCCCTGGAAGAAGCTTTTTGGGTTAACAGAAAGGTTTTTTATCACAATTGTGGTGATGGTGACACTGGTGTACACAGTTGTTCTGATAATAGTCATTGAGATGCAAAAAAAAAAACAAACAACCAAACCCCACCAATAATGAATGCATATTATTGCATGTAAATTATAGTTCAATGAAGTTAATATTCTTAAAGTAGCCCAATGGACTTTTTTTACCAAATTTGGTGACAATGTGACAATGTTAAGGATCTGATTTGCCATGGATAAAGGCTTATGTAGATATGACATGTATTTTAATGACTTTGCAGGGGACAGAAAGGGGGAGGGAATAGAGTTTTTTCTTTCATATGGAGTAAGTTGGTGATTTATTTTAAAGATTTTAGTGAATTGAAACATTAGCATTTACTGAAACTGCCATAATTTTATAAATGAGAAGTCGGTTTGCCCGTGATGGGAAAAAGACTGGTGAGTTCCAGGAATGAGATTCCCGTTGAGTTTGGTACAACCTGAGCTGTAAGCCCTGTAGGCGGACACTTCAACTAAGAGCTATTTCTTCCTGATGCCAATCCACTGATGACTGTATCTGAGGTAAGATAAGGTGACTTTGGATAGTTTATTAGAATTGAAAATAGTAAGAGAACATAGTTTATTGGAAGTGACATTCCTGGAGACTAGAATTTACAACTTAACTGATCTATAAATGAGACCAAAATGAGTTCACCTTCTCCTGAGCCTCCGAGAGTAATGCCAGTGGTTCTTAAACTTGACTGTGCATCAGATGCTCTTGGGGCTCCTGTAAGACCATAGAATTCTGGGCTGTACCCCAAGATCTTCTGATCCAGCAGGTCTGAAACAGGACATGGTAATCTACATTCCTGGAAAACTCCTGATGTTACCTGATTTGCTGGCCTGTGAGGCACACTTTGAGAACCACTGCTGTGTACCCTGGTCTTCTAAACCAATGCCCATATAAAGATCTGGCACAGCTTTTCCCATGAATTAAATAAAATGAAGGCTAATTATAAACTATTTCACTAGCTACACTATCAGCACTAGTCACAATAAGAAAGGTCAAAAGAAAAATTTCATGATTTTTATAAAAGATAGACAAGTATTTTCTGTTTCAGATACCTTTGTGTATGGATTAGGGTATCTCAATTCTTAGGTTACTAAATAGCTTCTGCATTTCTGACATTGATTTTGCCACTCTCTTATCAATAAAAGTGGATATTATCCCATGTTCTGCTAATAAATGACAATGTTGCAAGTTCTAAATGTGCATAATTTTCTACTGTCAGAGAAAAAGACAAAGATAAGAAAATTGTGAAGGAAGGACAAGAGGGTGAAAAGAAGAAATTACATCAAAAGGAAGAGAAACAAAGAAAAAAAAAAAACACAAATCACAATAGCATCAGAAACTCCCCAGGGGTTGGGGGTAGGACTTGGGTTTGAGAGGTTCACTGTCAGGGAACCAAAGAGGAAAGAAATGACTTAATGAAAAGGAAGTTTATTCTACAGATGGAAAAAAACACACAGTGTAAAAAACATTTAAATATAAAACAATGTCAGGTAAAATGACACACACACACACACAAAAAGAAAGAAAAATAGAAGAACAGCCAACCCAAAAAAGAAGGGTTGTTTCGTTTTTAAATTATTGACTGTAACATTCAGAAAACAACATACAGTGACTTGTAAAGAGAGAGGAGGGAAAGAATTAATTTTTAAAATAAGCCTATTCTTATAGTATACCTGAAAATAATATAGTATGGTATGTGAACTATAATTTGCAAGTAAAATATTTTAAATTAAAAAAACTATATTCCCCTCTTCTTTGTTGAATTAATATCTGACTCCAGGTGAGTAGAACTCAATTGCAATTATCCAACACTTCAGAGGTTACAGCATGAAGGGGTCAGATGTCTCACTGGTGGAAGGGGGTAGATTTGGGGTGCGGTAGAAAGAATAATGCTCTCCCCAAAGAGATCTACACCCCAATCCCTGGAGCCTGTGATATGTGACCTTACATGACAAAAAGGATTTTGAGACAGGATTAAAATAAGGATGAGGAAATGGAGAGATGAGTGAGCTCACTGTAATCACAAAGGTTCTTGTAAAATGAAAGAGAGAGGCGGTAGAATCGAAGCAAACAGGACACTGGGAATAGAGATCAGAGTGATGCAGTCTTGAGCTACAGAAGGTAGACAGCATCCGAAGGCGGACAAGACAAAGAGCCGATTCTGCCAACAGTCCCCAGAAGAAACACAGCCAGGCAGACCAATTTTACATTTCTGAGCTCCAGAAGACTAAGCTGGCAAATGTGTGTGGTCTGAAGCCATGACGTTTATGCCATTATTTTTTACAGCAGAAATAGAAAACTTAGCTAGGGATTCAGGGGATGTTGGGTTGAACTGGGGAGCAAGTGCCTCCTCCAATGGTGAGAACAGAGTCCGGGTTTTGCTGGACCTCTGACTTGTTAGGAGATGGGGAAAACCTGTTTGCCTAAAATCAGCAGCTAGCAGCACTGTGCAGGGCAAGGTATGACCGCAACATTGTTGCTCTTTATTTTCTTTATTGGATAGCCGATCATGTGATGTGGCCAGGTAAGGACGGAGGATAGATAAACCAAGGAAAGGGACTTGGGCACAGGGCTCCTCTCCAGACCACAGACCACATCAGAGCCTGCCAAGGCCAAGGCTCAGCTGCTGACAGCACTCCCCATTGTTTGGCTCGGATGTACCGAAAGCAACGCATGGTCAATTTATTTTTTATCCCAAGTCCTTCAGAAGTTGAACTTGACAGTGCTAGATTTTTTTTTTTTTATATTCTAGATAATTGAGGCCAACAAGCTTTCTAGTGATTCTGGAAAATGAAATTATTTTAGAAAAACCATTTGTTCTTTAGAGATGAAAGGTATTCTTCAAGTGCTAAATGTCAAGACTATTACTGAAATATGCCCAGATAGATGGTAATGACTTTAAAATGAAGGGGGAAAAGAAACATCAAATTCTAAATTAGAATTTAAAGTATCCTTAAAGTAATCCTTCTGTTAATTCTATTCTTTGGGCAAGTCGATTGTAGAAGGGAAAAATAAAGTTAATAACGTTTACAGAGACAAGTGGCCTCTCTTAATATTAAGGCAATTAGCAGATAATATTTATTGAGTGAAGGTTCTCCAAAAGCACTAAACAAGAAAAGGTAAGAAAGGCCAAAGAAGTATAAGAGATAGTCTCGCACAGAGCAATGTACAACATCTCTGGGAAGAGGAGGCTAATGTACAAAATAATTAGAGAGTAACTACCAGTTGTTATCTGCTCTGAATAACAATGTTAAAATATTTATCAGTCAATGCAGCATGTACTGCATTGAGAGGGGCAGAGATATGACTGACAGTAGTCAGGATGGCTTCGGGATGGTTGGGTTTTACACTGAACCTTCAAGGATAGGTATGATGCATGCAGAGAAAAGGGTTAGGTATTCTACTTGACAGAAACTGGCGTGGTGGCCCCTGTCCTGCCCTAGCATCTTAAATTTTTAATTGAAGCTGAAAAATATAAAAAAATATATGATAAAGCCTCCATAAATGGTAGCCCTTCATTATAAGATGAACTTATAACGAATGCAAGCACTCTGCAAATTAGGGGATGATAATTGATATTTCTCTCTCACTGGGGTTTAAAATTGTGAGAGGGAGAAATAGTTACAATTTCCCATCACTCTCTACTTTGTGTTACATAACTGGACACCAGAAGATGAAATAATTAAATAAGTGCAGGTCTCGTAGAATTGTAATCCAGAGGAAAGCTGTTTATTTATAACCTAAATTAATTTTTTCTTAAAATATGGTTCTCTGAGTCATTTAATCAGAACTGACTTGACCAAATGTTTGAAGAAACTACTTTGTCCTTTATCTCCAGGGAAAAAAAACAAACTATAAATTAAGTTGCTTGGTAAACAATAAGCGAGTAAAAGGCATGTAGGAATTATTTTTTCTAGCCTATGGTTAGTTAACTACATATCATGTTGGCCCTAACAAGATACAGACAGTCAGTCTCTGGAGTAAAATTTGCAATAGATAAACGTTGAGTATTGTTTGGTCTGGTTCTAAGGATCACACAATGTGCTTTTCAAAGCTGCTGGATAATTTCTGGCATTCCTTTATGACCAAGAAAACATAAACTTTCTACTAAATGATGTACCTTTGAAAATCACTATAAAATTTCCATGTAGTATCTGGAGAAAGACTGTAAAAGAAGCTTCTAACTCTTTAACTCTGAGTTCTACTATACAGATTTTTCTTACTGAACAGAACTGAATAAACCCGTTGTTTATAATTCAGTATTCATTGGCAAACGATGTCTATATGTAAGTAACTGCTGAAGGTGCTGTGTGGGTTTATTAATAATAGCCATGCTGAAATGTGCAAACTGATGACCACGATTGGGTTTAAATGCATCAAAAATTAGATGGTGGGAGACAGGCAAAGGCACAGGTGGATGGACAGACGTGATAAAGTGAAATGTTAACAGTAGGATTGAGGTAGTGAATATATGGTTGTTCACTATAGAACTCTCATATTAGCACATATGTAAAATTTTCATTACAAAGATTGAGGGAGAAAACATAATACAAACAGGATTACAGTACTGAAGAGTTTAGAATATCACCCCCCTGCCCACTTTCTTCTCTTTAAGAGTTCACAAGGTATGCAGGACCCTGGCAGAATATTTAAGTTGAAAACTCAAAGCACAAATTGAACAAGCTGAGATATAGAAGGGTTTTGTTGTTGTTTTTTCAAGTCAACTGCCTGAAACCGGTTGATTACGTTGAAAAAACTCTTGTGTTGAGAGGGAAAAGGGTAGCTCCCCACAGATAGAGTTTCTATATTTAAATTCACAGTGAGCTTAAGTGGGGCACCTGCAAGCCAGGTTGGGCAGAAGATGCTGTTCGAACGAACGCTCAGGTGCAAGACACAAATCAAAGCCAACGCACATAAAAGGCTTCTGCTGGGTAGGAGGGGCTGGCAGAGGGAAGCAGTGGATGAGGCCGTGGTATTTGTGTCAGCAAAAAGAGAGAGGTACTGCGAGGAACGGGGCACGGCTGCCAACAATGACGAGTCCTCTGTGCCCCGGAAAAGGGCAGCAATGGAAACTCAGAGGTTACAATACCGCACATTCGTTCCAGAGAATCAGCAGGTCACACCTCATCAGTGACATCATCTGTGAAGGGGCCAGTGTCTACAGCTAGTGAGTGCACCTCAATCACATCCTCAGTCATCTGCTTTGCAAACTGATTGCTTGGTGATGACTAGACGCTATCCATCAAGTTAAAAACAGTCATTGGAGCAGGTATCCGATAGTGCATTGCTTCTCGCTAGCTGAAGAGTGGTCCCTGAACGAGCAGCATTGTCAGGACTTGGAAACGTGTGAAAAGTGCAGAATCTCAGGCCTCATGCCACACCTGCTGAGTTAGAAGTCACCATTTAACCAAATCTCAGGTGCTTCCCATACACACAAACGCATGAGAAGCAGTGCAGTGATCTTACACGAAGTCTGCAGACCAATGCTCAATTACTTGTCTTCTCAACAGCAGCTTTGACTTTAGTCACAGAGGACAGGTATAGAAAAACAGGTGAGCAAAATGAAGCCTTGGACACCTTGTCCCCTGTAAGCACCTCGCCTCCACCTGTGTGAGAAACTAGCCTCTTGCCCCAAAGCCCTGGAAAGCCTGTCAGAATAAAGCACGGTTGACCCTGTTTTTGAACATTTGGGGAAGTCTCATATTCTCCAAAACATTTATAAATATTTCATATACCTTTGGAGAGTAGATCACTTTGCATATAATTGCACTTTAGGCCCTGGCCAGATGGCTCAGCGGTAGAGCGTCGGCCTGGCGTGCGGGGGACCCGGGTTCGATTCCCGGCCAGGGCACATAGGAGAGGCGCCCATTTGCTTCTCCACCCCTACCCCCTCCTTCCTCTCTGCCTCTCTCTTCCCCTCCCGCAGCCAAGGCTCCATTGGATCAAAAGATGGCCCGGGCGCTGGGGATGGCTCCTTGGCCTCTGCCCCAGGCAGTAGAGTGGCTCTGGACGCGGTAGAGCGACACCCCGGAGGGGCAGAGCGTCGCCCCTGGTGGGCGTGCCGGGTGGATCCCGGTCGGGCGCATGCGGGAGTCTATCTGACTGTCTCTCCCTGTTTCCAGCTTCGGAAAAATACAAATATATATATATATATATATATATATATATATTTTCTCCAACAGGAAGCTCCTAAAAGAGTCCTGGGGCCACTGTCCTTGTTTCGGCCGTAAGACAGACCTATGAAAGTTCTTCACTCCCCCTTACAAACAGCTGCAGAATGTTGCCTTTATTCAAATGTACCCCTGTCTAAAATAAGTATATTTTCATGATTATGTTTGTTTACTTGTTATTATAATAAAGACTGTTCTGTGCTCACATAGCTATGGATAGTTGTGCTTTGCCCAAAAATAAAGATTTTACCTTACTTTTCATAACTACATATGCCTTTGAAGATACTAAAATATTCCCCTAACTGACACAACAAAGTATACAAATTTGAAATATTTTTTCTAAAGCCACCAAAAGCCAATTATTCTGTACTGACTGCAGTTCCAAACTTCAGCATCACATATTTTCTACGAATTATGAGCAATTACGCAACAAACGATTTTTAAAAATATCATTACCAAGTATACTAACTTATTTTCTCAATTATTAATTTCCACTCCCTTATGTTCAAGAAACAATTCTACATAATGTCTGATTAACTTTCCAAGACAATGAACATGTCACATTTCCAAGATAACAAGTACAAAGCATATTTTCATTCTTACTTATTTAGAAAAAGAAACTTTATAAAATAATTGTGTCTATCCTAATATAGCTCAACCTAAAAAGTGGAAATCAAAACATAAAATACTGAAATATGGCCCATACTTTTTTTTTTTTTTTACTAATTCTGAAAAACAAAAAACTGCATTGGTTATTATAATAAGTCATGCATGATGGAAAAAAATTAACACTCGGTGCTGAACTGCATCACGTTTCGGTATTTATAAAAAGAGTAACTTTTTAAATAGATTTTTAAGAGTAGTTTCAGATTCACAGTAAAATCGGGCAGAAGGTACAGAGATTTCTCACATACCTCCTGCTCGCACATATGTGGGAAATTTTTAAAATATGGAAATCCTAAATGACATACACACAAAAAATCCTACCAATCAAATCATACTGATAAATACCACAGTTAGGTATAGGGAAATTTTATAAATACACATTCAAATAAATCTGAATCACAGAATTACCACAAAATGATAGTGTTTAATATACTTTGTTGGCTTACTTCTGTCTTAGGTTTCTCATTTATTAAAATAAATCAAAAGAAACAAATCACAGATAAATAGGACACTCTTCCCCAAAGAGTTTGAATGATCTAAGAAATCTAAAGGGCACAGAAATATTTCCTTTTTTATCACCACCCCCTTCAGAAACCACAAAAACAGAATTGTGATCACCCTACTATAGGCCATAAACTTATCAAAGTGACTCCCCCTTACAAATCTTCACTTCCGTGCAGAAAGCCATTTTTCAGTATGCTCTCTTACCTGAAAAGAAGTGAGTAGGATGTAAACTTCTCCCAGTCAGAAGCAGACACTTGAGAGCATGCCTGCTGCTGCTGCGAAGTGCAGGGACAATCCCAGTTCTTGGATAAACTCACCCTTTCCAGAAGGCTCAGGATGAACAAGTCCCCACAGTGTCAGGAGCCTGGTCCTCTCACGCCGTGTCCCTACCCTTCAGCTACAATATAAGAAGCTGGGCAAGCAGTGCCCACAGCCACAGCTAAACGTCCAAAGTGGCAGGGACACAGTCTTTTCACCATTCTCAGCAGAACTCCAAAGATAAGCAAACGCTTTTCACAGGCACCTTGCCAGGGAATGAGTAAGAGGTCCCGCACATCACAGGAAATACTGGATCCCAGGCTGGCGTTTATCAACAGGAAGCAGACAATTTGAAGCCTACACCTGAACTTGTCTGTAAAACAAATCTTTGGTTTTTCTATAATGAAGGCCACAAAAATGTCAAGATAAAAATCTAAAGGAAAGAAAACTGCCCATGATTCAGGAAATGTAACAGTAACTTGTAAACTGCTGAGAATCTTTGTCTCAACTTCCCCATCTGTTTGCCACCTTATGGCTATTTTCTTCCTTTATCATACCTTCAAGTTCAAGAGAGGAAATCTATTTCCTCTATTTTAACTTTTAAGTTACTAGCAGTGGTGGTATAAAGAAAAATAAATAAGAGCTAATAGCTAAAGTGATATCTGAAGATTGTCTCCCTTGCACAGATAGCAAAAGGTGGAGACTTCTGTGTTATAAATATATCTTAAGAGGATTTTAATTCTATACCCAATTTAGATGTGCACACACATCCCCTGATTAATCTATCCATCCACGAGAAACAGCATGACAATAAATAAAGATCAGCATGTTCCAAAATGTGCCAGAGAATGTAAATGTAAAATGTATCACAAAACAAAGTTCCAGGGAAAAGTTTTAAAATGGATAACCTACACAAATGTCCACGGAATCCTTGTACTGTAGGATTTCTTGGTTTTGAAAACGCTCATATTCACCATCAATTTATTCAAAGACATATTTTATGCATTGTTTTCCCAAACTTATTTAACCACAAGATCCTTTATATGAACAGTATCCAAAGGAAACTATTTCATGGAACAGATTTGGGAAATGCTAAAAACTCTAGATTGCCACTTGCCAACTTTTAATCAACAAATCTGACATTGTGACGAAATTTTCAAAGAAGTTAGAAAAGCCCTTAAATTGTTAGGTATCCCATCTATCCCAATTTCCACTGATATCTCTGAAATTACAGTGTGATCAGTATCTAGATTACTCAGTATTATAAATCTCAACCTGTCTTCCAATGGAAACACATGGAATGGAAACGTATTATATAGGTATTACATCTACTATATTCCACACATTATGCTACAAAGCATAAGCAACATCATGGTTTCTACCATCAAGGAGCCAGCCATTTTTTATTTGAACTTCTGCAGTTGGTAATAGTGGGCATGTGGCTGTACTGTGTGGTCACCCAACTTTCCTCAAAAGTCAAGTGTTGCCTCACCAGGCAGTGGCGCAATGGATAGAGCGTCGGACTGGGATGTGGAGGACCCAGATTTGAGACTCTGAGGTCGCCAGCTTGAGCGCAGGCTCATCTGGTTTGAGCAAGGCTCACCAGCTTGAGCCCAAGGTCGCTGGCTTAAGCAAGGGGTCACTCAGTCTGCTGTAGCCCCCTGGTCAAGGCACATATGAGAAATCAATCAATGAACAACTACGGAGCCACAATGAAGAATTGATGTTTCTCATCTCTCCCTTCCTGTCTGTCTGTCCCTATCTGTCCCTCTCTCTGACACTCTCTGTCTCTGCCACACACACACAAAAAAAAAGGTAAAGTGTCGAATCTCAAATCAACATCCTGGCAATGTATTCTACAGAGCAAGCTCTTCAGACAAAAAACCGACACCAAACCAGGAGTAATCATTAAAAACACCTCCCAAATGGAACACCAAGTGCACCCATATATGCACATTTGAACCACTATCACACAAGGAGAAACTCAGTCATGTGCCTCTAACAAACCCTCTGTAAAACCAGACTGAATTCAGATGCTTCCATTTATCTCAAGTCTTAGTGTCCTGCTATTCCCCACATGTCCTCAGTAATCTCTGGACAGTCTGTTGTTATCATGTGTATGAAGAAGTTGGTTCTTAGGATAGAATCAAGCTATACTGGCAATTCGCAACTGGTCCGCCAAGACCACTAGGTCAACATCAAATCTACCCTGACTACTCCACAACAAATCACTTCACACAAATGGCATTTTCCAAATTATGTCCCTTTAAAGATTGAAATGCTTCTAAAATAAGCCATATTCCTTTCATTCTTCTAATATGAGGACATTAGATTTAATTTAAAATTCATTCCTACCCCTGGCCAGTTGGCTCAGCGGTAGAGCGTCAGCTTGGTGTATATAAGTCCCAGGTTTGATTCCCGATCAGGGCACACAGGAGAAGCACCCATCTGCTTCTCCACCTTTCCCCCCTCCTTTCTCTCTATCTCTCTCTTCCCCTCTCACAGCCAAAGCTCTATTTGGAGCAAAGTTGGCCTGGGCAATGAGGACGGCTCTGTGGCCTCTGCCTCAGGCACTAGAATGGCTCTGTCTGCAACACAGTGGCCTCCCCAGATGGGCAGAGCACCACCCCCTGGTAGGCATGCCGGGAGGATCCCAGTCAGGCGCATGCGAGAGTCTGTCTGACTGCCTTCTTGCTTCTTACTTAGGAAAAATACAAAAAAAAATAATTCCTTTAGTTCATAAATGTACTTATGCTTATATTTAGTCAGTAGAATCTATAGTCATCTATTGAAGAGACCACTATAATATATTGAGAAAAATACTTGACTTAAAAAATGATTCAGGAGACATGGGATGGTATGACGTTGAGCAAGCAACTTAATTTCCCTAAGCCTTATTTTTTTCATCTGTAAAAGAACAATAAAAATCTCTCATGAAATAACAGTAATGTCACAAGACTACATGAGAATCAAATGAGGAAAATACAAACTTGAAAGCTCTGGGTAAATGAGAAATACATACCATAACACTGGAGTATCTTGAGAAGATGTTCTTTCAGCCACTATGAACTAAGGACCTGCCATGTGACAAAAGCCCAGCGCTCCGCAGAGTCACTGTTGACTATGAGGAACACGCATCTGTGCCTAATTATCGTAAATGAATACAGTCTGGGATGTCTTAAAAATTAATTGTGAAAGTAACACAAGTTTATTTAAAAAGTGCAGACCACAGAAGGCATTCAAATTAAAAGTAAAAACACCATCTTTCATATTAATTCCAACCACTGCGGAGTTGTAGTTTACATTCGCCTGTAATGACTATTTTAGATGAGTCATATTCAAAAGACTGCTTCCTCCTAATGAATGAGTTTATTTATTATGGTGCCTCTACAGTTTCCAATCACCAGGTGGTTCATCTTAATTCTATTACTTCATTTTGTTACGCTTCCTGGTTTGATATTTTCTTTTGTTTTGGTTTTTGCAGTGTCACTTATTTAAATATGAAGTGGAAGCCAAACAATTATAGAATACAGAATGTAATGAAAATGTAATAAGTCTCCTTGCCACACACACAAAAAATGGTAACTCTGTGAGGTGATGGACGTGTTTACTAACCTCATTGTGATAATCACTTTGTAATAGATACATATTCAAACCAGCACGTATATCTGAAACTTACACATCCTTATATGTTAGTTAAATCTCAACAAAGCTGAAAATAAATACAGGTACGTAACTATGAAAAAGTAAACGTTATACATCTTGATAATATAAAAATAACAAGTAATACAACCAAGAGATTGTAGAGGATGGGAGAAAGTATGAATGTACTGTTTTAAAAAAATTTTCGTGTCTAAGAGTCAATAGATTCTATCTAAAGTTAATAGATCAATAAACAAAGAATTTTATATTATTATTCATATTTATAATAATGTATTAACACAAAAAATAAAAAAACAAATCTAAATTACAGGGAAAACAAAAAATAAGAGACCCTGAAGGGTTTTGCATAATCTTTTTTTTTTTCTCTCTCTCTTTTTCTTTTCTGAAGCTGGAAACGGGGAGAGACAGTCAGACAGACTCCCGCATGCGCCCGAACGGGATCCACCCGGCACACCCACCAGGGGCAACGCTCTGCCCACCAGGGGGCAATGCTCTGCCCCTCCAGGGGGTCGCTCTGCCATGACCAGAGCCACTCTAGCGCCTGGGGCAGAGGCCAAGGAGCCATCCCCAGCGCCCGGGCCATTTTTGCTCCAGTGGAGCCTTGGCTGCGGGAGGGGAAGAGAGAGACAGAGAGGAAGGAGGGGGGGGGGGGTGGAGAAGCAAATGGGCGCTTCTCCTTTGTGCCCTGGCCGGGAATCGAACTCGGGTCCCCCGCATGCCAGGCCGACGCTCTACCGCTGAGCCAACCGGCCAGGGCCGCATAATCTAAGAAACAAAGAAAACATCAAACCAGGAAGGAGCACAGCATAGCCAGGCACCTGCGCCTCCAACCTCTCGGTTCCAAGTCAGACTTCCTGCCTCGGCCCCTCAGAGCCTCCACCTGTGGGCCCCTGAGAGAAACAGCTTCGATTTTCCTTGGATCTGTTCCAAATGTCACCGGCTTGGCACACATTCTTCAGAGTCAGGACTTCAGCCATTTCCTACTGTTAGCGAAGAATTTTTCCTCCCACTTTTAGTCATTTTTCCGCCCTCTCCAAATTTTCAGGGAAGAGAATGGACATGAACACCTTTACTCAAATTCCTTCAACAGAAAGTCCTGCCTCCCGACTTGCTTTT
The DNA here is from genome assembly GCF_036850995.1 of Saccopteryx leptura. Classification (NCBI taxonomy): domain Eukaryota; kingdom Metazoa; phylum Chordata; class Mammalia; order Chiroptera; family Emballonuridae; genus Saccopteryx; species Saccopteryx leptura. The sequence goes on from NC_089507.1 coordinate 189,910,107, forward strand.
TCTTATTTTCCACATGCTTTAGTTTTTCTGTGTCTCCACTGCCTCCCTCTCACTGTCTCTTCCTTTTCTGTTCTCGTGGTGCTAGTATCAGTGGTGCTGAGCCAACATGCACAGCCTGCCAAACAACTGTGTGCATCTCTCCCCATCTGCAGTCATGGGAGGAATGTTTTCACCACAGAAACTGGCAGACAGCCTGACCAGGCGGTGGCGCAGTGGATAGAGTGTCTGACTGGAGCACAGAGGACCCAGGTTTGAAACCCTGAGGTCGCCAGCTTGAGCGCGGGCTCATCTGGTTTTAGCAAGGCTCACCAGCTTGAGCTCAAGGTTCCTGGCTCGAACAAGGGGTCGCCTGGTCTGCTGTAGCCAACCCACCTCGGTCAAGGCACGTATCGGAAAGTAGTCAATGAACAACTAAGGTGCCACAACAAAGAATTGATGCTTCTCATCTCTCTCCCTTTCTGTCTGTCTGTCTCTATCTGTCTCTGTAAAAAAATAAATAATTGGCAGACAGAGCAAACTAAGCCTCTTTCCCCTTCCCCTTCCCAGAGCCAGTGGTTAAACATTCACCTGCACAGCATTGAAAGGTCTCTGAATTTACAAATCAATTCATTAGAACTGTGTGTAAAGGAAAGATACAAACATTTATACTGAGAATGAGAACAGGTTCCTACAGTCGGGAACCTACATATCCATCAGCTTCTATCTTCTATATCTGCGAATTCACCCACCCACAGATAGAAAATATTCAGAAAAAGAAAAATTCTCAGAAAGTTCCGAAAAGCAAGAGTTGAATTGACCATGTGCAACACTATGCTAAACTCACTCAAATAAAATAATGGTAGACATTCAGGGGTGTTGCCTACATGCAAATGCAGGTTATGTGGCAATACCGTACCACTTTATACAAGGGACTTGAGCATCTGTGGTTTCAGGTATCCACAACAATCCTAAAACCAATCCTTGGGGAATACCGAGAAAATACGACTGTATTTTAGCTTTTTAAAAATACGAACTGGTACAGACAGCTTCATCTATTTGATACTGTTGATAAACAGCCTCAAAAAGACACACCAACTTTACATTAAACACAGTAGTTCCTCAGATAACGTTGTTTTATTCAACATCATTTGCTTAGAATGTTAATGAGATGCCACAGGAGCTTAACTCTTGTTTATACCAGTTAGCCTTTGGTGGAATTGGTTCCTTATGCATCATTTGGCTTCAAGTCACTGAACCTGTCCCAATGTTAAGAAAGGACTTCACTACAGGAGCAGTGCACATGAATGAAGGTTGTGTTTCCAAAATAAATGACATCCTTCCTAGTTCCTTTAATACACTTATATAGCATCTTTCCCTATAGTAGCTCTAAACAGTATAGTATAGTAACTCTATTGTTTGATTCTCATTACCTACAAATTTAATAAAGTAGCAGTACATTCATTTACTCGGACATGATAAACAAGAACACTTTTAGGTTCAGGCAAATGTGCATTCTTCCCAGCTTCTTCCTCTTCCCCGCATCACAAAACACACACACACACACACACACACACACGCACGCAAACAAAATCACAGTTATATTTCCTTTTTTCTCAAAAGCTAATAGATGAAAGAACAAAGTATTTAATAGTGCCCTTGATCTTTCTAACCTTGCTAAAGATAGATTTATTGAGAACAACCCAGTATACTCAGGGTAACGTCAACTCATTGTTTCAAGGAACAAAGGAAAAATTAGCAGAGAACATTATTTTAAAGCATAATGACATTCTAACGAACAATGCCAATTCAGTCCACCTGGACCATTCACCCAGTGAATCATGAAACGAAAAGGTTTGACAAAAAAAAAAAAAAAAACCACTGTGAAGAAATACAGAACAAAAATTAAATATCATATCATATGAACTTATATACTCAGTAATGTTCCTTTAATTCTTCATGGTAGCTGCATCCAACATCTTTCCTTGTATTCCTGATTATCAGTAGTAATGACTTCTATCAATATTATTCATAATATTAAATCATATTTTGTTATCATTATCAGTAAAACATGAAAAAGATAGTTAACTTTAAAGTTAGACGAGAATCCACAAAACAATAAAAATGCTTTCTAAGTTCCTTCGTTTAAATATTTTATTCTACTCTAAGAAAAAAAAAATACCCCACATGACATAAGTAATGGTGACTATTATTTAAGAAAGATCATTTCATTTTTCTCTCACTGTTTAAAGTCAATAAAATAAATTTTATTACAGAAACTATGTGGAATAATAGACTATGATCTGTGAACAGGCAATGCTCTGAGTTGTAAGTCAAAGTTTCCCATTTTTACCAGTGAGGCATTGGTAATCCATATCTGCTGATTGGTCAAATACGCTGCAAAGCATCAGAGTAAGAGTATCACGCTGGAATTGGACACAGGAGTAGGCATTGGAGCTATCTGGTTTTGGACAAGTTATCTCACCTCTCTATGATTCAGTTTTCTCATCTCTAAAATAGAAAAATATTCCTTTCCTCACAAGGTTACTGAAAATGTTTAAATAAGAAAATCTACATAAAATACAACATAGCACCTGGTACACAGTAAGTACTCAATAAATGGAACAACTTATTGTCACTATCTGCCACTAGTGCTTTGTGTAGTATGTCAGTTATCCAGGCAGTGGCCTTGGAATCACAGTGTAGATCAGAGCTTCTCTAGCTTCCATATGCACACAAATCACCTAGAAATTGTGCTTAAAATAAGGCAGACAGATTCAGGAAGTTTGCTGTGGGGTCTGAGACTCTGTAGCTTTAACAAGCTCCCTGGTGATGTCACTTTGAGTATTAAGGGTTTTGATGACATGGATAAACCCCACCACCACCGCCTCGCCCCTCCAAACAAAACATACTCGCACACCCAGGCATAGTTAACTAAAATTCACAATATTTACATAGTAACTAAAATTCACAATATTTACTCCCTAATCCAAAATTACCTTCCCTATAAAAATAGATCTCTTCCTTTACAAATGATAAGAGCTATGAACTCCTCAGGATAATTGCTAAGTATAGAATACAATTCTAAGATAGACAAGGAGCTGCTTAACCTGGGGCGAGAACTTGGGTTTTTGAATCAGAAAGACCTGAGTTCAAACCTTAGCCTCATTATATATACTAGTGGGTAATACAGTTTTGGATTAATTACAAATCACATAAACATCAGTTTCCTTATTTGTAAAACAGGAATAACAGTATCTATCTAAAATTATAAGATATCTCAAATTACAGCTGTCTCAAAAATAATATTTACATTATGTGGCCTGACACACAGTAGGTGCTAGGAACGTACTTGCAAACATAACTCAGGCCGCTATCTGCATCCTCTGAGCGTGGGCCCTTCTCCTCTCTAGCAAACTAGCTGAAAACCTGCTACTACTTTTTTTCATGCTATTTCAAGCTGCGGGCATTTGTAATTTCCCAGGAGAAAGAACCTTATTTCCTGGTATGTTCTACTAATCCTCAAGACCTGATCTCTGCAAGAAAACTATCTGTTTTCCACATGGTTTCCTTCTATTCTAAATCCTCACAGGCTTGCTCTTTCTTCTTGCACAGGAAAGGAAAGGGACACACAAAAGGAAAGGGACAGAAGTCACTGCCATCCTTTTCTCTGTCTCTAAAAGGTCCTGAAACCACCTTTTCCAATCAGGGAAACTGCTATTGTGGGAAACCAGGCACTAACTCCAAGATAACTAACTCTCTGTATTCTTTTTTAGTTCCAAAAACTGAAATTGATTCTATTTCTTATGGAAGCTATAAGACTCATGCACATGCGTGCACACATAAGCACACACATATTTTTGTGTGGCTTCCGGTCATCAGGCAAAAATAAAATCATGCCAAGAACATCAGTTGCCCAATTTAACTGTTGCTTTATTGATTCGACGTGCTATTTACTGAGTACCTGTCATGTGGCCAGGGCTGTGGCAGACACCCAGGTGTATACCTGTGAGTGAACACACCTGGTTCGCACCCTTGAAGATCTAACTATCTCAATGACCTTCGCTAATCTCATTCCCAAAGTCAAGACATGCTTCCAGAGTTAGTCTGGTTTCCAAAGCCTAGCCCAGGGCAGAGTAGGACAACTACAGGCTGCATCTAAAAGCCACAGCCACACTGTTACTGAGCAGCCCTGGTCACAATTTACCAATCAGGTGAAAGGCATCACAGCACCCCAGATGGAACCTGCAAATAAAGGTGGTCTCTACTATGACATCAAACAGTAACCGCTCCAGCCCACCACACTGTCCTGACTGGAACGGCGTGGTGGTCCCTTGGAGACACAGATCCCACAGCAGCTTTAGTGTGGACAGTCACTTGTCCTCCTGCAAACCACCGACCTCTTCTCCCTGCCCATGCACAAACAGACCCAAAACCCATCGAAAGCTTTCTGAAGTTCTCTAGATCAATAAACTGGAAACAGTCATAGTAGTACTTCATCAGCCCCACAAGCCACACTTAATATCTTGCTGCCTATCTGCAGCTATTATACTTCACATTAATATTTAATATTTAGCTATAATATTTAAAAGGAGAAATAGATATGGTGAGCAAGATGAAGCCAGTGTCATTCACCATCTCTAAGCCTGTCAACACTTTAGTCAAGCTGACCTCTCCTCATTACAAGGCTCACTGTGCATAAAGGCAGCACTGTCGCTAGAAACCTCTTGATTAAGAATTCTTACCATGGACTGATCAGGCGGTGGCGCAGTGGATAGAGCGTCGGACTGGGACACAAAGGATCCAGGTTTGAAACCCTGAGGTCACCAACTTGAGCGCAGGCTCACCTGGTTTGAGCAAGGCTCACCAGCTTAAGCCCAAGGTCACTGGCTTGAGCAAGGTGTTATTCGGTCAGCTGTAACCCCCCTAGTCAAGGCACATATGAGAAAGCAATCAATGAACAACTAAGATGCCGCAACAGAGAATTGATGCTTCTCATCTCCCTCCCTTCCTGTCTGTCTGTCCTTATCTGTACCTTGCTCTGTCTCTCTCTGTTCCTGTCATAAATAAATAAATAAATAAATAAATAAATAAATAAATAAAACTAAAAAGGATTCTTACCATGAAAAAAGGATTAGAAAAACATAATGAGAATACATAGAAATTATATAGTCAGATAATCAGGAAACCTTCAGATGATGATTAATTTATTGTTCACATTGATGAGTGTTAATTATGTCCATGAATTGCTTTTACAGAGGCACAAGGTCTCATCATTTATGTAAACGTGCAGATAAAACGCTTGTTATTTTTCTGACCATATTCAAAATATAATAATCCTATATTAATCATAGAGAGTGCCTATAAAAAAAGAATATCATCTTGGTCACTGACAAAGAAACACTGTTCCCAGTGATCTCCAACAGGTATTGGAAAGAGGCCTACAGGTTTCTGATCATTCAAACCAATAGGTACATGTCAAAATTGAAGCAAGGCTTCAGTAAGGTGATTTTCTAAGCAGTTTGGCTTAAAATTCAGGGGTAACCACATCTTTTTCTACAGATAATAGCCTGGGTAAAAATAACCACAGTCCTTTCCACAAAGCAATCAGAAAGGGTTATTTAGCACCTAGACAAATAATTTAGGGATAATAATTCACACAATAGCTTTACTTGGATTGGCTGAACTAATTAATACAGGGTTGGATTCTTCTCAACATTCCTGTGCTTCCCTCTCCCTGAGATAATTCTGAAGAGCGGACTTGTCTTATGTTAGACAAGTGATCCCAGCAGTGTAAGAGCCACGGGCAATGGGAAACTGCAGGATGATTTTAGGTGTAGTAACACAGAAGGAATCAATATCTCTCTCTCTCTCTCTCTCTCTTTCTCTTTCTCTCTCATACCTCTCCCTCCCCCCATTCTTTCTTCTCCTCCAACCTGATTATCTCAAAAAAAGAGAGGGCACTGACTCAAGGTTTTTGGTAGGCACTATCATTCTACTCAGGATTGAGTGAACACTTTTTATTAACTTTTATTGGCTATCTCCACTCTTTGTGGCACATGACAGTTTTCCATTTAATATAGCCATTTAAGGTTTCCTTTTTAAATACATTTATTTATGGTAAAAAAAGGAAAAAACATTAAATAATAATACAAGTGGAATATAATCATGGCAACACTATGAAAGTGGTGTCTGAATGACCAATACTTAAGAAACACGTAGTATAGCAATGAAAACAGCCTGGGTTCGAATACTGGCTTCACAATTAACCTTGCTGTGTGAGTTTAGGCAAGTGACTTAGGATCTCTGTGTGTTGATTTCCTCATTTGTAGAGATAATGACAGCATCTACTTCAAAGGGTTATTGTGAGGATAAGGGGGTTATTACAGGTAAAGCAGTAAAATGGTACTTGACATTTGGCAAGAATTTCACAAAAGTTAGTGATTACTAGTAAAACTGCTAATATTTTATATCTAAGTAAATAACGATATATTTAAACTTGATCCTCTGGCCTGTGGATTATAAGGTAAGGTAAAGAAACTTCTTCATGGGCTATTGCATAGGCAAAAAAAAAAAAAAGCTCTTTATTTTTCTTTAAATTAAAAATGCAGCCTCTTGAGCATGTTTAACACCCATGTGGCCCTGACAGAAAATCAAGTGCTCTGTCTTGAATTTCAATCTGGTCTCCTTTCCTCTCTACTTACAGGTCCCAATATTTCATCACAAGAGTTAAAACAAGGCGGCCATTCCCTGTCCATAAGACACCAGCTAAAACGTGTCTCCGACCAAGTATGTGATTCTGTCAACATTCTGACGTTCTTCTGCTTGATTTATGCAGCATCCCAAGAATCGTTGTTTTATTGAGTGTTGCTCCAGTAAAATACGTTTTGCTTAAATTATAGACACTTTAGATGCAAGAAAAGTTTCAAAATCTGCTGGCATATCACTATGGTCTGAATGTTTGCATCCTCCCAATATTCATGAAATCTTAATCCCCAAAGATCTTTTTAGCCCTCAGGAAAGAGATGAGTGCCCTTATCAAAGAGCCCCTTCTCATGGGAGGACACGGGGATGTCTGGGACCTGGAAGAGGGCCCTCACCTACCATGCTGGCATCTCGCCCTCAAGACTTGCAGCCTCCAGAGTGAGACCAGAATGTCTGTTTTTTATGAACAACCCAATCTGTGGGTCTCATTATAGCAGCCCAACGAACTAGGACAGATATAAAAGCCAATGGGCATCACTTCTTTATCTTTTTCCTCATGTGATTTTCTCCACTTTGGCTTCTGGGGAAATTCTTCCCTTGGTTCATGTACAGTTGTACACTGTATGTAGTGAATCGTGAAATGTAGTGGGAAGGTCACTGTCGATGAATGCCATGTCCTCTTGACTCCGTTGACATGGGTGTTCGGACTACAGTGAGGGAGGGCAGGGAACACTTCTCAATGCTGCTGGATTACAGATCCACACGGCTCAGCCACGCTCCAGATTCACTCTCTGCGGCGAACATGGCCTCCTGAACAATGAACTCGAGTGATCCCATCTAATCCCACAAGTTATCATCCCACTAGAAACCAGATAGACAAAAAGATAGACAAAAAGAAAAAGAGATAGACAAAAAGACAAAAAGAAAAAGAGAAAAAAAAAGAACCCTGTAACTAATGTGAAGGAAAATGGTTGACAATGAGATCAATGCCGATTGCAAATGTAACAGTCATGATGCACAGAGCCAGTGACCCCTCAGAGAGGAGATGATACAATCTGGTCACTTCTGAGTATCAAATGTGCCTTCAAGAAAGAGCTATGTACGATAAATTGCCAGGGCAAGCTCTGTATTAAGAGTCCAAAGTTAATTTTTTAAATCTAAGACAGTGTTCTGGTCCCTCTCAATTCTGTGAAAATTATACCTTTCCATCTTTTATTTTTTAAATGACCGTGAACTCATATCTACAGAGGCAGCTCTTCAGCCTGACTTTGAGACAGGACCACAGCACCAGGCGCCTGGCTACAAACCTCAGGTCTGCACCACATTGGTATGTCACTTGATCACCTTGGTCAAAACATTTAAGAATGTGATTATAACAGCACTTACCTCACAGGGTTGTTGAGAACTCTACCTAACACATGGTTAGTGCCATGTCCCGTGAATGCTAGGTATTATCAGTAATGGTCATAATGTGACCTCAACATGACTTCTCATATACACTGAGATAGGCATTGCCATATGCCCATCTTATGGATGAGGAGATGACATGTTTCGGAAGGCTGTAGCATGCTCAATCTTATGAAGTGGATCACCCAAGATATAGCATCAGTCCTGCCCCAGAACGAAAGTACCATGGCAGATGACTAAAGAGATATGGGGAATGTATAAAGAAAGGTCTTCTTAATGACGATCATAACTTTGTAAAGTTGATCATTTATTCTGATATTCTATGGTACATTAGACTAGAATAATTTAATAGTTTAAAATAAGGGGATTAGATAGATAAACAGTCTCTGTTTATGAAGTTTGCTATTGGCTGGCTCAAATCATTCTCTCCTTATTTGAGACTTCTTATCCGTATTGTTTTTACTGAATATTACTTTCTCCAATAAAGGGGCCAGACCGAAGCACATTCAGGAGTCTGTATATTCTGATGCACATGAGCCCACTGAAGACTCTGAGGATTATTAAGATAACTTATATAGCAAAAGCTACTTTTTATTTTTCTTAAGTGAGAAGCGAGGAGGCAGAGAGACAGACCCGAGGCATGTGCCCCGACCCAGATACGCTTGGCAAGCCCCCTATGGGGCAATGCTTTGCCCAACTGGGTCCATTGCTCTATTGCTCGGCAACCAAGCTATTTTAGTGCCTGAGGAGAGGCCATGGAGTCACCCTCAGTGCCCGAGGCCAACTTGCTCCAACTGAGCCATGGCTGCAGAAGGTTAAGAAAGAGAGAGAGAAAAAAAGGGGAGGGGGATATGTAGAGAAGCAGATGGTCACATCTCCAACCAGGGCAAAAGCCACCTTTTATTGTTAACTCTAACATGTCTAAATTTTAAGCCAAGGCATTAGTTTACAATTCCAAATGTAGCACAACAGCTAGTTATCACTCAGTCTCCATTCTTGTCTTCACCGTAAGACAGCCTCAAGTGTGCTCAACTAAAGAGCTCATTGCCACGTTCTCTTACAGTTAGGTATGACCATGTGACTCTGTACTGGCCAATGAAATACACACAGGCATGTTATAGAGAACTCCCAGAAAGCCTGCAGAAACTGAGGGGGCTGCCTCCACAAAGAGAGTGTATTCCTTCTCTCTATTCATGGACTGTAACATGATGGCCCTAAACTAAACTGGCCCCTGAGCAACCCTGAAAACCTAAGTTGCATGATTACGACGGTGAGAGAGAAGAAACCTGGGCTCCCACCTTACCATAAAATCACGGTGTGCCTAACTGAATATCTTTCCCATGCCCTGCCATCTTGTCTAAGTCCCTGTTACCTTTTCACATTTTTCTGTTATAAATAGTCAACACTCATCCTAAGTGACACATCAAACAAATAAGGCTCCTCAGAACACACTCTTAAAAATCCCTGACCTGACAGCTTCCTGGACTTCTCATTAGTACCATAAACCCAGTTTGGAAAAAAGTATTCTTTTCTCCAGAAAAGCAGGCATTATCTTTATTTAGATATAAAGAAACTGTGACCCAATTTGCTGTTCTCCAGTAACAACGATGAACACACACTTATCTGGACTATCTAGACACCTACCTTGCTTATGGGGCTTGGGCTGATTATATTAATCATGTCCTGATGAACAGCAGAGAAGCAACGATTAGAAAGTGGAACTACTGAGTGAATTCCATCTATGCACCTGGGCCCCTTACTGCATCATTCAGTGGGTGAAAATGTACCACGTTTCCCATTTTGACTCTTCCTTGCGGCTCCTCTTTAAACAGCCAATTAGAAAGATATTTATTTGTTTAGGCTTTTCCTCAGGGAACTCCTGAAATTAAACTGCTTTGCCAACAAGGCCAGGAAAACAAATCATTTGTGTTGCGGCTGGGCCATAAGGCTCACATCGTAAACACAGGCAGCGCCTGCTCGGCTTTGCTCTCACAGAACCATTTGGGGGAAGATTTTCATGGCAGCAGCTGAAATGTTTCTACCAAAACAACACCTACACTTCGCTCGAGTTATTTTCGGAGGAGGTTTCCCCTACTGCTGTTTAAATTGTTAAAATGTGTCCTTCAAAGCGTAGGCTCACAGGAGTCTGGGGCTGCAGCCCCAACTGGAGAACACAGTGGCTCTTTCTCAACTGGCAGACCTCGGGCAGATCACTTAACCTCGCTGACCTTGAGTCCTCACCATAAACACAAACAGCAGCACCTTAAAGAGACATCCTTAGAGAACTGCTGAGATAATGCATGTTTAGCACTCCGAAAATGTTTAGTGCTCCAAAAATGAAAGCCGTATCAACTCATCAAATTTGACGTGAAATATCATGAATACTGCAGAAAATAATGATATAAGAATCTATGGTAAGCTGCTTTGATGATACCACATATAGAATAATGTAAAAGTACAAATGCTCAACAGTCTATATGTAGAAGCAATAGAACTTTGTTCATCTACAGGCCACTTAATGCTACTTTTCTCCACTCTCTAGGGCCGGGTCATGGACAGGAAGTCAGTACAAGCTCTCTGAATAGCTAAACTAAACATGATAAAGTCCACTTACTAGAACATCTATACCATTAATAGTGATTTAATATTGTTGAGCATCCACAAGAACAAGGCACAAGGACACACTTCATGGGTTAAGCGTTTACCTTTCACAACTACTCTGCACATGGACATGTGTCATGTGAGGAGCCACTGCGCCACCTCACCCGCAGGTGTTGTAAGTACCAAAGGCTACAGAATCAATATTAATATTTTAAAAGGCTTGAAGAACAATTTTATTAATTTGGGTTAAGGTGTGTAGAGAAATTTTGTGAATAATCTCTGTACTGTGTGATTGGCATAAAACCAGAATGGCCCTTGGCATTGTATTGTAAATGCAAAGGGAAGGAAAACATGGATTCCCTGACATTCCACCACACCTGTGGGGAAAGGGGTGAATGGTTAGCCAGGTGCAGGAAGAGACATCTTTCTGCCATTGTGTTGACTTGTAAATTTTGTTTTCTCCAAAATGATGTATGGCTTGCAAATTGAACATGGTCCTATCATGTTAAAGGACATATGACTATAACCAATGGTAGTAAAGGGTACTTAATTGCAATTTTTGCTTCTGTACTTCCCACTTGCAAAACTATAAAAACTAAGTAGAACAAAGGGCCAGCGTGCTCTCTCTCAGATTTCTGTTGGAGTTGCTGCCACTTAGCCAAGCTAGACAATAAAGCTTTGATGTGTAATCGACAGATTTTGTTCGTGTCTTCAACGTTTCGAGTCCCTCCGGATTAGGCTTAACATCATGGACACTTCAATGCGATAATGACCAGACCCACTTCAGGGCTGAAGAGCTTATTCCCCTGATTTTGCAAGTGCTGCAGGCAAAATAAAGAAAACTGCCTTCCCTCTGCTGGAGGAAGCTGCTTCCTCCAAGGCTACGCCCTCTTTCCAGGGAAGCTACCTCAGTGGTCAAAGTCAGTGAATAAAGGCCCAACCTGCTTAGAGCTCCCCGTGGGGTTGACTAAGGCCTCTGTTACGACCCTCTGCCCAACCCTGAATCCTTTCTGTCCCCTCTTAAGAGACAGCATATGTACTATAACTAGGTTCACTCTTTAAATGAAAAAAAGTGGATCTCAGAAAGGTTAAGAAACTCTTCCAGAGCCATGCATCTCTGGATGGAAGGACTAGAATTGGGACCCAGGCATTCAGAGGCCCTAATGCTCAGTCAAGTTTGCATTTTCATGACCAATAAAGCAAACTGGGTCACCTGGCTATTGTCCTCACAGTGGACTGCAAGAAGCAAATCAGGAGATGAAGAGTTGCAAGACAAGGCACCTCAATCAACTGTTATCAGTCAAAGACACCAGGAAATAGAAGCTACTCTAGACCTTTCAGACCAAGGGGCTGATTACAGAGTGATAGAATGGCTGAGAGGCCACAGAGAGAATAGGGTGGCGGCCCAGAGACTAGAAACTGTGCAAACCTGGCTTGCCAGGCAGAAGGGGTAATAGAAACAAGTGATGTTATCAGAGCCCAGAGACTGGGGCCAACTGGACAAGACTAGGACAACAGCACAGGTTGCTACAGAGACACGAGAAGTCAGGTGGGGCCAGAAGCTAAGGAAGAGACACTGCTCCTTCTAGAGATACCAAAGAAAGCAGAAAGAGGTAAGGAGAAATAATACCTTTATGTCGCCCCTCGGACACCCAAGTGCAAGGGAGCCTGGGAAATATAGTTTCCTATATCACAGAATAGCTCTAAGAACAAGTCTGTGTTAAAGCAGCCCCCAAATACAGCTGCTCAACTGACAATGAGGAAGTATAGAGAAACACTCTGAAAGTACAACAACAAGAATTAAAAAGGCCAATTTGTCAAAACTTAGTGTCATGGCAAGGAGTCCTACATACTCCAGCAGTCCCTACGCAAACAATAACAGGAGTAATAATGCCTTTCACTTATAAGGCGTGTTGCTATATTACTACTCAAGTTAATAATTGGTGTCTAAAAGGAGGATGCTAAGAAGTTTCAATTATTCTCTGCATAGTGAATCTGGGAAATCTATGCTATGTTCTAGAAGGATTCCCATCAAAAAAAAAATAGTGAGTGTACTTGATTGAGTATAGGACAGTGTCATAAGCAAAATCTCACTTGCATAGAACACTCTGCCCCCCACTGTCGGCTAAATAAGGTATTAATGCAGCTTTGCATCCGGATGGCCAAGTCTGCCTTCATGATTTTATCTGCTGTTTGACAGAGTAGGAGCGAGAACACAAATTCTTGCCCTCTTCTCAGAAGCCCGCTGCCAACTTCTCTGATGCGACAGAAATTCTTGGGGGCAGGGAAGGAGAAAACGGAGGAGAGAAAAAACTCAAAAAGAAAACCGATATCACTAAGAATCTCCAGTCAGTGCTGGCTTCGTGAGCACAGATGCTAAAATTGGAACAATGCAAGGCTTAGCCCGGACCCTGTACAAGGATGATGGGCAAATTTGTAAAGCCTTTCATATTTTGCTTTCCTTCTCTAACGTTCACAGGTACAACACAAAAGCTCCAAAAGGCGAAATGGCTAATGCAACTAAGGGCACTTTCTGCTTCAAACCCCATTCCCAAATTACCTTAAAAAAAAAAAAAGAATCTCTAATCACAATATTCTGCAACCATTCAATGTTTTGCTCTTCCAAAGACATCTAACATATATTTTTAAAAATTATTTAGATTATAGACCCTCCAGAAGGACTGCAATTTGTTTACAAATAAAGATCATAAATATATTTCAGTTTTTTCCACTTCCCCACCTCAACAAAACTTGTTGAAAGTACAGTGGTACCTTGAGATACGAAGAGACCAACATACGAATTCTTTTTAAGATACGAACAGCAACTCGGTCCGTATTTTCTGTTCAAGATCTGAGCAAAATTCCGAGATACGAGTCGTGATTTGGGAAGCTGCCGCTAGTTGGCGCGTTGGCGCAGGGGTCCAGTATCGGCAGTTTGATATACAAGTTGACTGACTTACGAGCTCGGTTACAGAACGAATTAAATTCGTGTCTCAAAATACCACTTAATTAAAACCCAAAGGGCTTGAGATAGGTTCTAAATTAGAGGCTTAGCTTTGCTTCTAGCTACCTGCGTGGATTTGGGCTAAACAATTAACTACTCTGGGCCTCTATTTCCTCATTTCCAACATGACAATACTGAACTAGCTAACGTTCACAATCCTTTCAGCCCTGACATGATTCTATAGAAAGATAATAAAAGTCCTGTACGAAACCAAGTAACTTCCACTCACTCAACATCGCTCAAGCATCTAATTGAGAGACTGTTGATCAGAATTAAAAGTACCATCTGGCCCTGGCCGGTTGGCTCAGTGATAGAGCGTCGGCCTGGCGTGCAGAAGTCCTGGGTTCGATTCCTGGCCAGGGCACATAGGAGAAGCGCCCATCTGCTTCTCCACCCCTCCTCCTCTCCTTCCTCTCTGTCTCTCTCTTCCCCTCCCGCAGCCGAGGCTCCATTGGAGCAAAGATGGCCCGGGCGCTGGGGATGGCTCCTTGGCCTCTGCCCCAGGTGCTAGAGTGGCTCTGGTCAGGGCAGAGCGACGCTCCGGAGGGGTAGAGCATCGCCCCCTGGTGGGCATGCCAGGTGGATCCCATTCGGGTGCATGCGGGAGTCTGTCTGACTATCTCTCCCTGTTTCCAGCTTCAGAAAAATACAAAAAAAAAAAAAGTACCATCTGTGGCCATTATATAGAGAAATTTTGACCTCATCCTTGCTCAGTTGACTGTGATCTCACCCAGAAATTCTCAAGTTGGGTTCTAGGGTAGTCTGACTGCAAAAAGAGCCTTACCCTTCTCCCTCCCTTTATTACACTCCCTGCCATGTAGTGCCATCTGTGACCTGCCATGTGACTCCCTGTGGCTGTGATATTAGCCAACATGACACAAACAAATGCTTTTAAAATACATGCAGTATTGGGCTTACCCTCATCCTTGCTCCTTTGTGATGCCAGAAAAAATACTAGTCCAGCATGCTTGAGAATGAGGGACATCTATAGCAGGGACCAGTCACCCCAGTCTTCCCAGCTAAAGCCAACAACCAACTGAGCCCCAGACACATGAGTGAACCCAGCTAAGATCAGAAGAGCTACGTGCCCAACTCACAGCTGACCACAGACACGTCAGTGAGATCAGCTGAAATCAGCCAAGCCCAGATCAAGACCTGCTGAACCCCCCCCCCCCCCAAACTGGTAAGCTAAATAAGTCATTATTAATATATTCCACTGAGGTTTTGTAGTTGCTTGTTATGCAGCATTACTGTGGCAAGAGATCATGAATACACATTCCTTGGAACACTAATCTGCAGCCAGACTAAAATGACTATTTCCAGAACAAATATTCCTTAGCAGTGAAACAAGTTTACAACATACTGCATGCCTTCAATTTATCTTAGAGGTTCCCAACACACATTACTGCTTTCAAGACTTGAAGAAGCCCCACAGTAAAGAAATCTATTTAACTTGATCTAACTCATGTTTTCCTTGACCTCTTTTACCAAAGGCCACCATGTATGATTCACTAATCAGATTCTCCCCCCAGCCTTAGATCCCAAATCTGGGTTGAGACTCTGCCAACCTTCTTGCTAGTCAGGCCATGCATTTTGTTGGTCTCCTCCTAGACAGTTAATGGGCCCTTCAGCCACAAATGAAATAAACAAAACACGAACCTTAAAAGTACTCTGAAATCACAAAAGCTTATATTGTTTATAACCAAAGTTTAATTAGAAATGAAGGGGGATGTTCCACAAATAGATGAAACCCATACACTGCCTTCATCTATTTTCATTTTTCTTTGCTATTAAAACTTGAAAGAAAAAAAAAAAGAAGAAGAAAACCTAATGCTACCTTTGCCACTGCCTCCTTAACATTCTTCAGAAGCTCCCAGAATGCCATCTTCTTACCAAGGTTCACAAGCCTTTGATGATTGGGGCTCTGAATCCTTATCCATTTCTGCTCCCATCGCCCTTTCTCCCCTCAGTCTCAGGTATACATGTTATCCATGCTGACGTACTTCCAATTCCATCACATGGGCCATGAGCTGGTGCTCTAAAGCTCTCCAGCGTTCGATCCTATTTCATGTGAACTTGAATTGTGCAGCTTTGAAGTAATGTGACATAAAAGCATTAATATAATCTCACACTAATTTTAATCGATGTTAAAATTCTTCAAGAATTATAGTTTCGCCCTGGCTGGTTGGCTCAGCGATAGAGCATCCACCTGGCATGTGGATGTTTTGAGTTTGATTTCCTGTCAGGGCACACAGGAGAAGCAACCATCTGCTTTTCCACCACTCCCCCTCTTCCTTCTCTCTCTCTGTCTCTACACTTATCTCTCTCTTCCTCTTTTACAACCATGGCTCCATTGGAGCAAGTTAACCCCAGGTGTTGAGGATGGCTTCATGGCCTCGTCTCAGGTGCTAAAAAGGCTCGGTTGCTGAGCAATGGAGCAGTAGCCCCAATGGGCAGAGCATCTCCCCCTAGTGGACTTGCCAGATGGATCCCAGTTGGGGCTCATGCAGAAGTCTGTCTCTGCCTCCCCATTTCTCACTTAAGAAAAATAAAAAATAAAAATAAATAAAAAGAATTAGTTTTGAAGCTGCTGAGTGGAGGGAACTCTAAACTCTCTTTATAGAGTAGCCACAGGGTGGCGCCATATTAGCTACTAAAGGGAAATACCCACCATCACCTGTCCTAATTATTTTTGAATTATGGGAATTCTGAATTTGCAAGGACTTCAGAAACAAAACTCACATAAAAGGTGACCTCTAGGACATGACATTTATTGTGCTAGAAATTCCAACTTACCTCCACACGGAAGCCCAAACACAGAGAGTTCATCCAGCTAACTTCAATTTATCTGTCATGTGTCAGTTGATATATTACTTCTTTAGGGAAACTTTTGCCCAAAACCGCCAAAACAGGTTGCAAGGTCCTCTCATGATAGAAATAACATATTTTAACACTTTCCCCTTTATTTTTTTTAATTTTATTTTATTTATTCATTTTTATAGAGGAAGAAAGAGGATAGAGAGACAGAGAGAGAGAGAAGGGGGGAGGAGCTGGAAGCATCAACTCCCATATGTGCCTTGACCAGGCAAGCCCAGGGTTTCGAACCGGCGACCTCAGCATTTCCAGGTTGACGCTTTATCCACTGCGCCGCCACAGGTCAGGCCACTTTCCCACTTTAAATGCCTATTATTTCATCTGCTTTATGGGGAGGAATCCTAACATTCCATTCTAGACACAGAGCCCAGTATAATGCCCGGCTCATAGGAGCTAGTAAATGTCAGATGGGTTCAGGCATAGGTGTGTGGGAGGGTGGATGGATTGATGGACAAACAGATAGGAAATAGTCAAGTAGGATAGGCCACTGAAGACAACATGGCTGATTTTCACATCTAGTCTCTCCTTATCCTTTCCCTGACCAACCTCAAGAAAAGATAGCTACAAACAGTAGGCAACAGTAGAAGAAACACAAGAAAAAAGAACCATAATAATCACATCAGCTGGATAAGAGTGATGATCATTATGAGTTTGGTATTAATGTAGACCAGTTTTTGAAGTGAGAACATTATCAAAACTATAAAAGACAATGAGAAAATAAAAGTAGGACACAATAGTGTCTTTCTTTTGCTAATCACAGAAAATCTGCTGAAGATACATCTGTTATTTTTTGGAGACAAACACATTTCACTGATTTCTGAAAGTGAAGGATTCCCTCCAAGAATTGTGCTATGTCATGACTGTGACCTTGCTGATGTAGCAAAAATATAGGGAGGGTTTTCTTCAGAGCTCCATGGGATCAGATCTCCTGCTTACCATCACAAACCTCACTGGAGAAATATTTTTGTTTCTCCTCTGCTTTCAGCCCGGACACCAAGTTTACTATCTTGGTTACCCCATGAGTTGTCTTCTCAATGGAGACAGAAATAAGTGAAAACACAGATAAGACATTTTAAAACCAAAAAGGCCTTGTCTCCGATGTTTCCTCTCACATGCCTTTTGACCCCAAACCAAACACTCAATGGCACTTTTCGGCAGAGCTAGGAAAATGTGCCACTGATAGAAACATCCTGCCAACTGACACCAGGCCGTAGCCTCAGGGAATGTCACAGGGATGACCTTTTGGCTATGTATGTGTACAGCCTTGTTCTCAAGGCTTTAATTTTACTTGAACTTTCTTTTGACCTCTTAGACATGGTTTTTAAAAACAAGGGCTACACAGTATTTTCCTAAACTAGAAAAATCCAAAACAACTTTCTATAGATTATTTCAACCCTGAAGCTAAGCAAAGGCCTAATCTGCTGCTGATGTTTTTCAGGTGCCACATTTCTCTACTGCCTGAACGTCCTAAAACAGCCCCACCTAAAAACAGAAATGAGAATCTGGCCACTTAGTTGTGTCATCCACAAACCACGTCAACGGTGGCCACAGAGAACACTGTAGTGCAGGGGTCCCCAAACTACGGCCTGCGGGCCACATGCGGCCCCCTGAGGCCATTTATCCGGCCCCCGCCGCACTTCCAGAAGAGGCACCTCTTTCATTGGTGGTCAATGAGAGGAGCATAGTTCCCATTGAAATACTGGTCAGTTTGTTGATTTAAATTTACTTGTTCTTTATTTTAAATATTGTATTTGGTCCCGTTTTGTTTTTTTACTTTAAAATAAGATATGTGCAGTGTGCATAAGGATTTGTTCATAGTTTTTTTTTATACTCCGGCCCTCCAACGATCTGATGGACAGTGAACTGGCCCCCTGTGTAAAAAGTTTGGGGACCCTTGCTGTAGTGGGTACCCCAGAATCTCAGCCTCAAACGCGTGGTAACAGCCCTGATTCTTGGAGCAGCTCTGTCCTTCGGAAGCTCGTTAAACTTTCAGGAATTCATTTCTGCCTCCTCCAGCCTCTTTTTCTGCATGCATTCTTTCATGACATTTGCATTCCCCGGGAAGAGATAAAAATGACACCAAATAAAACAGAAAGCAAACTTCAAACTTCAGGGAGACCTCTCAAGTAAATGATCCCAAATAAAGGGTGATTTCTTCGCTTTGTTCTTCCCTTTCTCTCATAAAGCCCCCTACAAAGTGAGTGAAATACCTCCAAGTGGCTAATTTACACAAAGTATCCACCAGGGAAGTAAATCCAGATCCCTTCTGTGGAAGGGAGCCCTGGTAGCTACATATTCCCTGAGACCATCGCCACCAGGACTCCCAGAAGGCACAACTCAGTTCACCCTGTGTTTCTTGCCAATGCTATTCCCTAATTGGCCACGAATAGTTACAGTCAGCCCCAGTAATTTCTGCACCCTGGATAGTATAATCTCCTAAAACATCAGCTGAGAGTTTAGGGGCCAACTTTTTAAATAGCATCCAATGAATAATCTCAGTAATAATGAAAGAACTGCCCAACTGCTATGTGAATTGTGAAGCCCAAAGTGGGAGCTCCGCTAAGTGAAGCAAAACTATGCTTCCACCACCTGTCCCCCCATCGCCTTCTCCATGTTCCTTCAGCAATGGAAATTCTGCAACTGGATAATGTAAAATGTGCGCTAGTAGCATCTCAGATTTTGATCACTTAGTCACCATTTACTGAGCACTGACTATCCTGGGATATAAAGTTAAAAATGATTGACAGCTAATCTCAAAAGAAAAAAAGAAGCTTCCCATGGAATCAACTCATTCACTCAAGAAATGATTGCTGCACCTGACCAGATGGTGGCACAGTAGATAGAGCATCGGACTGGGATGCAGAGGACCCAGGTTCAAAACTCTAAGGTCATTGGCTTTAGGACGGGCTCACCCGGCTTGAGCGTTGCCTCACCAGCTTGAGCGTGGGGTCGCTGGTTTGAGCCCAAGGTCACTGGCTTGAAGCCCAAGGTTGCTGGCTTGAGTCCAAGGTCGCTGGCTTGAGCAAGGGGTCACTCACTCTGCTGCAGCCCCTTGGTCAAGGCACATATGACAAAGCAATCAATGAACAACTAAGGAGACTAAGAAGCTGCAACAAATTGATGCTTCTCATCTCTCTCCCTTCCTGTCTGTCTGTCCCTCTCTCTGTCTCTCTCTCTCTCTCCCTCTCTCTCTCTCTCTCACACACACACACACACAAGAAATGATTACTGAGTAATTGGCATTGTTCCAGGCACTGAGGCACTGAGGGTGTCACAGGGAACAGTGTGGACAGAAATCCCTGCTCTCATGGAACTTTCATTCAGGAAGGGTAAAAAGTTAGTAAGTGGTCTAGGTACTAGAAGATACTAAAGGCTATAAGCAAAAAGGCTAGTGGAGGGAAGGGCTGGGACTACAAGTCAGGTGGGGCCAGTGCTGGAGGAGGGAAGGACCCGGATATAAGTTGGAGGGGCAATGTTAAACAGGAGGTAAAGGAAGGCCCCCACTGGCAAAGATTTGAAGGAGGTGAGCAAACGTCCTACAGACCCCGGGAAGAAGAACATTCCAGGCAAAGGGAGACCATGCAGAGGCCTGGGGGGAGGCACGCCCGGTGTGTGTATAAGGGACAGCAGCTGGGTAGGGTGGCCTCGGAATGAACAAGGGAGAGTAGAACAGATGAAGTCAGAGATAGAGAGCAAGGGATGGTGCCCGGCCCTGCAGGCCTGTGTGAGAATTTCAGCTTTTGCTCTGAACGCAAGGGGAAGCCATTAGACTGGGGGAAGAGAGACATAATCTGACTTAGGTGAAAAGGAGAGACATAATCTGACATGATTAAAAGGAACACTCGAGGTGCTGTGTTGAGGACAGATTACAGGTGGGCAAGGCCTGAAGCAGGTGGACCAGCTAGAAGGCTAAAGCGAAATGCACATGAAGGAGGAGAGTGACTGGCACTCGGGCAGTGAAGAAGGTTCAACTGGGGTCTGCGTGCAGAACAAACAGAATTTACTGACACCTGGATGTCAGTATTTCAGAGTAGTTCTTTTTAAATTTTTCCTACTTAAAATGTCTGTAAAGCTCCAAATTTGTGTTTTCTGGGTTTATTTAATGTTCTGATAATATACTAATTTACATCTCCAACTTTTGTCTTCCAACTGACCCCAGTAATGTGCTTCTAAGATATTTCGCTAACTTATCTTCATTCAAGCTTAGCATGCCGACCCACTCCCAGTCTCAGCACTGGTGAGCACGGAACGAATGCTCCATTCACGCAGGCCCAACATTCCTCTGTTCCTGGCTTCTCCATCTTCCCTTCTGTAAACCCCGACATGAAACTCCACAAGTTCTTCCTCGAAACCCTCTTTTGTACACTTCTCTCCCTCATAATTTCACAACTGTGCCTCCCCTCTGGTGCTAATCACAACAATCTCCCAGGGGGTCTCCCTGGCTCCAACTTCTTCATCAAGACTACCTCGCCAACCGCCATCAAAATGACCACCTTGCCAAACACCATCAAAATGACCACCTCACCAACTGCCATCAAAATGACCACCTCGCCAACCGCCATCAAAATGATGTTCTGAAAGCACAAATTCTGTGATGTGAACTCACAGCTTTCAGGCATCCATTCTGTCATTACGCCCTGGCCTCAAGGGTCTCACCTGATGGCTTGCCATAGCTCTCCACTCCTCAACCTCTCCTCCCTCCCTGAAAGCTGTCCCTGTCTCTGTCTGGGCTGAGAAAGGGCATTCTTGCTCAGTTCCTCACTTTAACTTTCACACATGGGCCTTTCCCAGCTCCCTTCTGTTCAGCCTTTCCTAAATCTACTCAGCCACAAAGACTCAGCTCAAATTCTGTCCCTTCTGTACAAACACACCTGACTCCAGCCCCTATTCAGATATGAATAAAGCCCTTTTTGTCTGACCTTTCATTAGGCCCTCGTGTCACAGGTGTATGCCACATTTCCTGGGTCGGTATGAACTTCAAGGTCATATACATACCAGCTTTAATTCATCTCTATGCTCTTTAATGAGATATAGAATATTCAAAACATGTTTACTGAGTTAAATTATTTCAGTGAAATACATGAACTGAAACATACTGCTCTCCATTTAATTTTAATCTCTAAAAGTGGGGATCTGAAAAATCCTAGAATTCTTTGAGTAAAAGTCTCAATCCTTTCTTTTTCTTTCTGTTTCTCTTCTGCCATTTTGATTCTTCCAATAACTTTGTTTTTAGACAGTGTGCCACAGAAAAACTGGACCAAAAGTTACAACTAGGATTACTTCAGATGATTATGCTGATAAGCACATCACATCCCAAACTGTAATCCAACTGATCTTTGATTTACAGTCAAACAAAACAGGGACTTCGTGGGAGAGTAAACAGGAATGGAGTGGGCAGTTCTAGTACAAAGTCACTAGGTTTGGCCACACTGAGATCTCTGGGTATAGAGAGATCTGGGGCCACATGGTAGTAGAAGAAAAAGAAGAAGAAGAAGGAGGAGGAGGAGGAGGAGGAGGAGGACGACGACGACGACGACAACGACAAGGAGGAGGAGGAGGAGGAGGAGGAAGGGAATAATAATAATAATAATAATAATTTGGCTTTTACTTAAATATTCATGGTCTATCACCAGACAGGAGTCCTGTTACATCCCAGAAATTACCGCGCAGCCTCCACCAGAATGTCCTTAAATGGTAAGACTTCACCGACTCACAACACCATTGCAGAAAGTTAGGTCCAGACAGTCCCTAAGACAGGCTACTCTTAACTTACCAAGATAAAGACTCTCTCCCCTTGATTCTTACCTCTTCAAGGCAACTACCTCCGACTTCTCCTTCACGCAAACAACTAGTGTTTGCCAGTACCTAACCAGAGCCATGCATGGCCAGTGCCACCTGAGGAATACTGACGTGTTTCTCTGCGTTCCAGAGATGACGGTGGGAGGCAGACAGCAATCAGAGAGCCATGCAGGTATCAAATGACACACTATGATTGGTGGGAGAAGGAAACAAAGATGGAACAGGGGATGAGATTGAATCCAAAGTCTTCCGTACATACTCCCTTGTAGAGGTGATACCTGAGCTAAGATGTGAAGAGGAAGTCGTAAGTTTAATGACAGACGGTGAGAGAGAAGACAGCCTTCTTGGCACAGGGACATGGAAGGAGAGGACACAGGCTGAAGGGAGCCAGTGCTACACTGTGGTAACTTAAAATAAAAAAAAAAAAAAACAAAGCTAGAGGATGAGGGAGAAATGGCTAAGAAGTTAGAAAAGATAACGTAGGTCAAACAGAGCTTTGTGGAAAGTGGAAAGGAAAAATAAAATCTCATGCCTCAGAGGAAAGGGCAGGGTCTGAGATCATCTTCAGCATGCTAATGTTCTCTACTCATCAGCCATTACCTCCTTTAGCCACACTTCTTTTGAGACAAGCAATCCCACCCCAAACCCTCAAAGGAAATCCTTAGTAGCACAAGACACGATCCTCTCAACCACAGAAGAGTAGACAGCAAGTAACTAATAAGAATATCTCTTAGGGGCATTTGACCTTGGAAACCCTAAGACACACATGGCTAGAGCTAATTAGTGATGAACACTGAACTAAAAAATTTCCATGGATAGTGGGGCTGAGGGACATGTTGGTCATGTGGAGACATGTGCAAAAACCAAAACAAAACAAAGAAATACTGGTACTAGCCCTGTGACAGCTTTGATTAAGAATGCAGCTGGGTGGCCATCTGGGATTTTTGAGCCCTGGCCTTGAGGGGACTGACACCTTTGCTGTTGCACATTTGTAATGCACCCTGTTCTGAACATAGTCCCCATGCTGTGAGAAACCCAACCCACTTGGAGAGGGGCTACAAGGAAGAGAACTGAGGTGCTTCAGATGACATACTAGCTGAATGCCCACCCTACAGCCAGCATCACCTGCACACCAGGTGAGTCATCTTGAGCATTCCAGCTCCTCTGAAGCTCCAGTTAACTGCAGCCCCAGCCAACACCATGCAGAGCAGAACTGCCCAGCTGAGCCCAGCCAGCCCACCGCCTCTTGAAAGATGATAATGATAAATGGTGGTGGTGGTTTTAAGCCAATAAGTTTTAGAGTATTTTGTTACAGGGCAAGAAGGAACTAAAACAGAAACAGAGCATGGTAGTGAATAAGATAAGGAAAAAATAAAGCAGATACACAAAGAGAAGCAGAAGGGAAGGTCTAAGCTTAATTCTAGATTTTCCCACTCTAGTTTCAAGACACTTGATTGAATTATGTTCTTTTCCCTGTAATTCAAGAGATCTCATTTTCCTGACAATTAAATGGCCTTTACTACAACCAGTTCAATCAAGGGCTTTATTGACTATACCACCCCATATTACCCTATAATAGATCACATCGAAATTGTACTACCATATATTGCAGTCACCATTTTACTCATGCTTCTGCCAAGGAATTCCTGTTTCCTTAGTAAGCAGCACTCAGAAACTCACCTTCTCTACAACGGTGGTATGGACAAGACAGTCTACACCTGTGACCTGCCTTAGGGTATCAAAAAGATGGATTGCAAAGGTTTCAGGGAACAGAATAATTAGAAGGTACAAGGCCCAGCCAAGCATCTCTTATGGTAAGGGTATCAGATATGTCCTAACAAACAGGTGACTGGGAAATGTGGTGCTAACATGATCACTAGTAACTGAAAAGGCAGTCAACCTTCTCTCCAAGCACTCCATTATATTTCCATACTTTAGGTAACTCTTAAGTGATGCAAGTTGATTTTGCAGTGATAAATTTGGTGCATATTCATACAAATCTAAGCCAAGGCACATACGGATAGAAGACAAATGTTTCTATCTCCCTACTTTGAGACACTCATGAACTAAAAACATACATTGCTCAGTATTTAGAACACATGCTCCATGAGGAATAACATGATTTTATACGTTCTAATATCTATAGAGAGTATGTACTATTTGTATATTGCAAGTGATGAGTATTAAAAATTAGATTACTATTCTATTCGTTGGCACTCCTCCAAAGACAACTAGCCTTTGGCCAAATAATCCTATGCCTTGCTGGTTTTCCAACCCACCAGGAAATTCCACACTTTCTTTCATACTGTTCCTCCATTCTCTCCCTGTTAAGCTCACTATTATCCTCCACGACCGAACCTAATGTCATTTGCTCTGTGAAGCATTTTCTGACACTTGCCAACCTCTCTGCCTTTTCTTAACAGATTTAATTATGCCTTCATCTAGATGCACGTAATACTGTTTATGTCTATAATTCTTAAAATATTTACTGTATGTATTTGTTTGAACTGCTTTCTCAGTGACATTGTGATTTCCTTGAAAGCAATGATCAAATACTATGCATTATCGACTCCACGGTGCTTAGCAAAGTGCCTCAATTATAATGTGTACAGAATGAATGCTTTATTCTAAGCAGCCTGAGTGCCTTTCACAGCAGTATTTTAAAAAACTTTCCCCCAAAATGGATTATAACCCATTGGGGGATGAGAAACATGAATTATTAAGAGGGAAAGACTTATCTAAAATTAAAACACATGGGAAGCTCTGGTCAGTTGGCTCACCAGTAGAGCATCGGCCTGGTGTGTGGAAGTCCTAAGTATGATTCCCGGTCAGGGCACACAGGAGAAGGACCCATATGCTTTTCCACCCCTCCCCCTCTCACTTCTCTCTCTCTCTCTCTCTCTCTCTCTCTCTCTCTCTCGTTTCCCCTCCTGCAGCCTTGGCTCAAATGGTTTGAGCAAGTTGGCCCTGGGCACCGAGGATGGCTCCATGGCTTTGTTGAGCAATGGAGCAATGCCACAGATGGGCAGAGCATTGCCAGGTAGGGGGCTTGCCAGGTGAATCACGGTTGGGGTGCGTGCAGGAGTCTGTCTCTCTGCCTCCCTGTTTCTCACATAATAAATTTAAAAAAAAGAACACGTGGGAGAAATTTCTGAAATTTCCAGACGGATAGATTTATTTCACCCTTGTGTTTCTCTGAATTCCATATTATCCATCTTATAGGATCAAATACATTATAATTGATTGCATACATGGTCATAATATGGCAGAGCTTCTAATTTTTAATTCACTACTCAAACAGAGCTACCCACAGAGTAGACCAAAAAAAAATTGCCAATTATAGCCGAAAGCACCTGTCCAAAAATGTCTTCTGTTAAATGTACCCCTTGGTTTGCTAATGCTTCCTACACGCTGAGTGTCCTTAGGGCTCAAGTACAATTTATACCTCATTATCTTATATCTACATAGGCTCTCTAGCTATTTCATCTCATCCTGGTCTGGTCTGCGTAGAAAGCAAACTCCTTCAGAATGGTATCTCAGTCAGGGTCCCAGCAGGAAACAGATGGCGTGCTCACATGCGGCCACTAGGAGAGTTTAATGAGGGATTATTTACCAAGTGTGGGCAGGGCTTAGGGAAGACAGCCGGGAATATGAAGTGCACTCAGTCTGAAGGCGCAAGAGGACTGAGCTAGGAACCCAGGAAAAGCAGCTGCGGCTCTAGGAGAGGGTCTCCCAACAGACTGTCGCGTCCAGGAGGGTGACAGAGACAAGCGTCAGCCTGCGGGAGAGAAGAGTCCTGGGGGAATAAACAGGCTGCCCTTGTAGTCATCCTCCCTCTTGTCTCCTGCCAGAGCTTCCCTTCCATCCAGAAGCCAGGGAGGGAGCAGGGCAGCCCAGCGATGCAGCCCTGACTCTCTGTCCAGCCTGTGGGGCAAGAGCAGGCTGGAGAAAGCGGAGCGAGTTCCTGGAGGGGCAAACGGAATAGCTAATCTGATGGTATCGGACTCGACACTTGTTTCTCCATCCCTCCACTGGCATCCGACAGCACTAGACATGCAGAAGGAAAGAAGAAAGAGCCAAGACACAGCAGGGCTGGCCGGAAACACACTGCTTAGGAGCCTTGACTCACACCCACTTCCATTTCCTCCTGAGCACGCAGGCCTTGTGCCTCTGCATTCCCTGCGCACCAGTTCCCAGGCACACAAAGGGGTCTGACTCTAGGAACCCAGACTCGGACTGGGGGCTTTGCAGCAACAGGTGCCTAGGACTAAGGGCTCCAGGAGGGGCTCACAGACAGTGACAAAGTTGGTAAATAAACAGCCAGTTCCTTTAGTGGGCCACCCTGGAGCATCTTCTGCATGGTCTCCAAATGACAGTGGTCCAGCAGAGAGGAGTTTCAGGGGCTCACTGTGAAAGCTGTTTGTCTGCACAGCCTACAGACACTGCCTTTCCTTCTTTATCTCACTTCCTCATACCCCTACTGGGGCTACTTGCACCCCAATCCTTGTCTTCAGCCAGCTTTGGGAGAAGCCAACCTAACACAGTGCATGAATAACAACCCACACCTCTGAAAACAGACTCATCGCAAAGAGCGTGTATAAGCCCGTGTGTGTGTAAGACAAACCCTGTCTACGGTTTTTACTCTGCACCAAAGTACATGTGTGCTGAACTTGAAGTGACAAAATTGGACTTCTTGTCTCTAACTTGGCTTCAGACTAGCTCTATAAACTTCAGCATATAACTAACCTCCACAGGCCTCCACTTCCTTATCTGTCAAATGAACTTAGATAAAAGAACCATGAGGTTTCTTATCCAGCTGTAAAGTTTGCTAAAAACTGTCAGTAGTAAAAAGAGATATAAATCATGCCCAATAGTTAGATTAGACACAAAACACCATTCTTTGGAGTATTTTTTAAAACTTAAATAGTTCAGAAAAAGCAAAAAGCTCTCTTCAATCATTAGAAGGAGAATAACCTTTAGAAACTAAGAATCTAACCTATCACCCAAAAGACTATTAGATATTATTTCAAATCAGGTTTCCCAGATTTGATAGATTACATATAATCAATTATTTTAAAACTCATTAATCATGTATAAATATTTATAGACTACATCTTCATCTATGATAGAGGACAGCAATAAAAAAAAACAAGCTGGGTATTTATTTTTTTTCCTTTTTTTTTTTCTTTTCATTTTTCCGAAGTTGGAAACGGGGAGGCAGACAGACAGACTCCCGCATGCGCCTGACCGGGATCCACCCAGCATGCCCACCAGGGGGTGATGCTTTGCCCCTCTTGGGCGTCGCTCTGTTGCGTCCAGAGCCATTCTAGCGCCTGAGGCAGAGACCATAGAGCCATCCCCAGCGCCCGGGCCAGCTTTGCTCCAATGGAGCCTTGGCTGCGGGAGGGGAAGAGGGAGACAGAGAGGAAGAGAGGGGGAGGGGTGGAGAAGCAGACAGGCGCCTCTCCTGTGTGCCCTGGCCGGGAATCAAACCCAGGACTCCTGCACACCAGGCCGACGCTCTACCGCTGAGCCAACCGGCCAGGGCCAAGCTGGGTATTTATTATAAATTAATACTTCAAGAGATAAATAGAGACCAGGTTTGTAGTTCTGGTTCTGCCATAATTTCATACCTCCAAGAAAATAATTTCACTTCCTTATTCCGCACACCCAGCACCATCTCCAAGAGAGGCGAACCTATGGCAATCCATAAACAATGATCCACAGATGAATCAAAGAATGGTCCTGAGCCTTAGTTTTATTAAACAGAAAATAAAAAGTGGGAGAACTGCATTATCTATATCACCTTGACAGTCTCTTCCTACTCTAACTTCCCTCTTGAAATGGAACAGACTATAGTCACCCAAAATTCCACAGTTCAAAATGATGACGTTCCTCTCTTGAAAGCTATGGCCTCCGTCAAGAACAGCCAGCCTACCACGGTGCTACCTACTCAGTGGCAGAAGCCAATGGATCCCGAACTTTCATAAACTGATTTATTATTTTACAAAAAATCAGTGCTGGGCATGCAGTGCCATGGGACACATGAGGCCCGTGTTTCCAGCTTTTATATTAAAATTAGTAACAAAAATCCTAACAACCACCAGTCATAAACAAGTCCATCCTGACAGGTGATCAAGACCGTATCTCATGAATATTCGGAAACCTACGACAAGCAAACAAAAATGCTTCAGGAAGGAGGGTGGGGGGAAGCCAAGGAGAACATGGAAGGGGAAAGGTGATTCAAAGGGAGCACATGCATAACGAATGCACCCTGGGAAATGAAACAGGAAACCTGAGAGTAATAAGGAGCCTCTTGGAAGGGCTCACTGGGAACATGAAGCTCTTCCTACTTTGTCTCTCAGGCACAAAGAATTCAAGAGTATTTGAGTATGGGAAGCAGGAGAGGCAAGATTACAACCAAGAGGGAAGTTCTAATTTTGTATTTTTGTGGGCATACTACCTAAAAAAATGGTTTCCTTTCAATTTCCTCCTCCATGAAGCATGGTCAGCTGCTTCTCTCTGATATTTAGTCTGACTTTCAGGGCCAAGGGAGAGGAGAAAAGAAACAAGTGAGGTTACACAAGGTCATTTACTAAAGAGTGAGATGTTAAGTGATAACAACGATAAATTTGAACAAAGTTATAAATGATAATTTATTATTTAAACTCAAATGATAACATTGTTTAAAAAATATGAAATTACCAGGAAAGAAAATATTAAATACCTTTGGATATGTTAATATGAATAGCTCTAATCTACCTAACTGTCTGTAGCAGTGGGTCTCAAGATTGGATGCACAACAGAATTAGCAGGGAAACTTTTAGACATTCTGAAACCCAGGACATAGCAAAAACCAATGACATCAACATGTCTAGGGGTTGGACAACCAACAACAGTATTTTTTGCAGTTGCCAAGGTGACAATGATGTGCAGACACCTTTGAGAACTGGTCTACATCATGCTGGCTTAATGTTATTATGGTTTGAGGCCAAAAACAGTGCCTCAGGCAGTCAGACACTTCTCTATAACCCTCCCTGTCCTGGTCTTCACAGGTGGACATCTGGGCCACAAAGCTTCATCTCTCCACTACTCATCAGCCTAAAGTTGCCACTCTTTGCCCTAACACCCACCTGGAATTAGACAGTGATGCCTGCTAAGGGGCTTCAGCAGCAAAGAAGCCTGTGGAAGAACCACCAACAAGGGCAGTGACAAAAAAAAAAATAGTGTACAGCAGTGAGAATGGTGTCCTCAGTACCTTTGCAAGAATGGGTCACCTACTGGCAAAAAACAAATAACAAAAAAAAGCAACTCACTGAAGGGGGCCACACATTGCTCTCAACACATATAGCTTCAGCCCCTTTTTTCATTGATCTTACTCAAATATTAATTCCTTCACTCAGATATTCACTCGCCATGTGGCTTGGTCCTAGCTCACCCAGGTTGTCGGGAAAATAGATTTTGAAATATGACACTGCAACTCAGTGTAATTAGAATAACGGGACTAGGCACAGGCATGGTGATAAAATACACAAGAGAACTGCCTTTGGGGAAAAGGGACTCCAGACTGCAGCAACAGCATAAGCAAAGAGCCACAAGATGAGAAGATAAGAAATAGAAAGCTTTTTGATATGGCCTATGGAAAATGCATGAGATTTAAGGTCAGAGGTCAGAGTTCAAAGGTATGAGGTTGGAAGAGCAGCAACAGCCAGGAGTTTGGGGCTTACCCTAGAGCCAGCTTCTCTACAGTGGCACTAATGATATCTGGGGCAAGATAATTCCTTATTGCAGGGGTCTGACTGTGCATTGGAAGATGTTTTGCAACATCCTTGGCTTCAATTCCTTAATAGCAACACCCACATCCCCAATACAGTCAATAATGTCTCTAGACAATGCCAGATGTGTCCCTGGAACAAAATCACCCCCAGCTGAGAACCACTGTCCTGGAGGCCGTGTGAGCTCCTGCAGAAATTACGCCAGAAATCTACCCTTGAGGAAAAGCTATCGAGAGAGTGTAGAGAATGAAGTGGACTGGAAGGACATGACAAACCCTAATCCAACGCAAGAACCTGGTATCTGCTTTCATGCTTATGCCCACTTTTATAAGGATATTGGTATCTACACTCTCAACTGGGTCTAATTAACTCACTAGGCTTTCAGAGAAGAATCAAGAAAAGTGGTTAATTTTGTTAATGGTCTTTACAATATAAACACTTTCCAAAGTTGGCCTGTGGGTGGTGGGATTCTGTGTGACTGCTCTTTTCTCTATACTTTCTAGTATCTTCCACCACCTGAAATGAATAAAAGAGCAGTCACTTTTCAAGGTACCTTCTTTAGGCATACCCCTCTGTAAAAAATAAAAGTACTGAATCTGTAATTCTCGGTTGCAAAGTAGAAGCAATGATCCCACAATTTGTCACACACACAAACATACATACCCTCACACCTGCCATCGCTCAGTATGTTTTGAATGGCATCACAACATGACAAAATGCAGCCTTCTATGAAGCAAAGACGCACAAGGTATCTTTGCAGAACATACCCTTTGGCAGAAACCTTTTTTTTTTTTGTATTTTTCTGAAGCTGGAAACAGGGAGGCAGTCAGACAGACTCCCGCATGTGCCCGACCGGATCCACCCGGCACGCCCACCAGGGGGCAATGCTCTGCCCATCCGGGGCATCACTCTGTTGCAATCAGAGCCACTCTAGCGCCTGAGGCAGAGGCCACAGAGCCACCCTCAGCGCCCGGGCCATCTTTTGCTCCAATGGAGCCTCGGCTGCGGGAGGGGAAGAAAGAGACAGAGAGGAAGGAGAGGGGGAGGGGTGGAGAAGCAGATGGGTGCTTCTCCTGTGTGCCCTGGCCAGGAATTGAACCCGGGACTTCCGCACGCCAGGCCGACGCTCTACCACCGCGCCAACTGGCCAGGGCCTGGCAGAAACCTTTTAAAGTAAGACATGGTTTCCGTTATAGTATAACTAACTAACCGCTATAAAACTGAGGGACTTAAGCAACAATCATTTATTATTTCTCATAGTTCACTGGGTGGACTGGGCTCAACTGGGCCAATGCTTTGATGCCACATGGTGCAGGCTGAGGTCACTCAACAGGCTGCGCTCAGGTGGGTGCTTGCTGCAACCAGAACACTCGAAGTAGTTCCTTATCTTTCAGGTTCTCTCTCCACATGGCTGAACATCATAATAGTCTAGTCTAATTTTCTATATAGCACCAAGGCGGGCTTCCAAGAAGGAGCCTTCTAAGAGAACAAGCCATGAGAAAGCTTATCAAGATTCTGCTTGATATTCTGCTTGTTAATGTCTCATAGACCAAAGCAAATTTTATAGCCAAGCCAGAGTCAATGACTTACAAGGAAAGAATATACAAGAAATATACAAGGGCAGGGGTGATGGGAGCCAGAGAACATTGCGACCGGCAGGTAACAACTAGCTTAAGCATCAACAGGTTTATTCAAAGCGAGTGATTGTAGATAGGAAACAATCCACAGCAAATGAAAACTGAAGCGACCGCACACCGCCTACATTCCTTCGCCCAGTTCTTCATACACACGCAGAAGCAATTCAATCTCCTCATTTTTCTAAGGAAGAGTGCATTTCAGAGGAAAATCCTATTTTTCCACTAAAGGATAGAAATAACATTAGGAAAGGCTTGCTCACTAAAGATTTGGCATTCTCTTTTAGATAAATTTGAAGATTTCATGATTCAAAGACACTCAGTGGATGAAAACAAACTGATCCAAACTTACTGTCAATTCCATCCTCCCCCAAGAGATTGCATCTCTTTTGAAAAAACTAAGGAGAATCTTAACAAATTACATTTTTAGTTTTCAGACATTGAGCACTAAGAAAACTCATACGTCTATTGTCTTTCGTAAAAAATTATAATTTGCTTTTGTTTAAACTCATAGCAGTTCACTTCAAGATTGTTTTAATATATAATGTTTATTATTATTTATTTATTTTTGCACAAATGGATTACAAAATGGATTTATTTTTCCAGAGCGGAAAGGCACCTCCATTACGACAACCTCTAGCTTGAGTTGCCTCTGAGACATACACACCTCGGCCTTATAAGAGCAGCAGAAAGAGCCCCAGAGGCACAACACAGGGATGACCTGGAAATCCTGGGTGTCCATTTGAAGGGGTGTATCTTGTGAGCGGTTGTGCAACTTTTCAATGGACCTCTCTTCCAATCTGACCAACAAGGAATTCCATCCGGGTTTCAATCTCATAGATTAAAGATGCTCAGATCAGGGTGAACCAAGCCTGGATTGAGCTCCTAAATAAAATGACTTCTCTTTTAAAACAACAGTGAGTTTAAAAGATTCATTTGGGCTGATCCAAGTTCAGAGACAGGTCAGAAAGCACAGAACTAACAAAAAGCCTATTGAATTAGAATTAAAAGTAAAAAGTATGTGTAGGTCTTTTTAAAACAGTTATAATCTTTTTTTTCTTTTCTTTTTTTTTTTTTGTGGAGCTCATGCAAGAACAGCATCTAGAATTGTGTCAGGCCCAATACATTTTTGTCAGATGGATAAAATATAACCTAATGAAACAGGAAAATCAGCCTTGGAGATTCGGTTCAGTGGTTTTCTATATGTTCTTGGTAAAACTGATGGGCGACCCAGGGGAGACAAAGAAGCTCACTATTACTGTATATGTTGGACTTTCGCATAAATAAAGGTTACTCAGCTACTTAAAAGAAAATCTGCTACTACTGATCTATTCCAACATCCCTGTTGCTTAAATAAAAACCAGAGACCCAGAGTAATGAGACAAAGAGACAAAGGTCAGGCACAAAGAGTGGCAGTGTCACAATGAGACCTCAGATCCAGAGAGACATAGTAGCGTATATTGCTAATCCTCATATATTTTTTTTCTTTTTTGGAAAATTCATCTACTCACCAAAATGTATTTGTAACTGCAAAATCCATTAAAGTAGCACTTGGCACTCTTGGGTGAACATGCCAGTGAGGCTAAAAATCTGAGCCACTGATGCGCATGGTACGAGGTGAGGCTGAACAGATTTTGCTCAGCGTTCTTATTTCAGCTCCTTTTCTGTAAACAGGTGTCTTTTTCAGTCTATTCAGTCCCACATTTTTCACAATTTTGGGCTTCTTTTTGGTGACTTCAGCGTTTAAAATGCCCCACCCCCACCCCCAGGCACAGTGCTGAAGTGTTAACTAGTGTTCCTAACCCCAGGAAAGCGCTGATGTGCCCTACAGAGAAAACACATCTCCGACAAGCTTTGTTCAGGCGTGAGTTGTAGTGCTGTTAGTGTGAGTTCAATGTTAACAATACATATTAAACAAGATGCTTCTTTAAAACAGAAACACACAGAAAGCAAAGTTATATATTGATCAGTGGATGAAAATGGTGTGCTCAGAGGCTCACAGGAACCTAACCTTGTATTTCCACAAGGAGCAGCAGCTCAGCATTCACTGACTCGGTGTTCACACAGACTTTCAAGAACACAACTGCTGTAAATAATGAGACCACCTGTACACAATTTACACTCTTTAGTTTGTTTTACTGAGGGCCTTGAAAAATTCCAGATAGTTTCAAATCAATTAGAATTTTTGCATATATTGTAAAATATCATTCGTGAGCATCCATAATGCAACATTACAAGTCATGCCATTGAATGTCTTAAAAAAGCTGTCCATATAGTATCATGTCGCAAATTTATTATTTTGTATATCTATATTTCAATATAATGGTTTCCATTGTAGTCGCATGTATTTCATTTTATGCATTAAAATGTTATTTAGAGAAGGGGTTTAGAGAGCCTTCATCATATTGTCAAAGCATGCACAAGAACCCCCAAAGTACTTCCCTCATCCCTCTTATAAAGAAAAACAACCTGGAGAAGTAAAGCAATTTTTGAGGTTTCACCACTCGTTAGAAGCAAACCCAGGCCATAATATCCAAAGTGGGCCTCTCGTGTGCTACTCAGAGTGCTTCACTGTTAAATCATACATATAAAAACAGGTGCTCCTCGATTCCTCAAAAAATTAAAAATCGGACTGTCTTTTGACCCAGCTATCCCACTTTTAGGAATATACCCTAAGAACACCATATAACTGTTCCAAAAGGAGGAATGCACCCCCATGTTTATGGCAGCATTGTTCACAATAGCGAAGATATGGAAATAGCCCAAGTGACCGTCAGTGGACGAGTGGATTTAAAAGCTATGGTACATATATACTATGGAATACTACTCAGCCATAAGAAATGATGACATCGGATCATTTACAATAACATGGATGGACCTTGATAACATTATACAGAGTGAAATAAGTAAATCAGAAAAAACTAAGAACTATATTAATCCATACATAGATGGGACATAAAAATGAGACTCAGAGACATGGACAAGAATGTGATGGTAATGAGGGGTGGGGTGGGGGTAGGGAGGGGGCAAGGAAGGAAGGGGGGTGGGGGGAGGGGAGGGGCACAAAGAAAACCAGATAGAAGGTGACAGAAGACAATTTGACTTTGCGTGAGGGGTATGCAGCATAATCAAATGTCAAAATAATCTGGAGATGTTTTCTCTGAACACATGTACCCTGATTTATCAATGTCACTGCATTAAAATTAATAAAAATAAGATTTAAAACAAAAAAACAGGTGCCCCTCATCCTCCAAAGTTTGGTCAATGGATAAGTGAGCCCTGAGATGACATAATATCAATATGAAGAAATAAAAACACAGCTGCCTGGTGGGTAGGAGTGGGGGGCTATAATGTTCTCTTTGCTTTGGGCTTTATGTTTACTTACTGACATGATTTCACTTCGACTCACCCTACTAAGAAAAAGATTATTTCTTTCCAAATAATTGCTGTTGTACAAAGTAAACAAGAAAATTTCCAACCTCCTGCATGAGAGATCAGATAAATTAGCTCCTAACCTAGGGAAATAATCTGTCACATGCAAACATCATTGATGGATTTCATAGGAAAACAAGCCAAACACAGAAAACATCTGCTGTGATAGTCTTTCAACAAGGGGGAAACACTTACAGTGACATTATCCTCTACTTTCTGTGGCTAAGACTGCTTTCTCCTTTCAAAATTATTCATTTGCTATAGACTGGTTAGACGACACATCAATTAAAGTACTTTATCTTTTAAATTTGAGAACAGAAGATGTAAGCAGACATTCTGAAGTAGGCATGCATCTTCCTCCCACCAAATGTACAGTGTTGTCACATAGATCAGGGTAGAGACTTATCGTTGGTTTGAGGAGGGTGCCAGTTAGCTGCAGTCTTCACACATGTACACGTCCTCCCTTTGTAACTGCAAGTCTAAAACCCATTCGACAGTAGCTGCCTTAAGCAGGGTTGCCAGGTAAAACTAGGTACTACATTAACAACTCCCCAAGATCAATGGAGGTTCACACCTTGTTAGAAGCCAGACTCCAAACAGCTCTCTAACTCACACCGCTGGCTGCATTTTCATTCTGAGCAGCGACTCTGGTAAAAGAAAACTGGCTGCCAAGCTTGTTGTTATATACATGTTTTATATGAGAAATACAATCACCAGAGAATGTCCCAATGAGCCAAAAACAACAAACTAGATATAACAAAGAACAACCCCAGAGGCTAAACACTGCAGCAGAAGCAAAATAAAAACAAGCATCTGTATATCTAGAAAATGATGATCAACACAAAATCTACTTGCTCATGGAACTGTTTTTCTTTCTCTCTTTGGGATCTGGCTTCACAAATGGTAAATAAATTGGGATAATATGCCATTAATATAGTATGGAAGCTAAAAGAGAGCTTGAACATATATTTCATATTTAAAATTTTTGAACAGCCCCGGCCATGTGGCTTAGTTGGTTTAGAGCATCCTCCAAGGTTGTGGGTTCAATTTGCAGTCAGGGCACATACAAGAATCAACCAATGAATGCATAAATAAGTGGAATAACAAATTGATTTCTCTCTCTCTCTCTCTCTCTCTCTTTCTCTCTCTCTCTCTCTTTCAAGTCAATAAATAATAATTTAAAAAATAGAAAAATAGAATGTTACAATAATGAAATTCAACTAATGATGTGAACAGGTTCAATTTTCTTGAACATCTGGCTGGATGGGGTAGAAGGCAGCTGCACACACTAAAAACCCACCTCTAATATAGAAACCTCGGTGCTGCTCTCCAACAACGAATATCTCCAAGTGTAAGTAGGTATCCACACAGAGCCTTCTCACACTCTTCAGTTTGAGTTCCCTCTGAGGCACACATAAGGCAAGGAAGCCGATGCCGAGGGTGATTTCAAGCAAGTTACCATCCTGGGTGACTGAGGGCTTATCTCATTGAGAAACTCTGGGAGACGGTGGAGACACACCTTTCCAGTTATCACACTAAGAGGCAAGGGAGCTGGGGCACCTCTACACCGATTCCTGCCTCCGTGAGGATGCGAGGAGGACATGGACTTCACAGCCTGTACATGCGCAAAGCAGGTAGTCAGAAGAGCCCTCACTCAGGTAAGAGGATACAGATGCAGGCAGCTAGAATTTGGGCAAAAGAAAAGTGTTAAGGACCAAAACAGGGACTTGAAGGGATACTTGCACACCTATGTTCATAGCATCATTATTCACAATAACCAAAAGGTAGAAGCCCATCAAATGTCCATCGATGGATAAATTAATAAACAAAATGTAATATATATATATAAAATGGGATACTTTTTTTTTTGGACAGAGACAGAGAGAGAGGGACAGATAGGGATAGACAGACAGAAAGGGAAAGAGATGTGAAGAGTCAATTCTTCATTGTGGCACCTTAGTTGTTCATTGACTGCTTTCTCATATGTGGTATGACCGGGGGCTACAGCAGACCAAGTGACCAAGTGACCCCTTGCTCGAGCTAGTGACCTTGGGCTCAAGTTGATGAGCTGTGCTGAAACCATTGAGCCTGCGTTCAAGCTGGCAACCTTGGTGTTTTGAACCTGGGTCTTCTGTGTCCCAGTCCGACACTCTATCAACCGCGTCACTGCCTGGTCAGGCTAGAATGGAATACTATTAAGCCTTAAAAATGAAGGAAATTGTGATGCATTCTACAATATGAATGGACCTTGGGCATATTAAGTGAAATAAGCCAGTCACAAGAAGACAAATATCCTATGATTCCATTTACATGAGGAGCCCAGAGTAGTCAATTTCATAGAGATAAAAAATCGAATGGTGGTTGTCAGAGGACTAAAGGGAAGAAGGGCCTGACCTGTGGTGGCGCAGTGGGATAAAGCGTCGACCTGGAATGCTGAGGTTGCCGGTTCAAAACCTTGGGCTTGCCCGGTCAAGGCACATATAGGAGTTGATGCTTCCTGCTCCTCCCCTCTCTCTCTCTCTCTTTCTCTCTCTCTCTCTCTCCCCACCCTCTAAAAATGAATAAATAAAAATAAATAAATAAATAAAAGCTAGTCCCAGCTGCTGGTGTCAGTTTGGGAAGCCATTTTCAAAAAAATAAATAAATAAATAAATAAAATAAAATAAAATAAAGGGAAGAAGGAATGAAAAGTTACTATTAAATGGATTTAGGCTTTCAGTTTTGCAAATGAAAAAATTCTGGGCATGAATGATGGAGGCGGCTGTTCAAAAACGTGAATATACTTAATGCCACTGAACCATACATTAAAATGGACTAGTGGTTGCCAGAGGAGAGGGGTGGGGGGATGGTAGAGAGGTGAAGGCATTAAAAAGTACGAATTGTTAGTTACAGAATAGCCATGGGGATATAAAGTACAGCATAGAAAATACAGTCAATAATATCGTAATAACTGTGTATGGTGCCAGGTGGGTTCTTGAGATATTGAAGAAATTGCTTTGCAAAGTATATAATTGTTTAATGACTATGCTGTACATCTGAAGCCAATAGAAAATAATATTGAAGCTACACTGTAATTGAAAAATAAAAATAAAAGACAAAAATGGATAAACGGTTAATTTCAGGGTATGGGTATCTTACAACACATTTTTAAAAGGGATGATATAGGCAGAGCATCTAAAGGATTTTCTCTAAGAACCCCCTCAAAGAACTACTTTGAAGATCTTCAAAGATATCAGATAAAGTAAAAAACACCCAAGGCCAACCATCAGAAGGAATTTAAGGAAGGGGGCTAGTTAAAAAATTAATTTATTCACTTTATTCTCATTATAAGGCAAATATATGATGACAGATGAAAACTTAGAAGGCACATAAAAGTAAAAAGAGGAAAATCTAAGGCATCTATTAGCTCACGGCAAGGGTGGCTCTCTCAGGATGGGCAGTGTGGAGAGTGAAGTGCAGAAAGGACACACCTGAATATGGGGCAGCTCCCACCTCATCTGCCCGCAGGCTACACAGCTGGCCAGCCTGGGCCTCAGGTCCCTCCAGATCACACTCTGCCCCCAGGTAAACAGCAGGCTTGTGCTATTGTCTCTGGACACCTTGTTACGCAAAGTCTGGTCAACGGACCAGCACCATCGGCATTTCCTGGGAGCTTTTTAGAAATGCAGGGTCTTAGGCCCCTCCCTGGACTTGCTGAGTCAGAATCTGCTCTCCTACTGAAAAGAGTTAGAGCTGCTAAACCTCTAGTGCCATGGTGTTAAAATGTTGACACTTTTTCTTGCAGAAATCAATCTTCATCTAGCTTTAAAATGAGGTAATCCAGGGTCGGGCACAAAGCAGATGCTATGTATGTGTGTGCCAATATTGTCAGTAGTGCACAGATTGAAGGTGAGACAGCAACTTAGAAAATTTTCTTCTAAGATAACAAATTTTATTGTATTTTTCTGGAATATAAACATCTATCCCAAGGCAAACTAAAAATATTAAAATGGTTTTCTCCCAAGACTGAATGCTTCCTTTGTAACAGAGTTCAATAGTCTTAGATTTTTTTCTTGAGACCTTAAAAAACAAGCAAATGAAATTTCATGTTGAAACTTGCACTGATCCTCTTGCATTTCCAAGACTGCTTATTGATTTGTTGTGCTTAATATCTTTTTCTTTTTTCCCTACCAACTTTGTAAGCAAAAAACAGGACTTGGTTAGCTGTGCAATGATACAATTATAAGTGCATTCGCCCTCTCACCCACAATAAGAATCTGATTTCAGAAACAAACAAAAAAATTCACATGAAAGTAACATGCTATCACAGTACCGAGTTAAATTTGGGGACTACGTCTTACTTGAAACTTTGAAAATATAAAGAAAAAAGGGACAGGGTACAGGGAAAGAATAAAATATTGAGCTATGAATTAGCCATTTAAAATTTATACATAATTATTCTTTTTTGTTTTTTGTTTTTTTTTTTGAGAGAGAGAGAGAGACAGAGAGAATCAGGAAGGGAGAGAGATGAGAAGCATCAACTCATAGTTGCAGCACCTTAGCTGTTCATTAATTGGTTTTCATATGTGCCTTGAACAGGGGGCTCCAGCCAAGCCAGTGACCCCTTGCTCAAGCCAGCAACCTTGGGCTCAAGCCATGACCATGAGATCATTTCAATGATCCCATGATTAAGCCAGCGACCCGGCACTCAAGCTGGTGAACCCGTGCTCATCAAGCCAGAGACCTTGGAGTTTCGAACTTAGGACCTCAGAATCCCAGATCGACGCTACCCACTGCACCACCACCAGTCGGGCTGCTTATTCTTTGATCCAGTCATCCTGCTTCTAGGAATTTATCTTAAGGATGTGCAAAAAGGCTCATTTTTAGTTAATAATATTCCTTACAGCCTTGTATTTACCAGCAATTTTTTTTAAAAGAACAAATTAACTTATGATATTAAAGTAGTTAAATGAAATTCATTCACTCATGTAAAGGTAGAGTAGGCCAAACACAAAATAATGGTTTTTAGAAATATGTTTAATGATACGAAAAATGTTTATCCTACATTTTTCTAAATTTAAAAATGCAAGTTACAAGAGTGCGCGTAATACAACCTCTCACTATCTTTACTTTTGTATACATACAAACCCAATATTCTTTGCCATCTCTCTTGCTCTTGATTTTATTTTTATTTTTTTAAGATTTTATTTATTTATTTAGAAGAGAGAAAGGAGAGAGAAGGAGTGAGGAGCAGGAAGCATACTCCTATAAGTGCCTTGACCAGGCAAGCCCAGAGTTTCGAACCAGTGGGCTCAGCATTCCAGGCTGATGCTTTATTCACTGCACCACCACAGGTCAGGCACTTAATTTTCTTCAAAGCACTCACCACCCTTCGATATACAGCAACATGGCTACTGCCTCTCTCTCCCGTGTCAAATAAGATAAGCTTCAGGAAATGGGAGAATTACTCTGTTCAGTGCTATGTCCCAGTGCCTCACACTGCACCTGGCACATAGTAATTAAGCAACAAATAGGACCTGGGAAATAAATGGAGGACTGAATATAAGCCTAAAAGCTTTTGTGTGCAGAGTAGACACAAAGCACTAGGAAGTATTCTTCAAATCCCTAACAGTAGTGATGGCTGGGCAGTAAAAATACACATACTTTTATTTTCTTCTTTTTTTTTTTTTCGTATTTTTCTGAAGTTGGAAACAGGGAGGCAGTCAGACAGACTCCCGCATGTACCCCACTGGGATCCACCCGGCATGCCCACCAGGGGATGATGCTCTGTTCATCTGGGGCATTGCTCTGTTGCGACCAGAGCCATCCTAGCACCTGAGGCAGAGGCCATGCAGCCATCCTCAGTGCCTGGGCCAACTTTGCTCCAATGGAGCCTCGGCTGCGGGAGGGGAAGAGAGAGACAGAGAGGAAGGAGAGGGGGAGGGGTGGAGAAGCAGATGGGTGCTTCTCCTGTGTGCCCTGACCGGGAATTAAACCTGGGACTCCTGCACGCCAGGCTGACGCTCTACCACTGAGCCAACCAGCCAGGGCCTTTATTTTCTTCTTGATGCTGCTCCACAGTTTCCAGATTTTATGCCATAAACTTCTTCTAAAAAGAGTAAAAGATAAACCTCTTTTCATATATATGCATGTGTGTATGTGTGTGTATGTGTGTATTTCACACGTATACTTGATTATCTACTAAGAATATCCTTTAATCTCCAAACTGCTAAGTTATAAAATGGAAAAATAATTAAATGCTATTTGAATCTCCAGTTCAGGTGAATAAAATAAAATATGGGGCAATTGGTTTCAAATAAACACACAATGAATTCATTTTGCTTCTTCCCACACAGTCATACACATCTAGATAGAAAAGTCCTTAATAAACTGTTCCTTATTTCATTAAAAATAAGGTTTTCGTATTAAGCATTATAAGTTGTATTTTGCAATGCTGGTGGAAAACAACAGTTTCATAGGTAGCCCGTTGTTTTATTTTTACTGCCGTTAAACTAGCACCTGCTCCAGAAGACAGCAAAACTGGATCACTGTGTCCTCATCGGTCTGAAAGCAAAATCGGCATCTAAAGACACACCTGGTGACTGGGTCACATCAGGGCCATTCCGACGGCATCCCTTGAAATAAATGAATGGGGTGACCTTAACATTAGAAAGCATCTATTCAGGGATGTAATGTATTTCCTGGGCAATCTTCAATGTTTCTATTTTGTATTTTATCGAGAATATAAAACCTCATCTTTAACAAACTTAAAAATCCAATTCAGGATATAGAAGATACTGCCAGTCACATAGATGATTTTTTTCCCAAAAAACAGCAAAATGAAGTCCCCATGAACAAGATGATCCATGCAAACAAAGGTTCGTATGTGAAGCACAATGTTATATTACTTCTGTGCTTCAAAAACCGGATCAGCAATACTTCTTCCTGTGGAAGAGCTAAGGAAGTTTGAGGAGCGGTTGTAATACCAAAGCCCTCTTTTTACCATCAGTACTTGAGACCCCACATAAGCCTGCCTGCCCTCACCCTTTTTCCTCTTTGTTGGTTTCTAGATATTTCCTTTCATTCATTGTCCATAAAATGTTAAAGAACTCTTCTACAAAAGAAGCGTTTTCTTTGTTGTTTTGGCTTAATCTCACTGTGACATTTAACTCTTTTCAAACAGTGTGATTTAATTGGGTGAGTGATTTTTTTTTCTTTACTCTAGACAAGAGGTTGGCAAACGATACAGCCCATTGGGCAAATCCAGCCTGCCACTATCCGCTTTCATATAGCCTGCGAGCTAAAACGGGCTGCTATATATTTATATTTAAATGGGTGGAAATGGTCAAAAGAAGAATAATATGTCATGACACATGATAATTACATGAAATTCAAGTTTTGGTGTTCAGGACACAGCCATGCCCGTTCATTTAGGTCTTGTCTATGGCTATTTGTGCCACAACACCAAATAGTTGCTATAGAGCCCACGAAATAAATAATACTTTCTGGCCTTTTTTCAGAAAAAGGATGTCAACTCCTACTCTGGTCTATGTGATAGCAATATATAACAGAGTTAGATCCCTATATTATACTGCTTTATGTATACTACCTGAAAGAAAAGGAGTAATTTATATAGAAAACTCTATATATCATTTGTGCATCACCACCTAACTACTTATCTACTTACTTACCTACCTACCACTATATAAATTTGTGTGACAGTCCTAGAAAATTCAGTAGTCCCCCTTATCCACTGGACATACATTCTAAGACCCTCAGTGGTTGCCTAAAACCATGGGCAGTACCAGACCCTATAGACACTATGTTTTTTTTCCTACACACACCTACCTATGATAAATATTAACTTATAAATTAGGCACAGTAAGAAATTAACAATGATAGCTAATAATAAAATAGAATAATTATAACAATATATTGTAATAAAGGTTATGTGAATGTTGTCTCTCTCTGTCTCTCTCTCAAAATATCTTATTATACCATACTCGTCTTTTCACTTAAAGCAGGGGTCCCCAAACTTTTTACACAGGGGGCCAGTTCACTGTCCCTCAGACCATTGGAGGGCCGGACTATAAAAAAAAACTATGAACAAATTCCTATGCACACTGCACATATCTTATTTTAAAGTAAAAAAACAAAACGGGAACAAATACAATATTTAAAATAAAGAACAAGTAAATTTAAATCAACAAACTGACCAATATTTCAATGGGAACTATGCTCCTCTCACTGACCACCAATGAAAGAGGTGCCCCTTCCAGAAGTGCGGCGGGGGCCAGATAAATGGCCTCAGGGGGCCATAGTTTGGGGACCCCTGACTTAAAGGAAGCACTTTCCAGCTTCCCTTTAACATACTGGAATGGCCAACCTCACTGCTCTAGCCCTCTGGGACCAGTATTAAGGAAAATCCGGGTTACAAACACAAGCACTGCCATCCTGAAACAGTCAATCTGATAACCAAGAGGAGTTACCAAGTGATCAACGGGCAGGGAGTATCACAGCAGGGAGACGCTGGACAAAGGGATGATGGTTCACATCCCAGGTGGGATGGAGCGGACCACGCAAGGTTCTGTCACGCTACTCAGCAGGTGTGTAATTTAAAACTCATGAATTGTTTATTTCTGGAAATTTCCACTTCATATTTTTAGACCACAGTTGACCATAGGTAACTGAAACATCAGAAAGTGAAACTGTGGGGGCAGGGAGGGGGGAAATTAGTGTCCTCACCAAACTGCTAATGACAGTTACCTCTTGGGCAGAATGTGAGACGGGAGAGAGAGGGTGAAACCGCCTAGAACCTTTCC
The DNA here is from genome assembly GCF_036850995.1 of Saccopteryx leptura. Lineage (NCBI taxonomy): Eukaryota > Metazoa > Chordata > Mammalia > Chiroptera > Emballonuridae > Saccopteryx > Saccopteryx leptura. Next base: position 189,954,115 of record NC_089507.1, read on the forward strand.
TTTTTTTACTCAGCTATATTGCTTTATTCCAGCCAGCAGGTACTATTTTTTTGTGTTAAAATAACAAAAGAAACAAAAATTCCAGAAAAGCTTTCACATTCCAAATACAGGGGGTCCTCGGGTTACGACACAGTTCCGTCCCTATGACAGTGACATATCCCGAATTTTGGTGTAAGTCGAAACACACCCTAGCCGAAGTCACTTACCTATCCTAACACAGTTGTTAAATCATAATCTAGACCACAAAAACACAACTAAGCCACAGAAAAAGAAAAAGGACGTAAATATACTGTACCGGACACTGAACCGCGTATTCTTCCGCCACAGGGCAACCAAAGTAGTTCGCCCACGTAGTCCACAAGTACAACGCTAATGGCATAAGCTGAAACACTCACGTCTCAATTGTTTTAAGTTTTTATGGGAGTGAGCATCGTAAACTCAAAACATCATATGTCGAGACTGTCTTAACCTGAGGACCTCCTATATTGACCTTTTGGGACAAAGTAAACATTTGAAATGTCAAAAAAAAAAATGGGGGGGTATTTCCGAGAATTACTTAACGGTGTGATCATTGAGCATCGGCATGTTCAAAGCAAAGGGCATCACTAACCAAGGAAAACCATGACATGTTGCCCAGTTAGGTCATAAGAACAACAACAAAAACGACAAAGATGTATAGTAAAGTATATTTTAAGTGCACAGCATTTGAAAAGACAAACATTGTTCAGAAACGAATGATAAGAAAGTAATGAAGGCTATCCAGCCTGTGGGACTGTAATCCACTGAATCTCCTATAAAGACAGAAAACATTTCAGTCTCTTCAATTTCCTTCCTTCTTCTCACTCCAAAGTATCAACTGAAACCAACTCACTGCACGCCTTCATCAGAAATATTGCTCTATAACTTTTGGTTTAAAAAAAAAATTCCCCCAAAATATACTGTAAAAATCATGAGACTTGTGTAGCCAAACAAGACTTGTCTTGTTTCTTTTTTTGAAACGGAAACTAATGTCTTCAGAGATCAGACATGCATCCAGACAGGGAGATGTGATACAGCAGAGTCTCATCAAACCAGCTATAATTCAATTCCTTAACATTTTTAAGTGCTGGCTTTTAAACTCCAAGCCTGGTGGTCCCCTTAGCTAAACTTAGATGCACAATAATGCACAGCAGATTACGACAAGTGGTCTCAAGAGTGCAGTATTACGGCTTATGGTGCATAAAAGCTTTCCTCTCCAAACTTGGGCCGTTAAGGAAAGGAAAATTAGGCAACAAACGCATTTGATTTTTTAATGCATGCACAATAAAGCATTACTAAAACTTAATCTCCCTATTTCTAATGTCTGAAATATTACATATTTCAATCAGGAGTAAACATCTAACTCCTCTATGTTTTATTATGAAATGCACTAAAATATGATAATTTCTAAGTGTTCACATCTTAAAGAGGAGCAGAAATGATCTGAAAGCAATGGAGTGAAAACACCCAACTATCCAATGATAGAATGTTACTGAAATGTCATAGTCCTTCATCATTTAAAAATATGTAACTTTTAAAAGCCATATTCAAAACAAAATTATGCAGGAAGCAATAAGAATGCATTGTTAAGAGGGGGAAAAAGCAGAATGAAAATTGTAGGCCCAAGATAATCTTAATTTTATTTAAAAATACAATATACGTTATATGTGATATACATAACATTAAGACAGTGATTATTTTCTGTGGGATTATTATTTGTATGTTTTGCTAAATTTTTAGTTACAATATACAATAAACATCATTTTTACAATTAGGATAAATAATTGTAATAAAAAACAATGTTCTTTTTTCTCTTTTCCTGTTGGTATATATTAAAAACTACCACTAAAAATTCAACTAATCAGTTTATCTATAACTAGAGAAACTGAAGAACATCCTTCGTGTATAATTTAATCTTTAAGCGCAAGCACCAGCCAAAAAAAAAAAAAAAGAAATATCAAATAAATAACATTTCTAAACAAAATTCCTGGAAAAAACAAAGTGGATAGAAACACTAGGGGTAAAAATTAAAATGGAAAACTGGAATATTTTGTAACTATTACTCTCAAGTTTTAGAGCTAACAGACATACACCCTATGTCAGGAATAAACTTTAATTATAATCAACTTAACATAAATAACTGGAGGCCCTGGCCGGGTGGCCCCAACACACCAGAGGTTGCGGGTTCAACCCCCAATCAGGGCACGTACAAGAAGCAATCAAGGAATATACAATTAAATGGAAACAACTAAGTGGAAAAGTGAGTTGATGCCTCTCTCTCACTCTCCTCTCTCTCTTTTTCACATCAATGGAAAAAATTTAAATATATACAGTGTGCCCGTAAAGTCATGGTGCACTTTTGACCAGTCACAGGAAAGCAACAAAAGAGGATAGAAATATGAAATCTGCACCAAATAAAAGGAAAACCCTCCCAGTTTCTGTAGGATGATGTGGGAGCAGCCCACGGCCATGCCAGTCGAGATGTGGACGGTACAGAGGAAAGTTCAGTGTGTTCTGTGGCTCGCTAACTTCGAATCCATGACCAAAGTGCAACGTGAATATCAGCACGTTTATAACAAAGCACCACCACATAGGAATAACATTACTCGGTAGGATAAGCAGTTGAAGGAAACCGGCAGTTTGGTGGAGAAACCCCGTTCTGGTAGGTCATCAGTCAGTGACGAGTCTGTAGAGGCTACGGGATAGCTACCTAAGGAGCCCTAAAAACTCTGTGCGTGAGCCCACATCGAACTGCACTGGATAGGTATGAAACTGGGAGAGTTTTCCTTTTATTTGGTGCAGATTTCACACTTCTATCATCTTTTGTTGCTTTCCTGTGACTGGTCAAAAGCGCACCGTGACTTTACGGACACTGTGTGTGTGTGTGTGTGTGTGTGTGTATTATATATATATTATTTATATATATATATATTATATATATATAACTGGAACATTTGAAATAATTAACATAATAACAAAAATCACTTTTCTAAGGCCTTCACCCACATTTGTCAGAGCTGCCTGTGCTGGACCCATTTTAACAAAAACTCTGCATTAAACTGCAGTTTCCACGGAAGACTCACCTTTGCCTTTCACAGGAAAACCAAACAACTCTCCCTAGAATCTCAGAATATTCTAGCAGCACAATTTATAACAGCATGGTCAATGGCTGGCCCAGCTATATAAGAAATTACACGCAAGCCCCTAGCTACACTCCCAGCAGCCAGAGCTGGTCCAGCCCGGCCTGGCGAACAAGCATCCTGAGCGACACTGTTGAAGACAAAGGGAAGAGACACAGCAGCTCAGAAACCCTTCCTGGAAATGATGGGAAACTAGAGCGAAAACCAGGGAGCAGGCGGGGTGATGTTTAAGAGCCGCTAGGAGCCCTGTGGAGAAGCCGGGGGCCAGGAGACAGGACTCTGAGCCTTGTGGCCGGTGGTTCCTGAGCAAAAAAAAACAAGCCCCCAAACAGCAGAGGGCGATTAAGCAGTCAAGGAAAGAAGAAATGGGGGCGGGGGATAAAGAGCTGCAAAGTGCCAAACCAGAGCCTACTGAAGTCAGAGAAGAGAAGTGTGTGCTCACTCACTGGGAGAGTGTCAAGTGCTCGCTGGCCACTGGGGGAACCAAAAATGCAGCTGGTGCCACAGTGTCACCTGGAAATGGCAGGCAGGGTCTCTGACGATGTGTGGATGATGACAACAAAGAGAAATGTTCCGAGGGCTTCCAGAGAAGCCTAAACAGCCAGGAGACAGGCAAAAAAAGGCGAAATCATCAGCAGGTAAGGGCGGGGCTGGGGGTCTGGCAGGAACAAGGCTTCCCGGGATGGAGCTGAGAATAGTGAGGCCTCCAGGCAGGTGAGGAAGGGGGCGACTCAGATGGGGCACACAGGTGCGAAGGGACACACACAGTGAAGGAGCAGCCCTTTCTTTTTAGGGACCACGCAGCTCCAGGCAGGTGGCTGGGGCGAGGGAAGGGGATGCAGGCGTGACCTGCAGGAGCCTGACTGCCCAGGTACAAAATTTCAACTTCACACCCCAGGCATTGGGAAACGATCAGACCCATGCCCAGAGAAGCCAGGAGAGTACAGGTCAGCTGGGGACAAGGAAGAGCAGGGTGATGTGGCGAAACCAGTTAGGAGGCCAACAAAATGCTGCAGGTAAGAAGAAAAACCAAACCTGAAAGTGGAGCCAACAGGATGGAGGTGAAACGGATTTTGAACAATGGGGAGCAATGTGCAATTACTGGCTATGTGAAGGGAGAGAAAGAGATGGCAAGTGGTTGCTGAGAGTGAGAAAGAGAGCGAGCGAGAAACAGAGAGCTTAAAAAAAAGTGCATGCCAAGGGAGTTTAGATGAAAGGGCTTTCTGTAAGATATTTGCCGAGGGCCCTGACTCCCCTCTAAACCCTCCTTTTTTCATCTGTGGTGACTGCAATTATCAATCAGTAACAGAAGCTGCACATAGTAGGCACTCAAGAAAGCACTGCACTTAGCTCGCTCGCTTCCCTAAGTCACATCAGCCTTTCACAGTAGGACAGCATGGTGGGCATCCTAAGGGCAGCGCCCACAGCTCTGCTGCAGGGGCAGAATAATTAGCACAGATGCCAGGGGCAGACAGCCTTCCCAAGCAGATTGCTAAGGGAGAGGGAGCCGCCAGGTCACGTGTCTGACCGGCTGGCAGCACCCCACTCTCCACAGTGTCTGCAAACACACCCTGGGCTTCTTAGAGGTACGTCATCTGATCTCCCTAATAGACTGCCATGTGCTGAAAGATTAAGAAAAAGAATGTTCCCATTGCCCAAGGCAGCAGCGTGTTTTGCGTCTAAAAAATTGGTTCAGTGGCTAAGAAATCTCAGGAAACATTACAGTAAGAGCTATAAAATTTACGACACTGAGTAAACACGAGCAGGTGGATGCCAACGAATCTTTAATTATCTTCCACTCATTATGCACACATTAACCTTGACAAATTAATCAAGGTGAACTAATAAACTTGTGAGCTTACATAATTTAAATAGTTCCAAGTCACAGAGAATATATATATAGAAAGAAGTTTTAAAAACGTTTAAATGGGCTCTTTTTCATCCTTCTTAAAACTACAGGGTAAAATAGTTACAAGTGACTAGGTTTGGCTTTTTCCCCCTTTCTCTTTTTATTCTGCGAGGCACAGTAGGATAGGTTCCAAGCTATTAAACTATTTGTGATGTACAAGTCATCATGATAATTGGGGGCACACTTTCTGCTGACCTTTCAAAACTTTCATTTCCCAACTGTGACAGCTAAAGAGGGCTTTTATAGCACCAATAATGATTTTTTCCTATGGGAACTTACCAATTATAAGTTGAAAACGAAGGAAAGACCATACTGGATATACATTTAGAACCTCAATGCACCCAAAATATAGCTGAAATACTTAAGATTCATGCTTAGAGGATAGTTCAAGAGAGTTAAGAATCTAAACTAGAAAAATACAAATTAAAATAGTTCTAGGGCAAATATTTGGTCCCCTTAACACCTTACCATAATCCTAAATGCCCATAACATGTGTTCAGTGAGAAGTGACTGAGTGGTCCACATGAGATCTGTAACTATTAGTATGAATCTAAGCTTTTAAATATTAATAAAAGTTAGAAATTGAATCTGTGGTACACAGAGCCATTTCAATAAAATGCACAAAATGTATAGTAAGGTTAGGGATCAAGTTCTTACCAACTCACCAGACATCAGACTGTCTTATTTCTCACATGTTCTCACTACCCAGTCTGATGCTCACAGCACACAAAGACCTAATAAAAGCAACACTTTTCTGAAACCATTCAGATACTACAGTATTGTTTCAGTAAAGAATAGGTGTTACGCCCTGGCCGGTTGGCTCAGCGGTAGAGCATCGGCCTGGCGTGCAGGGGACACGGGTTCAATTCCCGGCCAGGGCACATAGGAGATGCGCCCATTTGCTTCTCCACCCCCTCCCCTCCTTCCTCTCTGTCTCTCTCTTCCCCTCCCGCAGCCAAGGCTCCATTGGAGCAAAGATGGCCCGGGCGCTGGGGATGGCTCCTTGGCCTCTGCCCCAGGCACTAGAGTGGCTCTGGTTGTGGCAGAGCATCGCCCCCTGGTGGGCAGAGCGTTGCCCCTGGTGGGCGTGCCGGGTGGATCCCGGCATGCGGTAGTCTGTCTGACTGTCTCTCCCCGTTTCCAGCTTCAGAAAAAAAAAAAAAAAAAAAAAGAATAAGTGTTACTTCCTCACTCTTCCCTAATAAATAATCATCCATTATTGGAACTCGATGTTACTCTTCATTTGACTTATACACACGAAAGTTAAGTTCACTCAGTGAATGTTTACTGATTTTTTCTTCTGACGTGTCTGGCATTATTCTAACCCTCCACTATCCTACATGGTAGCCACCAGACACATGTGGCCAGTGAACATGTGAAATGTGGCTAGTCCAAACTGAGATGTGCTCACGTGTAAATTACCCACCAGATTCTCCACATTTAATCTGAAAAAAATGATGGAAAATATCTCATTAAAAATTTTGAACAGATTACTCATAGAAGTAATATTTTAGATATACTGGAATGCATTAGTAATACTCATTTGACTTTTATCTTTCTTTTTTTTTTTTAAACTTAGGATGGGTCTCTTTATTTTTATTTTTTTATTTTTATTTTATTCATTCATTTTTAGGGAGGACAGAGAGAGGGAGAGAGAGAGACAGAGAGGGAGAGAGAGGAGAGAGACAGAGAGAGAGAGAAGGGGGGAGGAGCTGGAAGCATCAGCTCCCATATGTGCCTTGACCAGGCAAGCCCAGGGTTTGTGAACCGGCAACCTCAGCATTTCCAGGTCGACGCTTTATCCACTGCGCCACCACAGGTCAGGCATTATCTTTCTGCTTTTTGAATACGCTACAAGTAAACATGGTATACAGTGATTATCAAGACTTGAGACAAAGTCCTATTTTTGAAGACCTGACGACATTCTGCTGGAAGAAACCCACGATAAACAAAGAAACAAATAATAAGCAATATTATACGACTTCAGATAATGAAAATTATGTGAAGAAAATAAAGCAGGGGAAGAAGAAAGAGAATGACTGAAAAGGAATATTTTGCCCGTGGAAGTCTTCTCCGGGGAGATGACATTGGAGCGGGAAACAAAATGATAAGAGTCAGTCATTCAAAGATCTGGGGGATGTTACGGGTAGTTAGCGCTGTAAGTGCAAAGGCCCTGAGGTGGGAATGAGGTATACAACTTGGAACAACAGCAAGAACGCCAGAGTGGCCACAGCACAGCATGAACAATGGGAGAGGAAGTTAGAAGGCAGAAAAATGCCAGTGTAGGGAAGTCCTGGTGAGAAGTTTAGGTTCTTTGGACCTATAAATTCCATGTAAGCCAATGTCAAAAAATTGGGGGCATTAATTTGGGATCGACTTTATCAATGCTGAAGCAACATTGTTGCCCACAAGGATTCACTAGAATTAAAGACAATCAAATCTGCTAGTAATTCAAGTAACTAAATAAGTTCATGTTAATTATATAAACTTTGTATTTTAGTTTTACTCTAAGTCATTTTTAAGCATTCTATTACTCATAGAGCAGTATAGTTAAAGGTGTCTTTATTATTACATAAGACACAATTCGGGGAAGAGTTGTATATGTATTACACCTGGAAATACCTTATTTCCCCAAATGAACAAATTCTTTCAAACCCCATTTTCTTTAAGAACCATCAGCACTGTTTTGGTTTAACTTTAGTACTTGGCCCTGGCTGGTTGGCTCAGCGGTAGAGCATCTGCCTGGTGTGCGGGGGACCCGGGTTCGATTCCTGGCCAGGGCACATAGGAGAAGCGCCCATTTGCTTCTCCACCCCCCCTCCTTCCACTCTGTCTCTTTCTTCCCCTCCCGCAGCCAAGGCTCCATTGGAGCAAAGATGGCCCGGGCGCTGGGGATGGCTCTGGTCGCGGCAGAGCGACACCCCAGAGGGGCAGAGCATCGCCCCCTGGTGGGCAGAGCGTCGCCCCTGGTAGGCGTGCCGGGTGGATCCCGGTCGAGCACATGCAGGAGTCTGACTGTCTCTCCCCGTTTCCAGCTTCAGAAAATACAAAAATAATAATAATAATAATAATAATAATAAATTTAGTACTTAAGGATTTTTAAAAAATGAATAAAATAAGACTTACGGAAATTTTAAAATAGTTTGTAGGCTCAATGTCTCAGCATGGGAACCAACCCTTAGAATGAAGTTCACTACTTAAAATAAGGAATTAAATACAAAATAAAGCCCTTCACCTTTGATCAAATAAAATAAAGACTGCGAAGGATACTATCTGCAGAACTAATGCCTCTCCAAGTATGAGAGTAAGGGGGGTGGATAGTGTGGCCAGCTATTGTGTGAAGTTCACAGTCATCAGGGTGGATTCTTGGCCGAACATTAGCAACCAAAGGCCGGCGTCCCCACTCACCTTCTCCAGGCAACGGAACTAACCATGCACAGGCCTTTAGATGTGAGATTGGTCAAGGCCACCTGAAGGGACCGTGTCCTTTTACAGCAGCGTGCTTGGCCAGAAAGAAATGTGATTACTCAGGTATCTAGGAAGCTGTGTTAATTCTCCCTTGGTCTGCACAACCTCTCTAAAAAGCTCCTCTAAAAACTGGAGAAGCAGGCAGTTAACCAAGCTGGGGGGATTCCTGGTGACCAAGCTGGGGATTCCTGGTGACATCAGCCAAAGACTCTGCATGAGGTGAGACCTAGAGGAGGCCACCCAGACTGTGACAATCGCAGCTGCTTCTCTCCTTGATGCCAAAACAGAACAGGATAGACCGCCCACCCCATTTAGTCTCACGACAGAGTCATCCCTCACTTCCCTGCTGAATGGTAGAAGGGAAAAAGAAAGGCTGAGAGTTTGCAACAAGGTTCATCTTTGTTTAACACTTGCTCTTAACGCAGTGAGCTCACACTGTCATTACCATCCCTGCTGTCCTCAGTGTTCAGACTCACCCTCAGGTTACATGGCACATCTTGAGCAAAAGTCACACCGTGGGCTTGATGCAGGTCCTCCCCGGTCTCCCCTGTTGCATGCCACACAATGCTGCAGGTGCATGCGCCTGACTCCCACACAGTGCTGCAGGTGCATGCGCCTGACTCCCACACAGTGCTGCAGGTGCATGCGCCTGACTCCCTGTGTTGCCAGTCCATGAACAGGGACACCCAACGACTAGAATTCCACATTAATGCAATATGATCATGATCCAGGAACACTGAATCAAACATTCTGAATCAAACGGAAGTTTAATTATATTTGGTATTATTTTAGCAATTTGGCTTATTAGATTATTCAGCCATTTATAACTTGAATCATTAGAAAACAAAATTTTAACAATGTTGGTAATCAGGAAGCTAATAATCCACTAAGTAATTAAAGCGTCTCTAATAATATGCGATTTCCCCCCCCCTCCCCACTATACCAATTTCTATTTCCTAACCAAAATAAAGCTGTTCATTTGGATGTCCCGCAGATAACAAATCTGAAAACATCACCAAATTATACTCTTACCACGGAAGGCAGTAAGCCATCTTAATCTGAAGACTACACACCCTGCCTGCACTCTGCACAATCAGCAAGCGAAATTCCCTTTCCCAGTTGTCAGTGAGGTCCTCGAACGATAAACAACATTCTCTTGGGGGGCTGCCAATGTTTGGTGTCGCTAGCTGAGGAGGCATTCTGGAAGTGGGGAGGTGCCTATGAGCTAAAGCAGCAGAGGATTCCAACCCTGAAACATTTCAGGCATTTTAATTTTTATCACAATTTAAACTATGTAAGCACAGGCTTCGTGGGGGGGATGTGGAAGAAGAAACTTGATTACCAACCATTTCTTCCCTTTGTATGAATCCATTCGTTTTTCTTCTAAGAATAAGCCTAAGGGTGGTACCTTGCATGCTCACATGAATGATGTTCAGGGCACACAGGACCCCCACTTGCCATCACTCTCCTCTACACCCCCCCCCCCCGCCCCGCGTTGCAAACCTTATAATTCTCATTTAGCTGGCATGAGGTTTTTAAGCAGTCATTTCCTTCAGTAAGGCCTGTCTTGGTAGAAAGGGAAAAAATTGATACTTAGCACATTGAGAAGCTGAATATTTTTAAAAAGGGAGGGAAGGAAGAAAATCGTTATAATTAGAGTGAGAGCTTTTGCATGTAAATTGTTTTCCTTGGGGAAAATTTGCATACTTCTGTACAAGGAATCCCTGAGCCAAAAGCACACAGCAAGCTCTTCTGCTCCAGGGTTTAGAAGAGATGCACTTGCTGAGGATTGCACAGGGAAACAGTCTATGGAATTGTCCCAGGCTCTGTCCAGATACATTGCTAATTTAAGAAAAGGACTTTACAATGTAGAGTGTAATATCCAAAAGGTAAACCATCCATGCTGGAGGAGCGAAGGGGGTCAATAATTTAAGAAAAGGACTTTACAGTGTAGAGTATAATATCCAAAAGGTACACCATCCATGCTGGAGGAGCGAAGGGGGTCAGTCAGGCTGAGACAGCCAATGAAGAGTCGGGACTTTGTTTCATCAGGTCTTCAAATATATCTAAACCCTGATCCCTAACAATAAATACTTTTTAAAAAATAAATACTTTGCTCCTCAGGTTCTTAACATCCAACTAGAGGATAAAAAATGACCATAGTGGTTGTTAAATGGTATGATTCAACAATATTTTTGTGATCAAAGAATTAAAGTCCTGGCTGGTTGGCTCAGTGGTAGAATGACGACCCAGCTCAGTGGTACAGTGAAGGTCCAGGTTTGATTCCCAGTCAGGGCACACAGGAGAAGCGACCATCTGCTTCTCTTCCCATCCCCCTCCCCATTATCTTTCTCTCTCTTTCTCTCTCTCTCTCTCTTTCTCAGCCTCCCACTGCCATGACTTGATTGGTTTGAACATGTTGGCCCTGGGTGGTGAGGGTGGCTCCATGGGACCTCTGCCTTAGGCACTAAAAATAGCTTGGTTGCGAGCATCAGCCCCAAATGGGCAGAGCATAGGCCCCAGATGGGGGTCACCAGGTATATCCCCATAGGAGTGCATGTGAGAGTCTATCTCTCTATCTTACCTCCTCTCTTTTATATAAATGAAAGTAAGAGAAAGAAAAAAAGAAAGAAGGAAGGAAGGAAGGGAGGGAGGGAGGGAGGGAGGGAGGGAGGGAGGGAGGAAAGAAGGAAGGAAGGAAGGAAGGAAGGAAGGAAGGAAGGAAGGAAGGAAGGAAGGAAGGAAGGAAGGAAGAAAGAAAGAAAGAAAGAAAGAAAGAAAGAAAGAAAGAAAGAAAGAAAGAAAGAAAGAAAGAGAAAGAAAGAAAGAGAGAGGTAACATCCAAAATAAAGATCTATTTTTAATTTGGTTTAAATTTGAGGCAAATCCATGTCTTCCCTTATTTGTTGAAAAACATCTGAGCTACAGTAGCCATTCGTGGGATTCAAGAAACATTAGCTACACATGTGTACTTCACAGAGGAAAAACTCCTCTGGGAAGGCAATAAACTATTCCAGATCAAAAAATCATTTTTGTGTGGAAGAAAATTCAATATATGAGAGTTACTTGAAGCAGGCCATTCTTCTCAATGAGGTTATTTTACAATACAATAAATAAAACTGTTCTTAAATGACCTGCCCACCAACTGGAGAAAATTCACCATTTGCATTAAAAGCAGCCTATTTTTGTGAGACCTTTCCAAAGCAAACAAGTTAGCAGTGGCTCTGGGAACTCTGAATCCACAAGCTTTAGGAGCAGTTGTCCAAATTAAATGTGTGTGGGCAGAAGGCGGAAGCAGATGAGAATAAACATTTTATAACCCATCACCTTTTGCAACGATCACCAAGGGCTAAAATGATCTGCCACCTGGGTTAGACCCCAGTTTTGCATCCAAAACCTTTACAAATAGGACACTTTGAAAAAGAACAAGGCAGACAAGCAAGTTTTGGAAAAGCAAAAACTGTTCACAATATGTTAAGTGGAAAACAGCACGAGATGGCGATTTTACAAAACAAGCAAAAGCTAAATGCACCTGCACTGATTTCTGCAGGACACCATTGTGCCATGTTCGTAGGTGGCTGCCAAAGAGAGTCTGTGACCGGCAGGACTTCCGGCACAGTGCCACCATTCCTCCTAGGTGGGAGGACCATCCCTAGGAGGTCCAGTACTGAGGAGGGCATCTATGACAAAGCTGAATCTAACTTTATTCAACCTAGCATTTACCAAACACATTTTCTCTTGGAACACCTATTAACGTTCTTACAACTTCTCCTTGGAAACAATCTATTAAACACAAATGACCAATTACTTAATAAAGACAGGTAGATCTGGAGGCAGTGACACTAAAATACCCACAGTGGTGACCGTCACATTGTGGAATTTCAGAGTAGAACTGTTTTCCAAATTTTCTACAGTACACTTGTATTACTTTCATCATTTGGGGGAAAAAGGCAAGTTTTGCAGATAAGGAACAGGCCACACTGTCCCACTTTCTTTTAAACCATTCATCGATGAAAAGTACATTTGGTGCTTCAAATGCCAATATAGCCATTGGGAGAAAAGTAGAACGATTTGGCAATCTGTACGCTGCCACATGCAGACCAACTAGAAAAGAGATGTGGTCGGCTTAGATACCGTTCTCAGATTTCTGGCGTCCTCAGAAAATAAACGAAGCCAGGACTCCAGCCCTGGCGGAAGATGAGGAAGAACCTCTCTAATTTCCTGTTTATTCTCTCAGATGCCAACCATTACTCGCAGCCTTTGCAAGAAATTTTAGACGTGTAACAACAGTCTAAACAATGTTCAGTCTCTTTACCCCCACCTCCCAAAAGACTGTGCAAATAGAGGATAAATCGTAGCCTGAGACGCATTTCTATGTGTCTGGAACAATAATGCCTATATCAATGGAAAGATGTTTAAATCCCAAGTTTTACTGAAATAAATGCTAATCAGTGTAAATATCCTTTTCAATCAAAAAAATATTTATATATATTTTATATATCCTCAACTAATTTTTACTGCAAGATTTCAAAAAATACTACAAATAGCCAACAAAATAGCTGAAAGACTGTACGTTAGCTCTGATGCTGCATTCATTTTCAGTTTCATTTTTTTTAATGGAATCTATCGGGGTGACACTGGTTAACAAAATGATGCAGATTGCAGTGCACAATCCCACAACACATCATCTGGACACTGTAGTGTGTGTTCAGTATTGCATCCATTTGCTATGCTGGCTTTCAAAATCTTGTACAAATTAACACACTGCAAAAACAGTTGAGTGCTGTTGAGAAAAAGATCCATTTATTAATAATAGAAGAGCTGCTAAGCTTCTCTTGTCCAAACGTGTCCCTAAACTTGAATACTGGATACACACAACATAAAACCTGGAAAAGGTGACTCTGATCCTCCACACCTATCACTCTCAGTAATGACACCTAAGTCGGTTAAGTGGCCCCCTGGTCACACTGCTGGTTAGGGTAACAGAAAGCCAGGGGGTAGTTTCCAGGAGAGTGACATTTTGGAGCAATAACTGGAAACTCCCTGAGCTCCTTAAGACAACGACTGCATCTCAACCCTGGCGAGAACAAAGAAAGAATATTAATGTGAGAAGGAGCTGACTCCATCTGGGCCTGGCACGGTCTTCCCTTCACTGTATTATGCCCGCACTTCAACTTGTTCTGCCTGTTTTCCAAATAACTCTTGGCTGATGCCAGAAAAAAATAAAAACCCTTCTGTTATTTTATCTGAACTCAGCTTTTGTAAGTTGATAAGCATTCGAATATGTGTATTGTGTCAAAATACTTATGAAATCACGAAGCAATCATTTTAACCCATTAAAAAAAAAAAAAGTGAGTTATAAGTAACATCGTATCACTCTTGGGTTCCAATCTCTTCAATGGCTCCCCCTTTCACTTAGAATAGGAGACAAAGTCCTCACAATGGCCTGGAAGACCTTCCTTCCTCTGCCCAGAGTTTCTGATCTAAAGTCACAGTGCTCAATCCAGTCACACAAGCCCCCTAGGCTCACTTCTGACTTCAAGTATTGGAATCAATGCCCTAAGCCTGGGAGGTCTCCCTGAGGCAGACACAGGTTCCGACCTTAGCAACTCCACAGTTTGACTCCAAGACTGCCGTCTGGGGAGGCATTCCCTGTCCATGCTTTCTAAGCTACCACACCCCGTGCTCTCTCCACCCCCTCACAGCTTGCCTTGGCTCTGTACTAATCATCAGTAGCTACAGTATAAGTTTGATCGGTTTACTGTTCTATCCTCCCTACTCGAATGTAAGCATCAAGCTGAGTTTTTTTATTTTTTTTTTAGTCACCTGTGAAGTCCCAGTTCCTAAAACAGTACCATGCTTGAGACAGGTATGCAATCAATTGTTAAATTGTTGTTGAATTGTTATTTTTTATTTGCAAAAGGTCACGGTCATTGTCACATAAATAAATATTTACAAATCGCATGCAAAGGGACAGAGACAAATTTGGTCATGAGTGGGAAACAGTGGAAGCAGGGTAATGGTCGGATGGGAATTCTTTATACTATTCTTCCTATTTCTGTATATATTTGAATTTTCTATAATAAAAAAAAATAATACACATGTTCTTAATTATTTGTAATGACTACTAGTCTGGCCCTACTATAACTAGTTAACCATTAGCATGCCAAAAGCTACCTGGGTTCCATGTTTTCTATATCACAGGACATGATAGAATATCTCACAACTGTCTGATCATAGGCTTAAAATAAATGATTAGAAATCATTAGAAGAGTTTCCACATCTTTAATTTTATACATACTGTCAATCTTCCCTTCAGAAATTCTGACCCAAAGTGTGTTCCCATTGGTGCATTAAAGCAGCACTAGTCAGAAACTGGTCCACAGAATGGTGTCAAATGATCAATTGTTCATTCTTTTTTTTATATAAGTGAGAGGTAGGCAGGCAGAGAGACGGACTCCCACATGTGCCCCCAACCAGGATCCACCTGGCAAGTGCCTTACCTGGTGATACTCTGCCCATCTGGGGCTTCTGCTCTGTTGCTCGGCACCTGAGCTATTTTTAGTGCCTGAGGGAAGACCATGAAGCCATCCTCAGTGCCCAAGGCCAATCTGCTTGACCAATTGAGCTATTGCTGCAAGAGGGAAAGAGAGAGAGAAGCAAGAGAGGGAGGGGTAGAGAAGCAGATGGTCGCTTCTCCTGTGTGCCTTGACTGGAAACCCAACCTGGGACTTCCACACACCAGGCAAGTACTCTACCATTGAGCCAACCAGCCAGGACCTACTGTTAATTTTTGAGTGAAAACAAAGATAGGTTTACTGAGAGTAAATAGTAAATAAACATTTTATAAAAATATAGTTGAGATTTTATTTTGTATATTTTTCATTTTCTTTTCCTGGCCAGTTATTTTCTTGTATTTTACAATATGCATCAGTCAAAAAACAAACTGGAACAACATCATCCTTCCCAAGTTTGAGAAGAAGTACTCACCTCCTCACACTATTTCCAGTTATAGAGGGCTTTGGTCACTGAGGTAAACCACTGTTGGTTTAATTTGCACTTTTAATTATTAGTAGCTTTGCACATGCTTTTAATGTTTGCTGACCCCATACTCACTATTTTATGAGTTCTGTGTTTATATATTGCCCCATAACTCTATTAAGATGTTTATCTTGTTGATAAAATGGTAAGAGGTAATTGTAAACGTTCTTTGTACATTAGCAGGACCAGCCCTTTGTTGATCATATGTTATTCAAATATTTCCCAAGAGTATCATCTTCTAAACACGTTTCAATGGCATCCTACTGCACTAAAATAAAATAATAAAGATTAAACTGTTTTATGAGTTTTAGTTTTTAATTCTTGCTTTCATAGTTTCTACTTAAAGATGTCTCCTCCCAGCACAAGATTATACTATAAATATCCATCCATATATTTTGATTATGTATTTATAGCTTGCTTACCTTGTTATATTTATAATTTTTATCCCTTAGAATTACTTTTGGATAAGCTGTTTAGTAGGGATCCTGCTTTATTTTTTCCAGATGACTAGGCAGGTGTCCCAACACCTTTTCCTGAATAATTCATCCTTTTCCTTCCAATTTGAAATTCCAACCTTATCACATACTAAATTACCCTATATACTTATCTAAAATTAGACTCTCTATATTTTATTCATTGATGTATTCCTGTACCAACAAAACTGTTCAATCATTACTGACATATAATAAAATATTCCTTAATATCTGAGATGGCAAGTACCTGAGATAAATATTTCTAATAATTCTGGAAACGATTTATAGGTTCATTCTCCCAGATGAACTTCAGAAACATTTTGGCAAGTTCTCCAGGTTTGATAAGGATTGTATTGTGTTTGTAGTTTAACTAACTAAGCAAAACTGATATTTTTGTATTACTTTCCAAAAGCAGAGTATCTCTCTCCATTTCACTGCAACTTGTTTTATGTCCTAAGATTGAATTTTATAGCTTTCCTCAGCTCCTACATATGTCTACGTAAGTCACTCCCAGCTTTTGTACTGTTGTCTATTCTCATGGTAAGTGGGATCTCAGGAATATTTTCTAACACTCTTGTCTGTAGTTAAGTTGTTAGAGTAGTTACACTTACTTATTTGATAACCAATCAGCAACATCAGCCAACAATCATAGTGTTTCTGAAAGGTTTTCAGTTGAGTGTAAATATACTCTGTTAATTCCATGCATATTCTCCTTTCATGCATTAAAAGAGAAAATGAAGCAAGCACTTGTTAGCTGTATTTCAAAATATTAGTGCAACTGAATATCAATTATTATATATAAAGATGGACCTCCCTCTGAGGGACATAAAATCTAAGATAGTACAGAAAACACATACACATGGTATATATTATTATATTAGATAGACTCTGAGAGGTCTTGAAAAGGGATGGAGTTTACACTTTGTATAAGAGAAATCGGAGGGCATACTATAAAAGGGTGGAGAGTTTAAAGAAGTCTTCATGAGAAGGGAGCATTTACTTTGAGCACAGAATGCCAGACAAAGAAAAGATCACAGGCGCCAAATTCTAGGAAGAGAAGGAAAAAACTAACACATGATCAAAGGCAAAAGGAAAAAAAGGCCCAAAGTTTGGTTTGAGCAGGGGGATGCTAAAGAGGGATTAGAATAAACTGATAAACAGGCCATTTTGAAGCAAGATGAACTTGTGTCGTGTTTGGTAGAATATGGGGAGATTCTGAGGGGACAATAGAAACACGGGGCAATAGGAAGGCGGGAAGAACTGAGGCCCAGAGAGTATGGTGGTTTTAGCACACGGGCCCACATTTCTTGGACGCCCCTCCCACTGATAGGTGGGAACTCTCTGTCCTCTCCCTTGAACCTGGACTTTGTAACTACCTGACTGGATATAACATGAAATGACAATAAGCCAGTTACCGGACCCAAACCTTTAGAAACTGGCGACTTTCACATCCTATCTCTTGGAACCATTACTCTTGTAACCCGGCCACCATGCTTTGAGGGAGTCCAGCAGTTTGTGAACAGCCCATCTGGAGGTAAACTGAGGTTCCTGGCCCTCAGATCCCAGCTGTCAGCTAGCACCAACTCACAGGCACGTGAGTGAATCATCTTAGAAGCGAACCCTGTAGCATGTGGTCAGAATACTCTAGCCCAGTGGTCCCCAACCCCCAGGCTGCGGACCGGTACTGGTCAGCAGAGAAAGAATAAATAACTTACATTATTTCTATTTTATTTATATTTAAGTCTGAACGATGTTTTATTTTTAAAAAATCACCAGATTTTCTCTGTTACATCCGTCTAAGACTCACTCTTTTTTTTTTTTTTTTTTTTTTTTACGTTTTTCTGAAGCTGGAAACAGGGAGAGACAGTCAGACAGACTCCCGCATGCGCCTGACCGGGATCCACCCGGCACGCCCACCATGGGGCGACGCTCTGCCCACCAGGGGGCGATGCTCTGCCCATCCTGGGCGTCGCCATGTTGCGACCAGAGCCACTCTAGCGCCTGGGGCAGAGGCCACAGAGCCATCCCCAGCGCCCGGGCCATCTTTGCTCCAATGGAGCCTTGGCTGCGGGAGGGGAAGAGAGAGACAGAGAGGAAAGCGTGGCGGAGGGGTGGAGAAGCAAATGGGCGCTTCTCCTATGTGCCCTGGCCGGGAATCGAACCCGGGTCCTCCGCACGCTAGGCCGACGCTCTACCGCTGAGCCAACCGGCCAGGGCCTAAGACTCACTCTTGATGCTCGTCTCGGTCACGTGATACATTTAGCTGTCCCACCCTAAAGGCTGGTCTGTGAAAATATTTTCTGACATTAAACCGGTCTGTGGCCCAAAAGAGGTTGGGGACCACTGCGGCTGATGCCACAAGGGCAAAGACTTCAAGCCTTCTCTGCTGAGCCCTGCCCGAACCGCAGACTCAAGATGGCTGTGGTTTGAAGCACTTCACTTTGGAGTGGTTTGTTGCATAGCAATAGTAACCAGGACAGAGACCAATTTAGAGATTCTCACAATAGTTTAGATCAATAGGATCAAGAGATAACTTGAAAAGTAGCAGTGAGAATGGGGAAAATGGGTTAGACACCAGTGATGTTTTTAAGATACAAATAACAGGAAGATGGTAGCTTAAAATTTAAATTAAAATTTAGCCCCTTAGCTATTTCTATAAGAATTAACCAGGTAAAAATAGTCATTTGCTAATTAATATTTGGAATTGCACACTGTGGTAAACAGAAGTTTTCTAAGCCAACAGTTATTCACTCTGCCTACCCACCCCTTCACCCTCCACTGGAAGAGTACACTTTCCTGCCACATTGACAATGATCTCAGACATTTGACTTGCTTTATCAATGGTATATGGGTTGAAATGAAGGAGGGTCAGCTCCAAATAAAGGCCTTAAAAGAGACTCTGAAGGTCTCTGGTTGGTCTTTACACTCCTGCCACCTCAGAAGAATACACCCCGTGCAAATCTCATGAGAGAGATACAAGGAGGAACGCTAAACTCAACCCACAGCCCAGTGGAGCACAGCAAAGGTAAATCAAATCCCAGTTCACCTACAGACACACAAGCAAGAAACACCTACGGTAACAAATAAGCAATGTAAGTAATAAGTCATTGTAATAAATAAATGATTACTTGTTTACGACACTGGTTTGTTATACAGAAACCACTGTGTCTGATAAATAGAGTAACTAATACTTGGAAACTACCCACCATCACATCACAAATGCAAACAATCCCAATCCTAACTATCAATACTTTGAAATGCCTCACATTTAAAGAAATAAAATAGAGATAGATGCATGCACTGATATTTCATATGCTTCCATTTGATCGATTAAGCAATGTAGCTTTCTGCGGATGGAACCAATGAAGAACGTTTTAATACATTATGAGTTGTTATTGTTTTCCTCATCTTTGACTTCTTACTACAATCACAGGCACCGCATGGGACTTTCTGGGACCAAGGAATAAATGTGGCAAAACTAGAGACATTCTAAGGACACTGTGTAAGGATTTAGTATATAACAGTGGTTCTCAAACTGTGGTGCCCAAACCTATTTCGGGGGACCAGGCAGTCAAAACTATTTTCCTAATGATTCTAAGACAAATGCTCCTTTGTCTTTTTCACTCTCATTCTTTCACAAGTCAGAGTTCTTCAGAGGCCTCATCGTGTTTGATCTATGAACAGACTACAGAGGCAAATAAGAGAATCCAGACACCTTCCATTATGTCAAAAATTAGAGAATTGCAAAAATGTAAAACAGCACCACTCCTTTCACCAAAAAGCTCTTGTTTTGAAAAATATAGTAATTTGTCATTTAACAAATAACATTTATATCATATTAACATGGAATGGGTGTATTATTGGTATTTAAAATTCAAAAACATATTTAAATGTCTCCATTTTGCTTTCTAAGATGGCAAATATTTATGATATAGGCCCCATAAACGAAAGCTGTTCAGGACCCTGAACATTTTTAAGAGTATGAAACTAGCCGATGGCTCAGTGGTAGAGCATTAGCCTAGCATAGGGACATTCTAGGTCTGATTCCCAGCAGGGCACACAGGAGAAGCAACCATCTGCTCCTCTTCCCTTCCCACAGCCAGTGACTCAACTGGTTTGAGCATGGCCCCAGGAACTAAGGAGAGCTCGAATAGTCCTAGCATGTCAGCCTCAGGTGCTAAAAATAGCTCAGTTCTCAAGCATCAGCCCCAGATGGGGTTGCCAGGTAGAACCCAGTCAGGATGCATCCAGGAGTCTGCCTCGCTATCTCCCCTCCTCTCACCAAAAAAAAAAAAAAAAGAGCATAAAAGAGCCTGAGACCATAGAGTTTGAAATATACTCTATTCGATGGCACAGCATACACATCAGTATGTTAAAATAAAGTACAATGAGAGGAAAAACTTTAAGAAAAGTTGAGGCAATGGGGGTGAGTTTGTGGGATTCTCAACTTAGATATTATCACCTTCATAATTTAGATGAAAGTAACAGCCATGTGGCTCCTTTGTGCAAACTTTTTATTTTGTTCCCAGTAACCTTGCTAAACAGGGCCTGGCCACAGTAGAGAATATGGCAACACAGACTAATCACCTGTCATAAGCTATACAGTGCTGACATGAAGAATGTTTTCTATATTGCTCAAGCAGCATTATAAAAGACAAAAAATAGAGGTGGAGTAAGTCAGCAGAAATGCTCTAATAACATAAATATTTGTGTTTAGTAAGTATTTTCCCTCCAAAGGACTCAGAATGTTACTATATTGGCATACATGTAACCACTGTTAGTAAGCTCACAAGTGTACAGATGCTATTTCCACATTTTAGAAGAGGAAAATGTTATTGGTTAATAAAATAAACTATAAAACATAGACATTAAACCCCTGATACCTCCTCTCTGCCGAGCAATCATTGACATGCCATGCCAAATGCCAAGGGATGATCTCTGGGGTCACATTTGAGGCTTTTGAATGAGCATCACATACCTCCTCCCTATGTTTTAATCAAAGATGATTTCATAGCATCCTTTCCACCTGCATTGTCTGCTTATACAGCCTACACGAAGAGTTTAAGCCTGGAAAATGTTTTCTAGTAAAACTATCAAAGATGTTCTATGCATCGATGAACTGAAAATTAGTCACTGAATTTGGATGATCAGAAACCACAATCTTCATGGTTATAAAGTCACTCAAAATGCTGAGTCTACATTTTACAGAACTGGTAAACTATTTTTCTAATAAGACAAAATGATAATATTTATGAGCTGAATGAGGGTGTACAAAGGTAATGGCAATTTCTACAACAAATAGATCCAAAAATTGCATAATGCCTCAACACAATAGAAGTTTATTTCTCCTGCTCTCTCATGTTTATATAATTCATGTTACTTCTGTTGTGTAGTTATTAGTGGGAAAGATTGCAATATGACCATCAAAGATTTTCTATGCAGAAACACATGGGTGTTCCTAGTAGTGAAGAGCTCATCTTTTACTGATTGTTTGATTGATTGATTTAGAGAGAGAGAAAGAGAGAAACATCAATATGTCATTCCGCTTATTTATACATTCATTGATTGATTCTTGTATGTGCCCTGACTGGGGATCAAACCCACGACATTGGCAAATCGGGATGATGCTCTAACCAACTGAGCTACCCGGTCAGAGCTGAAGAGCTTTTCTTCATGAACAATCTAGACCCAGGTCTCTTCAATCTTGTCTCCCAATCATCCACATCTAACAAAAAGAACACAAAAAATAGAGCATGGGGTTTACAAGAAGATGTGTCCCAGATTTGACACAGATTGTCACACAACTGCTGTGTGCACCAAAGTAGGGAAGCGGCACACAGGAAGAAGAGACAATGTGCTTAAACATAACATGGAATGATATGCTACGGTCTACTTGTTCTGGAAAACAAATGAAACAGGCTGATCACCTTAGCCAGTAAGAATAAAAAATGTGATTGTTCATAGTCTATCCTGCTTATTAGAATCTGAGCAGAAGAAACAGAACTATAAACACCAATCCCTATCAAACAAAACAAAACAAAACAAAAAAACCCCACAGCTGTTTCATTACTCAACCAAAGTGGGATGGCTGTAATTCTGAAATGCGTATACTTTTATTAAAGGTTAATGAGAAGATTTCTTTCTATAAAAGAATATCAGGATGTCTTATTTGAGTTATGACTAATTTCATGAATCACTGATGTCTGGTTCTCTTGATGGTCTTTAATTATCCTCTTATTATTACTCTATGTAGAAGAAGATGTCAGTTAGAACAGGTGAAGCGAGTCTGGGCTCCTGACATATGCAGAAAAGCTGTTTTCCTTAGTAATTCTCTTTTCTTCTCAATGATAGACTCTGTTATACCTGCCTCAGAAGTCGATGGCCCTGGTCACCACCACTGACTCTGTACATGGCCACCAATGCTAACTTGTCAGCTGTGTCAGAGAGGAGAACTGAGCTGTTTCTAGGCTGGAGATGGCCGTGAGCTGGACAAGGTCACTGGATGCTGGAGATGAACAGTCACTTTTGTGAAGCAGATCAAAGAATAAAGATAGTCCCCCATCACCATCACATTATAAAACGGGGAAGAAATGTTTCTCCACCATATATTCTCTGCCCAGAAATAGTGTTAGAGCTAAAATCTTACAATCTGAGAAGAGACCAAACGGAAACACTGGAGGCTAGGAGAACAAGGTCATGTTTGACCGCTGTGATCTTGGAATATCACAGAATCTCTTCGGAGATCCTGTGGTCTGACAGCCCCATCTGACCCACCGTGGCGCCTGTGTTCAGAGCTTTCCCGTCTCTGCAGGCCCTTCTCCAGACACACTGCTGTCTTCGGAATCAAATCCCCAAGCACACCTCTCAGAGGGCAAACTCTCAGATGAAGACAGAAGCGACTGCTAGGCTAGAAGCTCAGTCCATGAAATTTTTTCTTTCTTTCTTTCTTTCTTTTTTTTTTTTTTTTTTTTTTTTTTTGTATTTTTCTGAAGCTGGAAACGGGGAGAGACAGTCAGACAGAC